>NW_016690226.1:948209-1131408 GCF_001604755.1 Lepidothrix coronata
ACTTCTGAAAGGAAAAGGAGAAGTTATTTCTGCAGAAGTTACCTTTACTGGAAGGACAGCCAAGGGAAAGTGATAATAAAAGGTTGTTTTTCTGCTTTTTCTGGGGTACGAGACAGACAAACAGAAGTTCATGACAAAACCCTCTGATGACTTATTCCTTTTGTTGCAATAAATGCTGACAGCTCTCCACCCCCACACAGACACATACTTTATTTCATTAGGTACTGCTCAGACACTTATTCTAACTGAATATTTCAGAAGAGATGTATGTCCTGGTTGAAAGGCCATAAGGGAGAAGGAAGAGCATTTCACTGGCCACACACACAGGGGGGGACAGAGAACATCATACCATGACTGTTCCCAATATGATTTCATTACCACTAATTATCTGGCTAGCTCCTACTGACTATTAAAAAAAAAAAAAAAAATGCATGGATACCACTCAGCAATGCCCCTTTTCTCCTCATGCAGGCACCCAGACTATGACAGTGCATTCCCCATTTACTCAGCAAACTTCTCCCATAGGTGTACAAGCATATCTTGCACATCAGAATGCACATTTTGCAAATCATAACATAACACTTATTCTACCCTAGTGATTAAACCACAGCCCACTACCTCAAATAGGTATGCAATTTTTATAGATGACCAGGTCATTTGAGATTTGTCTCCTCTCTCCCTGCTCTCATACATACATTTTTCAAAGTCTTCCTTGAAACAACTAAAAGGGATCTCATCTTGAAAGAATGAGGGCTCATCACCTTCTGATAATTAAGCTTCTTGAAGGGGTCTTAAGGTGGGCAAGCAGCCTCACAAAACAGCCCATAATCACTAGTCACCACAAAAACCCTCGCCTATATTATATGAAACATGAAATAGCTAGAAATACAAGGAATGCAACGAGGAATTCAACCCATAAAGCCTTCTTTGTGCAACTGAGAAGCCTCAGAAGTGCTTTGAAAGGCTTGAAGGAAGAGAAATTATTTTAACAAAAGAACAAAAAAAAAAGAAAACTTGAAAGAGAACAGAAGTTCTGAAGTGTGTGGGGGTGGGAGAAGTCTTCAGTGTTAGGAACACCAAAGTGATCTCTAACTCAAAGCTACCAGAATAGCTTAAACAAGCTGAGGTGGCTGTGGCTTGATATTCTTACTTTGGCAGCAACTGTAGTTTGTTGCCCAGGGGACTATACTGTGGCTCTAACTGGACTGTAGTCTAATTTGTAGAGGACCTAGAGGATGGCAGCTCCCTATATCCCAAAAAGAGCAGCTCAGCTTCCAGGAGGCTACAGTATTGTGCTGTCATGCCATAGCTTGCTGACAAGGAAACTACATCCTACCGTTTCTAATTAACACCAGGCACTGGAGAAGGGACACAGACAAGGAAGAGGGCCCATGTTTGCTATGCATGAGCTGCCCTCCTCTGCCAAGCAGAGCAGCTCTCAAGTGACCACAGTAGGGCTGAGATGAGAAAGGGTCCGGCAGCCCCTTCACCACGACAGCACCACAGTTTGAAATTCCAATTTCCTCCTGCTCCCCTGGGGTAGTTTATGAGCCATTTTGGTTAGTGAACGTTGGCTCCTAAAATTAATGAGCGTGTCTGTTTTCAACATACGGTCAATTGCTGATTGTTCTGATGTGGTGAGCTAGGCTGATGAATACATACCACCCACAGATAAAAAAAGAGCTGGGCTTTCCTGCCGTGTGTCGAGGGAAGGGAAGAGGAAAAAGAAATAACAGCAAAAAAAGAAAAAAGCCAAGTGCCAAAGGCACATCAGTGTAACTGCACCTAAAAATGCACTTAAGAGACCAGAACTCTGAAAAGATGTGTTCTGCTGCAGCTAGCATTTTACTAAACACTTAGATCTGGTAATTTATTTTTTCTCTGTGTGTGTGTAGCCAACAATGGACCTGGGATCCTACAGTCCCAGCCTTAACTGAAAGCCAAATCACAGTCATAAAAAGGTGTCTCCTCCTCACTCCCCTCACTCATGGGAGTAGGTAACATCAAATTGTCTCACACTGATCAACTGGTTCTCTCTTACAGTAACCTCTAGTGTCTGCTTCATACCTATGAATTCCCCAGGGAAGTGGCTCAGCACAGCTGGAGGCACACATGCACATGGCCATTTCACAAAGTGACCACATGCACTACCTGCACAATTACAATAGACAGCAGATGCAGCTAGTCAACCCAAAATGTCAAGTAATAAAAGTTCTGATTAAGAATAAAATAAAAAAGGCCAAAGCCCCCTTGCCATCATAAGACATGTTGCTAGTAAATTAAAATTTTATGCAACTGTATACATCATATGTGCCTACCATCTACAGCCATGTGTTCATCTCATGAAAAATACATGACAATCTAAGTGGCATTAATAGTGTTTATGAGCCTATCACCCATGGGCAGACAATCCCTTTATGGTTCTAGTGAAATAACACACAGACACAGCCAGAAGTCATAACCTTCTCAAAAGAAAAAACTCTAATCTGTATTCCTGAACCTCCCAACCCAAATTCTTGATGTTCCCAAATGAAAAGAAAATAAATTCTACAAAAACCCAACACACTAGAGAGGCTTCTTCACCAAACAACAAAGCATCTGTCAACCCTGTTATGCATCTGTCATGTATATATCAGGCAGGGCTTGTAGGGATGAGAAGTTGAACTGGAAACTGGAGCAGGAGGTGGCTGGTAAAAGAGGAAGAAAAGGGAAAGCAGATAGCATGTGAGGGAGCAGAGGGCAAATAGGAGAGACGGAAAAGCTGAGAGCGAGAGGGAAAGTTAAAGGGAGGTTAAGGAGAGAGTGATCGATTGCCAAGTCTGTATTAGCTCGGTCACAGGGCTCTGGCAATCTCTAAATGGACTGAGCTCTGCTTTCCTGGTTTATGATACCAGCAGAACCATTTGATTGAATTACAGTTCTTCAACTGATCGCTCTGTATCAGTAATATGACTTCTCTACTCACCAGCCAGCTCCTCTTACAAAGGGAAGCTTCGATGGTGAGGAATGCTTTCCTGATATTTTTTTATCTGGAGCAAATCAGTATAAGAGTTGAATTTCTTTTGTTGACATTTCATAGGGAGAGCAACACAGCAGGTACCACTGCCAGTCCTTGACAACAATGTAAGGGCAGAAAAGGGACAAACACACTTGGACATACAACATGCAAACCTTTGAACTAGGCAGAGATGAAGGCTACTTCCAGATAAAACATGCCTGCAACCTCACACCACATCCATTCATTTCAAGCAGTCCCACTCATATCTACCTTCACTGAGCAAGCATTGGTGCTGCCAAAAGCCACTGCCTTTTTGCATTGGATTCAGGGGCAAACTTAAATATTTGACTTTCTTGCATTTCTACCTAGCATACTTATTGCCTCACTTTTGAGCATTCAGGTTTGGGGCTTTGCTTTTGAAAGCACCACAATAGGAGAAAATTTCAGAAGATATTTGAAGAAAAAAAAAAAAACACAACCTGTTAGCTCTGCCCACATTTATAAGGAACTCTTAACTTCTTTCCAGAAGAGAGAGGATCAAAGCACAAGGAAAGATATTAAGTAGCCATATACCAGCACTGCAAACCCACCATGAAACGGAACTGCTTTACCTGCAGCAGGGACTTCAGACTGACTGAAGTCAGAAGCTCTGAATCAATAGAGTAAGGACTGTGGAGAAGATACGCAGAACATACTAGACATCAACGACACTTCACCTTACACAATGACCCTTGTGGGTTACCAGACAGCAGAGGCTGGAAAAATCCCACCATTTTTCTGAGTTAATCTAAGCCAAGCTAACTCTAGGCCATTTTCAACTTCTTTTGGCCCATTACCTTCCCATCCTTCCAAGTCTAATAGACATGACTTGTTAATCAGGCTGGAACATTGACCTTGCTGTATCTGTCTCCATTCCTAATAGTCGCTAAATGGGCAAACAAAGATGACTTCAAAAACCCCTGACACTTATAATGACAACTCTCAAAAGCAGGGTCAAATCTTGAGCAGTGATGTGTATCAGAGGGCAGTTTAGGCACTGGGCACTTCTTTAGATTTGGATCTGTAGCAAAGCAACTGTACCCTGAGGCAAATACATCATTTCACTAGAAGTCTGCAGCACCTTGAGAAAGCAACACACACCCACAGCTAATATATTTCTAACTTCAGTAACTATCTCCTTTTTGGAACTGCCAAGACAAGTGATGCATTGATTTTCCTACAGCTCACCCTGCATGATTGGTATCAAGGCTGTGTAGGCGTCTGGTGAAGTGTTCACAAATTTCTCTGAAAAAGTAAAGACAAAGAAATCCACAACAATTCAAGATGCCTAGACGAGTACAAAAACTTCTCCTTAAGGTAGGCTTATGCTATGCAGTCAGAATTCAAACTGAGACATAAATGAAATCTCAACTGAAGACCTTTGCAGAAAGCACCTGCAAAATCATCTGCATGTACTTGGAAAGTAACCTTTGCAGAGGTAGTAACAGCAGGGCAAGTGACATTTGCATTTTAGAACTAGATAGAGAAGCAGGCTGCAGAGACATGATGAGAAGGGAAAAGAAATCTATTGGTGTTCATTGAGATCCCTGCTGCAGCATGGGACAGGTATCACTTGGGGCCTCATCAATGACCGACATTTTCCATCGAAGCTTTAGACTGCACCTGCATTCGATTTGGCTGAACAATTGCTATCAGCTCCTGCCTTCTACATCACATCTCTGTTTTGCTCACTAGATTTAAAGATATATACACATACATGAGAGACATATCTCTGAGGATACAGAAAAGAGACATAGATGTCCCACAATGGGCTCACATTTGGCTCCTGTTTCAATAGCTGCCACTTCCTCCCAGCTCTTCCCCAGGGAAATCTGTCTCTCTTATTTACAGAGTGAGCTGCCCAAAGGGAAAATACCCACAAATTCAGGAACTGCTACCCATATATATATTAACTAATTCATCTCCCAGAGGTGTAACTACTCCTTACAAGGCATTTGGCAAATGTCATTGTCACTGGAGAAAATCCAGGCCCAGCGGGAACTGCTTACAACCACCAATCTGTATGTGTAGAACAACTCGGGTTCTATATCTTCTAAATCAAGAGCTGTCTCTTCTACCTTACTGGCACAGCCTCCCATCATATTCCTCCTCCTCCTCCCCCAAGTTAAGACATAGCAGTACGACAGCGTGTACAGATACAGATTTTTTTGCATATAAAGTTTATCATCTAATCACTCAAAGAATAAAGTGCCAAGGAATATTTGAGTAATCAGACTGGATGCATAAATATCCTGTAGTTACACAGTTGTTACAGCACATCATTTCTTAGTTAGTTTTCTGCTTTTACAGCTATCATCATAGTGACTGCAATCCCCTCCTAAACACTAAATGATCTCTACAGAAATGATCTCAGGTCGGGGAGGAAGAGGAAAACATTATTCATCCCACTAGAGAGGACACCAGCAGGCAGAGACAAAGGTGGTAAGCAACCATTACTTCCCTGGATCCTTTGGGATGTGAATTTCCCACAGCCCGCTTATGACCTCAGAGACACAGACCCCAACCTCTAGCACTCCCACACCTGGCCTTCTTCCTTTTACATTGTGGAAGGTAGCACACTTTAACAACAGGTCCCACGGCCAGCACGTACCCCTCTCTGCAATGCAATAAGCTTTCATGGAAGCCCCTCTTCCAGGCCTTTCTCCCCTAGCATGGGTCACATTTACAGAATGTATGTCTTGCCACTGATAGGGCAAAGCTCTTGCCTTCAGTGAGGTCTGGTGTTATCCTCAGTTTCTGCATATAGCAGTTCAGAGTGTTACAACACACCTGCAAAATTATTCCCTCTCTCATACAACATACAACTAGTCTAAGCCAAGTATGAACAAATAATCAAGAAAATTTCCCTATCAAATGCCACTATTTTATTATCTACTTCCCTTTCAAATTCTGATGGCAATTCAGAAGCTGGACATGTATAAAAAGGAACATTTTGAAAACTTGGAATCAGCATGATAAATTATTTAACACTTTTGAAAATTCAAGTTGAATGCTTACACCTTCTTGAATCAAGCATTTTGTTTCAATTTGTTGAACCAGTTTCCCCTTTTGACTCCAGAACAGCCACACTCCAAGAAGGTATTGCACATTCTCAGGAGGGACATAAGTTTCTCATTTCCTCTGTCTTCTATATACTAGATTAACTAGCTCCGGTTTGTGTTCCCTGAGGTAACAAGGCTGTTTGACCATCAATACACCATCATTTCAACCAGAAGAAATCACAGCAGGTCTTGGGAAACAAGCCTCCAGAATCCTGTCTGCTTTGTAGGAGTGAGGGCAAGAGAAACATTTTCAATGCAAATTTTCTGGTCAGCTCAATCAGTAATCCCAAACAAAGCTATAAATACAAACTTTTGTTATCAAAGAAAGATCCCTCATGCACAAGAAGTGTATTGATAACAGCTCTTTGACCAGTAAATATAAATTTAATAGAGCAAGACAACAACTGGGACCCCAGACACATTATGGAAGTGGTGCTCGTATTGACGTGAACAGAGATGTTCTAAATACTTTTATGTTTCAAAGACACTTGGCTCTTTTCTAAAAGGGCATGTACTTCCAGTAATCTGAAATCATTCATACTCCAGTTGTCATCTAGGATATCAGACTCAAAAATGCATATTCTGAATCCCCTTTTTGCTTGGTAAAGACCCTATTAAGCTCATCCTTTTTTTCCTGGCATTCAAAAAAAATAATTAAGGAACAGATGAATGAATGAATGGGCAAGAATGATGCAAGAAAACAGGATAGATGAGGACTACAACAGCTGCAGTCACTTTGGACATCTCCAGGTTTCCAGTACTGAGACCTGATTAAATCACAAGGAGCCATGAACCAAGGAGAAGGTGGCTTCATAGTGTCTAATATTAGAAACCACTGCTCGTAAGCTCTCAGACGTAGGCAGACCTAGCATATCTAGCAGCACTAGCAAGAGGCCTTGAAACAGCTTTTAGCATCTGGCACCTACCCCTGCAAGCACTTTCTCACGTGAAACAAACTGCACTACCAGTCAATTCCCACCGGGACCAGATATCATGCTGTCCCCCATGGGGAAAACACACTCTGATAAATTGGCTAAAACCACCGAGATTTGCTGGTTCCATGGAAAACACTGAAATATGAGCTGCCTGCACAATTAAATAGGCCATGTAAATAAGTTCTCATCTCAGGCATAGGAGGCACAAATAACTTACAGGCCTAGCAGCCAGGCAGGGATGCCACCGCTGCTCTCCTTTGCCTGTTATCCAGCAGGAGCACAGAATCAAGCATTCATATTACAACTCACAGCAGCTCTGCAAAGCTAGCAGCAAGGGAGAGGGCAGCACACCTGAAGTACTCTTCACTCTCATCAGACCGTACTGAAGTGGCCTGGGAGTAGCTGATTGTAATCACAGTCTCCTGCTGAGCTAGATGGATACTACAGAAGGCAGCATCTAGCTGGACTAGGGTAAGATACAGTAACAGTGACCACAAAGAACAAAGGCTTAGGAAAAAAAAGGTGAATTTTGGGACAGCAGAATGAAGGACCATGTATCTGTGTTCAAGTCAAAAGTTTCACTACATCCCAGGGCACCATATTCATTCACAGGTAGGCATAGGCAGATGTGCCCTCAGAACAGCTCTTACATGAATGAGGCCCACCAGCCAAGGGCTTCAACTCAGGCTTCCCAAAAACATTCTACTTTATTAATTTTTAAAATTCAAAGTTCCTTCATCTCCCATTCAATCCATATCAGGAGAAAAACACAGTAAGACACCATTAACTTTAATTGTTAGCTCTTACTAGAAGCTTCCCATTTCTGCAATGAATGAACATCTATCTGCTTAAGTGTTTCAGAGCTCAGACCTCCAGTCACATTTAGGTGTTGGGAGAACTGCATTGCCATTTTAAATTCAGATAAGGCCAAGATCAACCATGACTTTTTCAGAAGACCTCTGCCGACCTCCTTACTGCTCCCTTGCTGCCATAGGACCAAAAAATCCAAACCAATAAGTAAATACTAACCACCTCCTTATATCAGAGGGGCTTTTAGGAACCAAGAATGTTTTAGAAAAAGTAGATATAGATGGAAAATATACATACTTATAGCTTATTTAATATTCAGTTCAACTTCCATAAAAGGTTTCATATGCAGAAATAGCTTTAGAATTCCTTAGAGATACCCTATCACTGCTTAGTATCTCCAAGGTCTGGCTGGCACAGTACATTTCTTTCATTCATAAACGACTTGTTCTTGATGCTGCAGAAAATGCCTGCAAAAAGCTGTTCAAGGTTTTTGACATTCCAAGTTACCAGCCTGGCAAAACAAACTGCTGTCTTTCACAAAGCCCCTCCTTCGTTTGACAGGGCCTTTGAAGACAGCGGGCAAAGGCCTGAGCTAAGATGCCTGTATCCATCGTCTCCTTTCTGTCTGTTCTCCTTGTGCCTCCCCAAGAAGCTGGATCAAAGCATCCCCATGGGGACATTTCATTAAAAAGCAACTCCCTTCCTTGACCAGGTCACTGGCAGCATTACACAAGGTTGCAAGTTCTTGTCCATCAGACAGTGCTTATAAATAGCACAGGGACAGTACTCTCCCTCCATTTTTAATAACAACTGCAGAAATCTCACAGAAGGACTCCAGAAGGATGGGAAGGGAGGAAGGTTGTCTCTAAAAAACTTCTCCTTTAGACACACCTGACCACATTAAGAACAAGCAGCTCAAAGACATTCAATTTAACATTAAAGAAAAAAAAAGACACCAATAAAACCCTAAGGGAGTGCTTCGAGCAGCAGAACTAATGAAGCCTCGTTTTCTACAGATTTGCATCTCATGATTGATTGACTTCAGTGCATTAGGAAGAGAAAGCACCAGCTGAAACTTTGCCTGCCCTTTGGGCATTTATAACAACTCACTCCTGTGAATTTTTGCATGTATTAAGGTTTGAGTTCATGCTGTGGAGTCTCCTACATTTGGGAATTCAGAAGGCTCTAGGGGAAGCATTTTCATTCAGCTTAGACCTCACTGAAAAGTGAGGCCATGCAAGTACAGTAGCAAAGACAAAAAGGTGCCATTAATGTGCTGACATATGGTAATTTGAGAGCCTCAGTCCATAGACAACTTCATCTTTCCTGGGCTGGATTGAATTGGAGTCCAGAGGAAATTATTTTGTTTTGTCATGAGGTATGGAAGTAGAAACACTTATGATGAAACAGGTTTGCCCATAGGCACCATTTGCATGAAAGTTTTTGCCTGAGCATCTGATGTTTAAATAGCACTTTACACCTAAGACCAAGCACTTACAATCCCCAGCCTTTCTTTGCCATGCATTCAGAGCAGCCTGGGTAGTAGGAGGAGCATCAACTCCTAAAGTGTCTCATGGCTGCAAGAACAGAGGCATCTCAAACTAGACGCCAAAGACTGAAAACAGAGGCCCCATCAAGCTACCAAAAGCTCCCAGAAGGAACCAGCAGCACAGGATTAAGCAGAGTTATAGTTGCTGCTTCTGACAAGCACACAAAAGACCTGCCAGTGCTGATAATTCATAAACACTGCAAGCACACTGCTGCTGGGACTGCACCAAGCACCGACAGCTCATGGAGTGTCATCACTTCAGGTTGAGCAACCACTTCCCTGGCACACAGGAGTCCCGAGCGCTCATTGTGCCTGAAGCAATTTTACATGAGACAGCGACAAAGTAATTAAACTTTGAATCCTCTAGAAATAGAAGGCTGCACTTGTCATTGCCGAGTCCCTCCTGCTATCAGGGAGCACCTTGATGATGAGTGACATCACATGGACTCAAGGTGACAAACCAGACTTTTCTCCCAAATTAATATCCTGACAGACCATCCAGGAGGAAGACCCCTTTCATTCTTTAAGCACTGTGCTTAAACATTAAATAATTAAGTTTCTTACTCTGAATCTTAAGCCAACACTGCAGCTGAACAAGAGATGAGCAGAGAGGTTTGCATTTTAGACTCCCCAAACAATCAATGCCACCAAACATTTGCACCCTGTAAAAAGATCAGCTAGGTAATCAAAATACTGTATGTAAAGAGGAAGGTTTACAAGTCCTAAGCTCCCATGTCTATCAAACCCTTCAAAATACTGTCAGTTCTACTTCCCAATTAAAACAATCCTGTCTTCTTAAAGCCACTCCTGTTCTATTCTCTCCTTCTGGTATGACTGTCTCACACTGTTTATCGACACATCAATCCCCCAAATTGTGAGGTTGCTCCATGTCACATTACAAAACCTATGACCATTTGTTTTAGCGTATCAACAAGCTTCACTGAGATTAATGCCTGATTTTATTCCAAGTTGTACAAACACACAGCAGATACTTCCTGCCCCGATCACGTAACCCATAAATACACATGATAAGGGATCATGGTATTATATGCCTTCACAGAAGGTGAATGAGAAAAATCCCGTAAACTATCCACAATCCTTCAGGTAGCCTGTGAGACTGCTAAGAATTGCTTTCTTTAGTTCCAGCTCAGTGCCTTGAACGTTAATCCTTGCTTAAACAGCCCTCTCAGTTCACAAAAGAGTACCTTTACCACTAAGAGTATCTGTACTACTACAAAAAAAAGCATCTGTACTACCAAGCCAGCCAGTTAGCAATATCATCCCTCTTTTACATTTTATTCCCCAGACCCTTCTACATGCATGTGTAGTAAGTTTTCATGTGAGACTTTCCTACTGCCAAATGCTGTGTGCAATATGGAGCTATGTAAAACAAGTACTGTTATAAGCATTTATAAGAAAAGAGATTGATAGACAGGCAGCCCTCAAAAGCTGAATAGGTTAAAGCAGTGCCACTACATTCTATAAGCAAAGGGCAAGACCAGTACGTATCACACAGTTAGGTAAAAATTTATGAAATAACTCAGATCTTATGTGACAATTACTTATGTAAAAGCAAATGGTAAAAGAATGTGATTCAACATAATACATGTGAGAAAAGATGAATGTTAAGTGCTTGATATACACATTCTTAAATCATAAATTTGAAATTAAACAAGTAGCTCTGAGAGCCAGAGCTAATGAAATTTTTTTTCCTACAGCTGTGCATCTCATGGTTGGGCATCTTCAATGGCTGAGAAGTTGTGAATGCCAAGTGAAACTTCCTCCACTGTAGACACATTCCCAGGGCTTTCTCCTGGATAAACTCTGTGAGGTTTAATAAAGAGCTGGCCTCACACCACACTTTCACTCTCAGTCAGATCAAACCAAAGTGCTTTCATCTCCCGCACCCAGATACTTATTTTCAGAAATCCCTTTTTCCTAAAGGCCTCAGTGTCTGAAATAGTTGGCAGGACCCGGAGCTACAATGAGCAGAGAGAGAATAGAAAGGAGCACACCCAAAGACCACAACTGGTTCAGTTTCTCTCCTTCCTGTATTTCAGCAGTAAGGTGATGCTTTACCAACATGTGATAGTAACAAGAACAACAGCTGCAGATGACATCCTAAACCCTGCTTGCTCCAATTATGTGAGCAGGAGCATACCAATCTCTATTAAAGTGCAGCCCTTGTGCTGTCAGTTCGCTAAGAGGGAACAGCAGCAGCTGGTCAGCTTACAGCAGGCAGAAAGGGGCACTAGAAGGACCCATAACTATTAGATAGGCAGAGAAGAGCAAGATGAGCTTGCTTTCTCTTCTTCCCCAATCTGCCAGAACGCACAACTGTGATTAACCTTCAGTCCAGCAATCATCGGGTCTTTCAACATCGTAACAAACAGAAAAACTTGCTTCCAGATGTTATTGTGCTAAGTGCAATGTGCACATACTTGGATTAAAGTCACAAAGAATAATTCCTACATAAAATGCAAAAATAATAGATTCCATTGCCTTAAAAACTCCCATAAAGCAACATGCTTATGTCTCAGAGAATTGCCAGAAAGTCTTCAGCCCACCAGGTTTCAGCAGAGAGGCTTGCTAGCCAGACCTTCTGCACAGGAGTGGGAGTATAAACTGGCAGATGCAGTCAGCACTGAACATTCACAGGGTGCTGGTCCCGATTCTACTGTGAGCACATTAAAGCAAGTAATTTTTACTTCTCTGTCTCAATTTCTTTATCTGTGAAATGGAAATGCTGATACTTAGGTAGAAGAATTCAAATGAAGGAGTACATTCAGGCAGGCTCTAAAGCGCAACAGTGTTGATTGTCAGAGACCTGAGAAAGCCCAAAATAGCTGTGAGAATATTTCACCTACATCTTTATTAGACTCTAGTTATTCCCGGAAGTGAGAGATACTAACAACAGAGTATCTCTTGTAGGTTCAGTCCAGTGTGTTAGAGGAACCTGAAGTCGGATAAGGCCAGGCTGTCACCACCAGTGACCTAGGTCATTCCCCTTGTAATTTAATATTCATTTTAAGAATGACTCAGAGTATTTACTCGAAACAATTTTAGCAGACATACTTCTTTTGAAACCCAACTACTCATTGTAAGCTAGTTCATCCCCTGCTCTTCTTGTGCCAACACTTCAGTTTAAATAGACCTTTTCTCTTCCTGCTCTATTTTGACTCAGTGTATTTACAGAAGTCAACTCCATTCCTTCTGTGTCTTGACTTTAGCAGCCAAACAAACCCAGCCTCTGCTGAGTCCCTGTTCCTACCAAGGACTTGCTCTGAATCCTGAGAGACAAAGCCATAGCATAACTGACTCTCCCTTTCTGCCATTTTAATCCTGGTACTTACTAGGCTTTTTTTTTTTTCCCCAGGAGCACATGGTGGGTGTCTCAATTGTCAAAAAGAGTAAAACAGTACATGAAACAGGTCATACAAGTGCAGTGTCCTTTATAGAGGATGCTACTGTGCATTATTATTTCCATTGAAAAAGAGGCACCCAGAACATAGACAATATTTCTCCTTGCATAAAATACCACAGTAGAGGACTTTGGTGCATAGGACCTACAAAACCCCAGCCAGCCATGAGATATATCCTATGGAAGGAGAGGTAAGCTCTGCAGTCTTTGTGTTCGAACATTGGATGAGAAGCCTAGATTATATTCACAGCTACCACAAGTCTCTGACATATACACATTTCATAGGACAGATTACCTTTAGACTTTGCAATAGGGGAGGTCAGGGGTAGAAGAAACAGTAAACACTAGTTTAGAAATTATATCATGGAGAAAAAGAGGGAAGACCTACAAAGCACACATTTGCCTTCTGCATATATATGTGAAGGTACTACCATGCTTATAGCAAGGTTCAACTCCAAAGTCCTCAGCTCTAGGTTTGTCCTCTGACAACAGTCACATCCCACAGCATCTGCCACTGTGTTAATGAAGACAGCCACATCATGTAATGAGCCCCTGCACACCTGTGCAAGCTCTGGGAAGCAGCTGGCAAGTTCCTTCACCCACCCACAAGCTCTACATCTGAATCCATTCACTTCTTCAGCAAGGATTTGCCCCAGCCACAGTACCACCACCTTCCTGATTTTCAGCTCCTTCCTTCCACCGTCTTTAGGTGGGACTCAAGGTGCAGCAGCCATTGCTTCCCTACTCCCAGGAATTCAAGCTTCATTGCCTCACAACTATGGAACACTGCAAGACACCAGTACTTGCTTCACAGGAGTTCTGCCATGGCAGCTGACACTCTCGGGTGGCTGTTTTTGCTAGAGTATCAGAAAAGGATGAGTGAGCATCTGAGGCAGGCAATTATAGGATGACTAGGCCATGTTAAAAAAGTTTCTTCCTAATCCTGTCAGATGCTGCTTGCCTTAAGCCCTGAAGCTCTAAGATATATTGATCACCATCTCCTTTTATCCCACACAACAGAGCTGTGTTTATTCCCAAATTCCTGGGCCATCCCTAATCCCACTCACTTGACAACCTCAGAGATCTCCAGTGGCAACAACTCCTGCTGCTCCAGTTAGGGGGAGTATGCATATGTGTTTCTCCATTTCAAGCAACTACTAAGCTGGTCAGGGAAAAAAAGGACAGAGCATTTAACGCAGTAGCTCCATGCCTGGGCTTCTCTGGTGCTTGTGTGTGCACAAAACAGCAACCCCTGCAAAAGGTAAGGCTTCGCTGACCCCCAGAATTACTGGAAAAATCCCATCCAAGTTTCTTGACTTATGCCAGATGATACTGAAAGGCGTGGCAGGGGTAACAGAAGGCTGATCTTATCAATCAAATTACACTTCTTTCACCTGTGTTAAGGCCACTTTTGCTTAGGGAGCTCAGAGAAGTGTAGTCATCTAGGAGGACCTTAGCTCATACCTTCCACAAGAGAAGGTTAGTTACCACCAGGATATACTACAAACTACTACCCTGTTCTTCACACTTTCCATACCCAGCAAGGCACTCAAGCAAAAATAACTTATTTCTGAATAAGAAAACTCCACCCTAAGACACTCTTGTAACATAAATAGGCACGTTCAGGTTTCAATTTCCAACCTTCTTTTCATTAGGTGAAACTAAGATAATTACTATCTCTCACGCACATGTAATTATTTATACAGTACTCTTCTACACCAGTCACCATTCCTCTTACCTTTGGTGCTTGCTTCCACATACATCAGCACCAGGTTGGAATTGTCCTGTTAGAAGTCTTTACTCCAACTCCAGGGCTGCAGCTGCAGACCTTCACACACACAGTGTGATGCTTTTGTGTGACCCCTTGCATAACACAGGTTGGGGAATTTCATGTAGCGCTTCCTGAAGCAGCACATATCTTATCTAGGCATCTTTTTAAAAAAGCCCAGTCTCAAAGTTCTAAATCTCACCTCAGTCTACTATAGCTTTCATAGGATGCAGAAATCAGTATTATTCCAGTCAAGTGCATACTATTGATTTATACAGTAGTATGACAAGATTGTCAATGATTTCTATTCCAATCTTCATGCATCCTCACACTTTTTAATTTTTTGAGAGGGAGAAGAAAGGGAAAAAAGCAAAAATCACTGCTAGGTATCGAGCAGAGGGTTTCAGACCTCTGTCCTCTTCCCTTTGCTGATTGCAGTTAATCAAGAAGCCAGTGGAGCAAGAGACCAGTCCAAACTGTTTCCTCCAAGCCGTAACCTCACAACCAAACAATAGCACGTATTGCAGAGCTAAGGTCTTACCGAATCAGGGGGACATCACAGACAGGGCTCCTCCATCCTGTGGATTCTCTGTTTGACCCTCATGGGACAGATCCAATGCTGCTGGTCCCATATCAATTGCTGGAGAAACCCCTCCTTGTCCTGACAGGTTGAAAACTGATGGTTTAACTCTAATCTTTGTGCTCTGCCCTCCAAGCCAGCTCCAGACCTGCAAGAGCAGTCTGTTGCTCAGATGGGAGCTGTCCTACACCATGTTTTCCTCAGTAGGTAGGAAGCATCTTCCCTTTCTGCACCAACTGCTTAGGAGTGAGACAATTTTCAGCTGTGGCTCAGTCATTGAATGCAGGTCTCAGAGCAGGCATACAGCAAGCAGAGAAGTGAAAAATCCCCCTAATGTGGCAGGTCCTGACTTTATATAGCTGTATATGGGACACACCTCTTCCTTTATTTTCCCCTGAGTGCTTCCACCTGCTACCTCATCCTAAGCACAGGGGGATTTCATCAGAGGTACCAACACCACTGCCCTATTTCTCTACATTGACTGTACATTAATTGATAGGCTGTCCTTTTGGCACAGGCTAATCTAATCCACCTGAGGACAATGACTCTTCCTCAGCCTCCAATTCCCCCAGGGAGGGCAATTGGGCCTTCAGCAGTGATCTCCCCTCCACAGCTGAAGGCAGTCAAGGGGGCGAACTTTGAGAGAGTTGCTTTGCTTTACTCTCCTTTGATGACCGAGGCAGACAAGATGAGGGTCCCCTTCAAAGTCCCTGTTTAGTGCTTCATAAAGTAGGTTGCCTTGCTCTGCCAAGCAGATCCTCAGTCTCCCTAACTGTCCACCTTCTGCACCCTTGGGGCAATCCCCCTTAGGCTGTGCTGCCTCATTGCTGTCTGTTTAGAACATAGGGCTGGGAAAAGTCACCTCTTGGCACAGGAGCACGCAGCAGCTAACATAAAGGAGCCTTGATTTCAGCACGGCTGTGACTGGCAGTCAGAGCAGGACACAGCCACAGCACCCTTGGTTGGATGTGTTTCAGAGGTGAGGACTTCTGAGCACAATATATAGGACAATGAAGCTGAAAGAGGGAAGATATGTGCACCTGACTTATGATGTTCACCTCTTTGGAGTCAGCAGTGAGAAGTACCTCCAGAGAGCACGTGTCTCTCTGCATTGACTGTACAGCGAATTAAGACAGCCTGCACCTTTGGCAGAGGCTAATCTAAGGTTCTTTGAACTAGGAAGCGTGAATGGAGCTTCTTCTCTCCCTCCCTCAGTAATATCCTAGTGTCACCTAAATGCTACAGAAATCACATGGAAAGTTAGGTAGAGAGAGTGCATTGGAGTCACTGCCATCTGTCCGAGTATACAGCTGGGGATATCACTAATAATTTCTTCTACTGGTGCTTGAGGGGGAAAAAAAAACAAACAAGAAAATACCTAAGTGTTTTGTAGCTTCCTGTTTGAATTAATCTCCTCTGACAAGTGCTGATTTGGGTTTGTGATTCGATCCTCCATATGTCTAGCTCTATTGGTCAATTAAGAGCAGGGGGCGATTGGGAGAAGCAGTGATGCTCAGACTGATTATAAGAGGAAGCATCACAAAGAAGTCAGGACATGCAAAGCTGGCTGGCGCACTTGGCATTTGCACAGCCAAGCTGAGCATGAGGTAGCTGCTGCTTCTGCTTTCCAGGTCAAGGAGATTCTTCCTGGCTCCTAACAGAGACAAGTCACAGCTGCCTGGCTGTTGACCATTTGTGAGCAAGGGGCACAGTTCCAGGGAAGGAGTGAGCAAACAAACACAAGGAATTGTGGTGAGCAGGGGATCAAAAAATTAATAAAAGGCTACAGAAACATGAATAGTTTCTTCCATTACCCATTGCTGTAGAAAGAAAAATACAACATAAACCAAAAAGGCTATGAGTAGGGAACAGCAGAGAAAATGAGAATCAGCTTATAATAATCCAGGTTAGTACATATAAGGGAAAATAAAGGGAAACCAGGACATTAAAAGAGAGGTATATTTGGAAATTGGTAATGATCAAATAAGGGCTGTGGGATATACTGGACAGCAAATTTGGTTACAGATCTGCAATGTTCTATAGCAGCAGCAGCAAAAAAGGGGAAAAAAAAGTTAACTTAATGCTGTGCTTCATCTGCAGAGAAATCATGTCAGAAAGTGAGGAGATACTGGCCCTCTGTACAGATCTGGCAGGACGGCACCTGGAATGCTGCCCTCAGTTCTGGGCAACACACATTTACAGAAGATGCTGATGAGCATGGGGAATTCAGAGAAGAGCGGCAGGAAAAAAAATCTGATTAATGGTCTGAAAGCACTGACATATGAGAAGAGATTAAAATAATTAAATATGTATTGCTTGGGAAGGGGTAAGATTAACCGTCTACAAGTGTGTAAATACCAAGAAGGTAGAGGAATTGTATTAAGGGGTATAAATATAAGTGTAATAGAGCAAAAGTAAACACAGGCTCAATATTAAGAAAAAGAAAAAACAACTTAGCCCTGAGGTTTTTTCAAATTCTCCTTGAGAAGGTGAGGCTTATTGCTTAAAGCAGCTATAGTGGCATGAAGAGGGTTGCAATCATGCCTCACTGGCAAGTCTCCACGGAAAAAGACCCAGAGAAGAAGGTAACATCTCAGGAGTCACCAGTGATTAGGAACAGCCCAAACTGGCCTGCAGACAGCTCAGCAGAACCCAAGGCTCTGGCAGAGCTACAGGCCAACTGCTATAACAGACAGCAGCATGGAGAGGGAATGAGGGAACAAGCTCTGTTTTCAAAGGGCACCCAGACCCCACGCTTCTTGGGTGCAAGAACTGGGCTTAGCTTCTAACCATCTCCCTGCATTGTGCATCCGCTTCTTTTATTTCCACCAGCTAACCCGGGAATGTACTGGGATGCTGTTTCCCCACCGGACTGCTCCTCAAGGGCGTCTCCCACCTCATCTTTCCGCGCTGCCAGAGCCCAGCAGTGCGGCCCCACGTCAGGGAGACATCAGCAGAGGGGACGTTCTGCAGCGTCGCGAAAAGCGCTGCTGGCACCGCTGCAGCGAGCTCGCCAAAATTGGCCTTGTCACTTTAAATACATTAGACAATAAATCATCCCTCTGAGACATCCCCAAAGGAAAAACAGGGGGAAAAAATAGCACTTAAAAGCCCTTTTCTATTACAAAGCCTCTGGGGAGCTTTTAAACTTGGAGAGTTTTTTTAAGTGAATTGTATGCTTTTTCCCCCTTTGCCTGCCTTTATTATCAGTTGCTAACATTAGCCTTGCCTTCCTATGACCAAAATCTCACTCAGACTTCTTTTTTTTTCTTCCTCCCCTTTAGTTTCTTTCCCTTTTTCTCTCTCACCCTTACATGTACACACATAACACCCGTAATGTCCACGTAACAGTTTCTTTCCTACTCAGCATCTCCTTTGAAACTGCAATTACTCTTTGCCAATATTCCTTTACTCCATATCCCTCTCCTCTTCCCTCCATTTCCCTTCACTTCTTTGTTTTCCTCTGTATTCCCCTCTCTCATCTGTCATTCTTCATGTCTGATTGTACTGAACAACTCGAACAAATTCAAAACCATTTCCCTGCTTTTAGGAGGACTGTGTAAATTTTGCACCTTGAACCTTTTTTATGAAGCGCTCTGATGGGTTTCCTTCCTTATAAAGCATATTCCCTCACCCTTGCTTTAGCAATCATCAAGCACTACTGACCTAGAAGGGCAGAATTTTGTCTCTCTGTTAGCTCTCCAGTACCAGGTTTTCCCAAATGGACTAAGGAAAAATGTTTCCTCCATTTTCCAGTGCTCAGGAAGTCAAGCATGACCATGTAACCAGATCTCCCACACAATGCTTAAAGGGTTCTCCTGTCTACTGCTTTTATTTGGCTTTAAAACCTTTATCATTAAAATCTTGAGGAGTCAGTTCAGTCTGGTTCTATGCCTTTCTAGAGCTGTATGGGAGAAGTGGGTAGCATTTTCCAGCTAAATCAAGGATTTTACATCTTCAGTCATGTATGAGGGTTGTGTGTTGGAGAAGAAAGGGGAACACAAGGTAAGTAAGGGCAAACTTCAGGAAGCTGCAACTCTGAAACAAGCTGATGATTTTCCTCGGGCACTGTGCTGGGAACCAAAATACACCTGTCAACATCCAGCTATCATAAAGCAAGTCTTATGCCACAGCTGACCTAGCAGAATCCTGCACAGATGCTATGAGTTAATTTTGTTTTGTTGCATCTAAGACTTATCCAAACGATTTCCTGCAGCACAGGGGAGACCCTGTCAGTGATCAGTGCACACTGGCATGGGCAGCAGCAGCTATTCCAATTGACTGTTCTTTGCTCTCTTTTATTCTTGTTCCTACAGGTGCAAGCCCAAGGTGACCTTGCAATTTTCAGTTCCCCATCGCTGCCACCTGAGTGCCAACATCACCATGGTCAAAAATGTGACTTCTAGAAAACCACAACAGAGCCTAGTAGAAGATAGCAGGCTGACTAATAATGGTGTTAACCAACTTTATCACTGGTTACTAATGTCCTGGTGAGCAAGTGGCTGTGTGTTACTGAGTTGCCAGCTGACGTTAAACTATGACACTCAATAAGGCACCTCTCTAAGCAGCACAAAACATGGTATTTTTTATCACTAGTGATAGTGAGACAGTCAAGGCAGCAGAAGCAAACACACTTGTTAGTTCAATCATTTGCATTGTGTTGGATTTTCCCCTAATTGGAATGAATTAAAAAAGGATCAGGAATCACAATCATTAGTTGGTCCCACATGATAAATTGAACAGGCTGCAGCATGGAGAAGAGGCAAAGAAAAAGGAGGTGGAAAGAGAAGTAGAAACCACTACTTTGACACCCTGCAGCTTCCCAGTCTCCTCAGGGGTCAATATGCATGCTTAGAAGCTAATGGGCAAAATGCTCATCTCTAGCCCATGCCTCCCCACCCTCCTCAATCTCTTCACAGCCACAGACCAAGTGACCAAATATCAGCCCCAGAACAGCGAGGGAAAGGGTGTGGAACACATAAACGTGGAATACTAAAGCCTGTGTGAAAGGAAATGCTACATCCTAGGCATTTGTCCAGGGAAGCAGGAGGTGGGGATGGAAATGAAAGGTCTATGTTCTCCCTAATCATTTCTGCCGCAAAAAGGGAGAGAGTGCTGCGACATACACCAGTGGATCGCAGCCATTAGAAATGAACCACTGGTGGCTGGCAAATTGTAAATTAGAGAGCCAGAGTGAGAAGAAAGAAAATCAAAGGGGGGACGAGGTCGTGTTTTATTTCACTTGTAGCGCTTTTCAAATTCAGCCCTAACCAAACCTGATTAAAGTAAATCCCTTTTTTACGGCCTGTGGAGTCTATAAGATTATGGTGTTAATGGAAGTGTGATTCGATCCGTCAGTAATGGTGCATGTCGGGGCCCAGGCGCCTCAGACAAGTCCATTTTTTCAGATGTATTTATTGTTTCCCCCCCCCCCTTTCTGTTCTCTGCATTGCAGTGTTTAATTGAACAGTTTAAAGTGATTCTTCTTCAAGGCCCATTAATTGATTTTATTTGTGTATTCTCCAGGGGTCAAGGGGGAAATATATAATAAAACATAAGCTCCAGGTCTGAGTTTGTCACAGTTCCCACCTTCCCACAAACATAAAGCACATTTCATCTTTAGCATTTTAGATTTCTTCTCTTCCCACTCTCATTTCGCTGCCACTAGCGCTCTCAGATGTTTGTTTCTATGTTTCCCTTTCCCCCTGTTTATCTCTAAAATTTGCCACTGTTATTGAGAGCACAAGGTAGCAATCTCCCTCTGTTTCTTTTCCTGTGCAACAACCACCGCATCAGTTTTAAAATACCCTTTGGCTTTCAGGGTCTCCAAATGACATCCCCTGCCCCAAGCTGAGCAGAGGGGAGGGCACTAACTTACACATACTTGTAAACCAGTGGTCCTTGAAGCTCAGGTCATTTCCTCTACAGCTGGAGGTGATTTTTGTGAGCTTCTTAGAAAACACTCCCTGAGGAGTCTGCCTCTTTCATACTACTAGCCCAACAGGGCACATGAGCCTCTGTGTGACAGCCAAAAGCTGCTTCTTTCTGCCACTTGATCTGCAAGGGGACACTGTTTCCTTCTCAACCTTCCCAACACTCAGCATAAGGTAACTAGCTGCTCCAAACAAATATATATTGAGCTGGCTTTGTTTACTTCTGATACTGCAAAGCCATTTGTTTCCTTCAGCCTCCAGCTCCCTAAAGCTGGCCCCAAATACAATTTTTTTTCAGGTTCGCCTTGCTGAAGCCTTACTCTGCTCTCATGGTGTTCTTCTGTAGTAGGTACATTTCTTTTAACAGAGTTACCAGAACACAAGGGGTTCCTTTTAATATTATTTTTAAATCACAAAATACGCCAGGGAAGTTTTCATCCTCCCACTCACCTCACTCAGATCTTGTCTACAAACTGCCTCTGAATTAATGCAAGGAAAAAGATGCTTTTCCTGTTCTTTCCATCCTCTGATTGACATGGTCTGGGTGGCAGATCATTGCCACAGCCAGGGCAGTTCTTTGGGGGTGCAGCCTTACCAAGCAGTTTCACGCAATCCTGAGTCTGTTTCTGAAATTTGGTATCACATAACATACTGGATGGGACCAAATCCAAGATAAACCTCTTACCAGTGGACCTCTTGTTCTGTCTGCTCTTGGCTGCAGAGAAAAATTCCATTCTATACTACAGATTATGGAGAAGTTACGGAGGCAGAAAGTAATTACCCAAGAGTGGAACTTTGCCTTACTCCCTTTACTCTTATGACAAGTACTATGGTATCTTTAAGCAGGTAGAATTTCAAATTTGTGTCTGAAATCATGGTAAGGGAGGATTCACTAACATTGTGCAGGGGAAGAGGTAATGGTAAAGGCAAAAGAAAAGCTCCCCCTGCTAACTCATCAGCAATCTTCCACTCTAAGCTAAGCTTTTCATGGAAGGTTGAAAATACAAATCTGAGCAAGTCATATCTCTACTGAGCTCCTGCACTCTGACCAGAATAAAAGCTATGTACCTGGAGATGCATTCAGACCTGTGGCATTGCTCCCCATTGCCACTGGACTGAAGTTTCCTGGACTGACAGTTTATGAATGAGCAGGTACTTGCTCTTTTTACTGGACAGAGGGCATTACTGGGAGGCAAATATGCTCACCTGGTTACTTCTAGGAAACATTTTCCACTGTGTCATGGTCTTCTCCAGTTATCCTCATCTTCTGGCTCTGATTTCACACGCACGTTTGGAACCACCATCTTATCTTTTCAGTTATTTCACTACCATCTTTCTTACTCTGCTTAGATATGCTGTCCTGCGATATCTCTAATGTCTCTGCTGAGATATTCTTCTCAACATCTCTGCCTGGTGATTAGCCTTCTAAAGCAAATGGGGCCACCTCACTTTCTTAAAGATTAGCAAGATAGTATCCTCATAAGATGAGCTCCCTATATTTGGAAGTATGATGATTTTTGGAATAAGGAAAAGAAGTTCTCTTGAGAAGTCTGGTCAGCTGTGATCTAAGCGTAAAACATTATCTATAATTTTACTGTCTACAGAGACCTGTGTCCATGGTACAGAGGTCCATACTGTAGCTCTTAACCCTAGACAGTAATCTTCTAAACTTTCAGTCACATCCAGACTCCGTCAAACAAGATTAAAATAAAATTTCCTCCGTGCATACACATGCAAATATGTGCATCATTCTCCCCATGTTCTCATGTCAAGACTGAGCACTCTACAGTTCCATTATCATCTGAATTCAAAGGATTCATCTCCTCCTCAAGAGCTTTCATCCTGATCCATCTTGGTGTCTCTTAGCAGGGGTTTTACTCTTTGTATTTCAGCTATAATTTCATTTCAGCATAACCTTGACCTGCCCATGCTACCAGAGCAGTTCTCCTTCGCCTAATTTTTCACCCTCCCCCATATACATATGAAAATCGGTGTCCTCCCTTAGCTAATATAATACAAAGGAATCAATCTGTCAGGCCCACATAGCCGAGCAGCCTCAGCAAATTAACCTTGCAGAGTAATTAGAGCAAGCGCCATGGTGTTGGTATCATGGCCTCATTTTGCTGCTAGAAGCATTAAAAAACTACCACAGCACAGCTACCAGTTAAAATCAATAGTCCACTGTATCAATAGGAATAAAGCTAACCAAGTTCTTCCTTGCTCCCATGTTGGGCCATCAGGGCATAAGAATGAGTCTGGAGGTTCGGGAGGTCCCTCTTGTCACAGCTTTGATGGAGACCAGACTTAAAGAATGGGTGCTTTTCAGTGGAGGCAAGAGGCTCTCAGAGGCTCCAGCAGAGGACAGATTTACTGGGGAAGATCGTAAGAAGTTGCCAAACAGTCTTTCCAGGCCTGTCATGGCCTAGGAGCTGCAGAAGTCAGACAGTTTCTATTTGCATTGCATAATTGGCGAAGCCTGTCACAACACTGCAAAAGCCAGCTGCTGCTTTCTGCTCAGTGCTAATTCCACCTGATTTATTTAATATTGTAATGAATATAATCCTCTCTTCCCACCCCCTCCCCACACACTTAGCCAGCAGTTAGAAAGAGCAGACACTGCAGACAAACCTTCACAAGCAGGTGGTGCGGAGTGCCTCGGCTCTTCCAGTGACTGAGCAGCTCGGTGCTGTGCTCCAGAGACAGCAGTGGGACGTGTGCTGGGGAAATGCAGCCATGCACACAGTTTTCTCACACCTAAAGGAGGCTTGCAGATCTGCAGAGATGGCAAATGTGCAGACGAACAGGTGTGACCACAACTAAAGGACAGAGCATAGCACTGTAGGAACCCAGATTTCAGGCAGACCAGGAGAGATTTAAAGAGATGTTGCAAGGGATTAGAGAGGTGCAAAGGGATGAAAAGGGAAGATACTCAAGAAATAGGGTAAAATAAAGCCAACTTGCTTTACTTAAGCAAAGATGGCAGCAGAGATGGTGGATTAGGACACAGCATCTACAGAGACAACTGGTGAAGAACATCAGGAAAATCTGCTGGCAGATCTCTAACTTCTTATTCCCACTGAAAAAAAACAATAAAAGCCAGTACAACTGTAATCCGACAGCGGCCAAGCCAGGGGGAGCAGCATCTGAAAATCAAAAAGCCCTGGAAGGACAGTAACTTCTGACAAAATCTGGCAATCATTTAGCCATTTGAGTCTTATGCTCTGACAAAGGGCAAGTGGGTAGAGCCAATAAGAGAATGAGTTCTGCAGGACAATAATGGCTTCAAGAGCTGGACCAAAGTTTGAGCTTTTGAGAGGGTAAATCAGATTGTTGCTATGAGCAACAGCAAAAATCACAACTATGGAAAGAAGCAAAAGCAAAGTGAATGGTGCAGCATCTAGGGATTGCATCTAGAGGAAAGAAGGAAGCCTGATACTCCTAGCCTCTCTTTGCCAGAGCAAGACCAAAAGAAGACATGCAACCTAGCCTTTCACTCAACAGCAGAATCAATATTGGTTTCAAATTGGGCTTTATAATCATGTTCAGTGGGAACTCTGACAGGATGCTCAGAGAATGAGATAGCATTCAGAAAAGCTGCTTTAGTGTCACTGTTGTAGGGAACTGAAATAAAAGATGAGAAAGGAGACTAGAAACTGCTGATAGACAGAGAGGTTTAACGAACAGAGGATGAACCAGACAGAAGGAACCAAGAGGTCTCAGGATGTGGAGGAAGAATGTTGCACCACATAAAATAAGTGTGACAAGTTTTTACTGGCTCTGGAAACATTTCATTTGCTGTTCCCACCATGGAAATGGCTGGTTAACCCCAGACAATTTGAGCCCTTATGTTTTATGCCAAATTCTGCTAACTGACCTGATTTCAGAGCCCATGACAATCAAGAAGTTGTAGAAGGTGGCTGCAGTTCAGCAGACAGTCTGCCTCATAATACACTACCACCCTTTTCAGCTTGTAAATTGTTTAGACAGATACTTTCATGAAATTAATCTGTGCCCAAACACACAGAAGAAAAGTTCTCTTTAGAGCATCATATACCATTAGAGTTGTTAAGTGGTTGGTCAAATTCAAATATTTTTCTTCCTGCCCATCTTAACTGTGTGTTTTCCAAAATTCAGAATAATTAGTCTGCAACACATGCAATGGTAGCTGTGCATAGGAACCATCATTGATGCACAAGCCATGATACTGAAGGTACATCATCCAGATGAGCTGCCACCTGGAGCAGACAGATGGAGATGAAGGGAGGAGGGATAAAAGCCAGTTGATTGAACGGTTTCATTAGGCTGCAAGGAGGAAGGAAAGTGTGTAGAAATGAGCATCAAGAGTTTTTAAACACTATCAACATGGCAGTGAGTTTGTATAGCTTAGTGGAAACAAGGACCTTTGCCCTATCCCGATGAAAAGTTTTGCTGGTCTCCTACCAAGAAAGAAATAGTTGTGTAGTAACATCCTGACTTTACCTTTCTCTCTGATCCTTTGGAAGGGCCTAGGGAAAGACATGTTCACCCCTCCCTTCCCCAGTCCATCCCTTAAAAAAGACAGAGAGCACTTTGGGGCAAGTCTTCAGGGAATTAGTTAGTTTAGATCCCCAGCCACGGTGGAGAGGCTCAATAAAACTGCTAGTCTCTCATATTAATACCAAGTCTTTGAATATTAATCTCAGGCTCTCAGTGACCTGGAACACCAGCTATGCTAACAACAAACTTAAAGTCACTAAGACGACTAAGTGTGAAACCAGATTTAAAGATTTAGCAGCTATTCTCAGCAGCCTCCTGTTTAGGCAAAACACGTCAAAGGCATTTGGAAACTACTGAGAGGTGCCTGGAATGGTAGCTAATTTCATGGCTGACAATGAAAAGCAGAGCAAGGAGCTTATCTCCAAGATAGAAGTGAGCAGAAGGAAAACTGCCACCAGCTACAGTAATGGGCTGATCAGACTTCCCCAGTGAAAACACTGCTCCCTCTGTCAGCAGCACCTGCCCCATCCTCCTCCAGCAAGTGCATTTCAGAGGAAGGAGGGAAGGAATTTGAAGTGGTGAAGAAATCAGAGGTAGAGGACTGCCACTGGGAATCTCAATATTTGCAGGACCTCTGTCCACCCACCTGCTTCCTCTACCCATTACAGCTCTCAGACACTCCAATCTGCTCAGGTAATGGCTGGACGAAACAGATTTCCTGTCCTCAGATCTGCTGCCACTCTTGAGCTTGCAGCAGACATTTTGTAATCAGAGAGCCTGTCATGAGAGACAAGAGACTTTAGTAGAAAAGAAAAGTTAATTGCGGAACAAGGGATTTAAAATCTGTGCAAAGGGGGATAATAAAAGAAACAATTATGGAGTTTAACCACTGCTGCTGGCATGGTGTTGAATGTCATTTGTCCTTAGCTACACTGATATAGTTAAACAGTGCACACTCAAGGCTGATGTTTCGGTTTGCTGGTGATTTTGGAATGTCAGCAAAAGTTTTGTTTCAAACTAAACCAAATAATTTTTTTTTTCTATTTCAGGCATTTAATTAAAAATGATTAGAGGTTTTATTTTAAAGAGAAATTGCTTCCAATTGACACAAACCCAAGAATTACTTTTTTTTTTGAAAATGGGAAAATGGAACATTTTGATTTTGGAGGAATTTGGGGATACTACTTTGAGAGCTGTCAAAATAGACACAAAAGCTGCTATGTAGTCAGCATTTATTACGCTGCTTTATTCTGTATGCATTCAGATACAAACCCAGCTGAGGCCGTAACAGTCCATTTTCACAAAGCAGATTTAGGGTCGGTGTTTATTTTGCCTTTCATGCACATTTCTAAAGGCGTATTTACTAAGCAGAAGTGTGAGAAACTACTTCTTGACCTGAAGCATCTACAGCTGGCTGGAGGAAGCAAAACTTCTCCTACTCTTGCTCCAAGCAATTACTAGTGGTATGGCATTACAAGGATTATGTTGTAGCATTTCTGTTATAACCTGCTACAGGGAGCAACTCAGGACCGCTCTGCCTCCCCAAGTGGCATTAGGGAAACACAACTTGAGTACTGTGCCTTTCATAGAGGGAACTGGCAATCTCTTTCCTGTATTGATGTATGGCAGAAACCATCTCAAGCAGTTTGGGACTCCATCTACACACAGAGCTGCAATTGCTTTGTCCCTCAGCAAAGGAAAGGCAGAGAGATTTACTCACTGACTGAACTCCAACATGACGTATACACATCTGACTATAACTTTCTTGCAGTTGTATTTTGCTCCCCCAAAAGAGAAATTCAGGTAGAAATGACCTGAATTCTATTTGCTCGGATGAGGCTGTTCCTTGAGATGCCTTGTAATCACTGCTCTCCAACCTAAGACTAAACAAAAAGGGCAGTGGTTTGAAAAGGATTCACCTGAAATTAAGCAGATAGTGTAGAGAGATGAATTTCAGAAGTGCTGAGTTGTCACAGCTACTGCTCCTTAAAGTATCATTGGGGTGTAAATGCAATAGGAATAATATGGCAGGTGGAGGGATGTTGGACCCGGGAGGGCAATACCCAAGACTTTACCATCAGCACTTGCAGGAACAGTAGAGATGCCTTAGTAAGTAGGATAATATACAATGAGTTTTGAATCAGTCTATGTTGACACCTACGAAATTCAGAATAAAAAAATTCTTTATTATAATTTAGTTGGTCTTCATAAAACCAAACAACCTAACCAGAACATTTTCATAGCTTAAAACCACCTTCATGTAAAGAGAAATTTTTTGTCATTCTAGTTTTTACAGGAACTGCTAAAGAAGGGCAGGGAAAGCAAGTTGGTTAAAGCTTCACCAGCAGATTTATGGAGACTACTGGAAATGAAAGATCCTGTTCAAAGCCACCAAAGTAGGAGGGTCTGGGTGGACTGGATCTGTTCCATGGCTCAGCTACTTCTGGCCAGCTCCTGATGAAGAGAGGGTGAACAATGATGATGACTACAACTATGACAGTGTGCTCCACCCAAAGGACTGAGTGCTCTTGAACACAGCCAAACTCTTGCCACCATAAATCCCTGTTGCTAACACCTCCATCTGATCTGCAAAGGAGGACCCAAGAGTGCCATCATACTCTGGACTCATAAGAAGCAGACACAGGTAGTGAAGCAGACTGTAAGCCAAATTATGCCCATTCAGAGGCAGAAAAATTAACTGGGGAGTTAAGAGCTCATTTCTTACTGTGTAAGTTGGGGACTAATCTGCCAAAAGGAGGATATTAGGCTAGACAGCTTCTGATTCAGACACATTCTGCAACACTTGTGTTTGTCAGGGAAAAGTATCCTTTTGACTGATACTTTTGCTTTTGTCCCATTCTTCTCTATTTGAAGATGAACTCTGTAAATAATTTAAGTGCATCCCTGACTGGCTGTTACTGTTCCAAGGTCTTCCTCCCATTAGTATTCTCCAAGAGGAAGCGTACTTCTCTCATAATGCACTAACTTCTTCATTGCTTCTTTATGCTCACTTCTCACCAATCTAAATAATGGATCAATTGAGGTTTTATTCTTTGCTTTAATTAGGTCTTGAATTTTGAGAGTATTTTACTGTAATTACTTCATTAAACGTGAACTGAAAAGCAAAAAACCTTCCAAAACAAAGAAAGCTCTGTTTGTGCTCTTCTATCATTTTTTTAATGATACATAAAGGCAGGCTCAAAATTTTAATCGGGTATGGAGTTTTTCTCTCAGTTCGTTGTATAGGTAAATACTGACAGCCTGTGCTCACTGTTTCAAACCAGCAGAGAGAAAGAAACAGAAGACAGAAGGGAAAAATACAGCTATGGACCAACTCGGTCAGTCATTCTATTCTTCAGTGGCCTCAGTATATTATTACTGCTGTTACTACACACAAATCTGATTCGTATGTGATTGCCTATGCCCTGGATGCTTTATTTCAGGTCAAAACAGTAGGCTATAGAAGTATCTAAGTTACATCTTCCTTTCTTTTAGTGTGAACAAGATGTCAGAAAAGAACCCCAGTATCACAACTTCCTACCAACTCCCCATCACACCAGGGTAATTCCTCACTGATTGACTCCCCAGATTTTAAATCCCTTCTCCACTAGTTGGCAACTGTATGATGCCCAAGGTAAAAGAGAGCATCAAATCACAAAGCTTGTATTCACAGGGAGGCAAGTGGGGAAGAGAAGGTGCAGGGAGAAGGCCATTAGACTGAAACTGGAGCAACAGCTTCTTCACACTGGAGAAGTCCAGGGTCAAAGTCTGGTTAAGTCAAGAGAAGTTTCAATATCAAATTGAGAGGTGCCCAAGTGGAGAAAGTCTGGTTCCTCACACTTTGTTAAATACTCCTTGATTATTTGTTTTACTGTGGGGAACGGGAAGGGGAAAGAGGGCATGATAGAGGGGGAAGACTGAGTCTGATTTTCCCACACTAAAATTTGACTCAAATTCAGAAACGGAACACTTTAAAATCTTAATTTTTCTAGTAAAAAACAGGGAAGCAGAAATGTGCATTTTCAGGATGCTATCACACAGCATCCTATATCTTTTTATAAAGATTCTTTATAAAACAAGTCAATAGCATGAGAAGGAAGAGGATTGCTATGCAGTGCATTTTAAAATCATAGAAATCCCCCTCACAATTGTTCCTTCTCCCCATTCCCCTGAGACTTCTAACTTGGATAACAAACTAAGATGGACCCAGGAAAACATACATCTAATGAATTCAGATTGTTTCAGATCTGGATTTGTACAGGCCCTAGCACAAAAAGATTAATTCACTTGAAGATTAATTGTTTTAAGCACTTATGCCAAACCAGCAAGAAGCAAGAATAATTGCAATCTGAAAAATCAAGAGGATCTGTGGAGAAGTACAGGGAAATTCTGCAATGCTATAAATCTCAGGATTCAGATCCTAAAGTTATATTGTGTAATAATGGTAACAACAGAGCAAGGTGTTTTATGTATAATTTGATAAAGCATCCCACCCTAAACTTCTAATAGCACAAATCCAGTGGTGTTAGGTGAAAAGGTCCTGCCAGCTCCCAGTCCACCTCTGACACTGGCCACAAGCAAATGCCCTAAGAAAGAGCTATAAAAAACCCTGACAATAATACATCAATGTTTCTCCCTAGTATATTCTCCCAGCATACAGCAGTGTAAAGCTTAGGGACTTCCTGAGCCAATGTTTACCTACATATTTGAGTTTAATAGCCCTTGATGGACTATTCCATGCACTCCCTAATCCTTTTTTGAACCCGTTCTTACTTCTGGCCTCCCAGACAACCCGTGGTGACAATTTCCCTACTTAATTGTATAGAGAATGTATAATACAATGTGAATATCGCAACTAAATGAAGGCTAGAGGGGAAAATGATAAGTCTGTGAGCAGGGTGAGAAAGAGAAGGGGAGGAAATATTTTGCATGATTAAAGGGAATATGATAAGGAGTGACAGGCTGAAATTATATTCAGCTCAAAGAACAGAAAAGATCTTAGTCTGTTGGGTATGCTCCCAGTGGATGTGTTGATAATTCCACCTTAAACTGGACAGGATAATTCACTCATCTGCCAGCAATACCTGGGGCTATCCTGTTCTGGAAGGAACAGCTAACAGTCTGGATATAAGAGCTATTTTTCAAGCTTAGAATAAATTCTTACAAAGTTAAACCCAAATTTTTAAACAAGGAAAGTTTTCTAAAGAGAAGTCTTGAACAGAATTCCTATCTGCTGTGAAGGAGAAGGGAGAAAGCTATTACATTTAGTGTTGTGGATGGGTTGCAGGCTGGGAAAGGCTGTTTCTGGCCTTACAGAGAAGAGGCATGTGGTACAGATTATTGTGGGATGACTGATGCCAAAGGCTCTTCACAAGGCTGCGTTAGATGCTGTTTTTCTTAATATGTTCGCTCCGCTCTATTGCGTGGTTGGTAAATTTTTGTTAGTCAAACTGGCCAAGAGGGAGCTGAATTAGTACAGATAGAGGATTGATATGGCTACCACGGCTGAGACCAGAAACATACATACACATATGTGTGCAATCACACACACATAAATTTAAATCCAGCCTATTAAGTAAGGAGGGGTAGAGAATAAGAAATTTTAGATTTCTGCTTATAGAAGGGTTCTTCATCTGTGTCTGTGAAGTTATTTAGAAGAGAAAAAATAAAACAACTAGAAAAAAAAGAGGAACAAATCTCAGTTTTTCTGAAACCTCAGTATTGGAGCCAATGGACTCATTAAATCCTTCACAGCTTTCATATATTCTGAAAGGCATGCTTATCCCACAGATAGTGCTGCAGGAAGATGTTCCCAAGGTTTTTACAACACTTATGAATGTTTAACCTCATGATCAGCTTATCTGACTCTCCTGGATCCCATCCTGGAGGTACTGTGGCCTAGAGGCCACAGGTTAAATTACTCTGTGTTCCACTAAGCCCATGGCCCCTAATGCAGAGTCTGACAACAAAAGGGGGTCAGTTTGAAATGCTGGGTTTCCTGATGTGAATGCCTGCCCACCAAAATCAGATGGAAATGACCAACTACTTTGTATCCCATAGGTTGCTGCATGGTAGCAGCTTCCAAGATTGCTGAGCTGGGCAGGATTCAAACTGGCAAGCAATACTGCTACACAATGGCTTTCCATTTCACCTTTGAAGGAAAAATTATCTAAAGTGGTTCTGCTTAAATCAGAGCTCACTTCTAACCCCCTCCCCCTTCTCCACCATATTTCAGGACTGAGTGTGACATCTGGCATGACACATGGGGAACCTGCAATCTAGAGAACTCATTCATCTTTATAAGTGAAGGACATCCATATATATCAACATAGCCTAGGAAAGACTTGCAGCAGGAGAATCCAGCAACTTGGCCAGGCACTCTGCATATTTTATGAATGTCATCATCTAAACTACCTCAGCCAGTGGAAAAACAAAGCCCATCAAAGTGGCCTGGATGGCACTGACTTGGGCAGCAGAGACAAGTATTTCTGCGAGAGATTATCACTGTTTGATTCTTCTGCTTTCCCCCATGCTTCCTGGTACCTCCACAACTGCAGTGATTCACAGTTCTGCCTTCATTTATGGAAGGAGGCAAATGTTCATACGCTGGACAAGGCAAGCCACCAGCCAGTGTGCTCCCCGTGCTGTGTTCCTGTAGCCATTCTGCACATGCTGGACTCACAGGGCTCAGTGAAGGATGCCTTAAACCCATGTCCACTGCAGCTCTTGTTGCATCTCTCTTATTCTGCATCTCCCTTTGCAATCCATCTCCCACATCTACCTGCAAAGCCAAGTCCTTGCTCTTCTGACCCACTTCAGACCTCGTCACTCTCGCTGTTGTTACAAACTATTGCAGGCTGCTGTTCCAAAGCCATCTCTTCCTCCTTGGTTACACACAGCAGCTCTGGGAGGACAAGGAATGCTTAAAGACCAGGAAAGCTGAAAATACTATCATCGTTGTATTTTCCTGTTGAGCAAATAGGACACACAGACAAATATTGCTATGCCTTTGAAACATTTAGAAGTCTGACTGAGCATAAAGAATGTCAAGTCAGGGCAACCCATGCCAGCCTACTTCCAGCTGAACATCAACACACAACAGCAGAGAGCAGCTGCGGTGAATTCAGCCAAGGGAATTCTACTGTCTCGTTCTTATATTCAAAACCAGAACAAAATTAGGGTCTATTCTCCAAACAAATCCTCTCTGGCCAAGACCTGGGGAAGACAGGATGAATTAATATCCCACTGGTCAGTAAATGCGGAGGTGGTTTCTCTGCAAGGGGCCAAAATTCGAAGTTCCTCTGAAGCTCTTAAGATTCTGTGGATGTGGGAGCCATTTGGACAGGAGAGCAAACTATTTATGTAACACACACTCCAGGCTTGCATCCAAAATGCTGGCCTTTGATCAGAAAAAGACATTATCCCAAGCCAACCTTACAAACACCAGCAAGAGTGCCAGAGTGGCCAGATGGTGCTCGGGTACCACTGCAGCCCCCTGGACTGATTCCCTTGCAAACACTGGCAACTGTGATGGGCAAGGATGCACCCTCCCTCCCCATTGCTCCCTTCATAAATCCAGCAAGGTGTGCCAACTTTCCCCAGCAGCATCAGGCGCTTCTGCAGCTCCCTACTACTCCTCTCACAAGCAAGCTGCCAGTGGGCCCTCACAGTGCCAAATATTGCTGCATCTTCCAGACTGCTTCCTTCTCAAGCACTGGCAAAGGTGCTACGACAGCATCACTAGTGATATGCTCCTTCTTACCCTTTCCATTGCAAGTGCCAACAATGATGCCAAGGTACTCAAATTGTGCCAGATATCAATAAAGATGCTTTGCAATAATATAATACCTTCTTCCAAGAAATGGCAAAAAGGCCCAAGTATCCAGATGGTGCTCTAATAACCTTCCCAAGCCCTTTATGGCTCCTTGGCAAGGATACCAAGCTGCCCAGAGTAACCTTACAAATCTTTGAGGGACTCCCTAATCAGAAGAAAAAGAGTACCTCAGTGCTCCTGGCAGGTAGTTTCTCTTACTCATGTGTAATTCACAGCTATCTACAACTTTATAAGCAACTGCTCTTACAATATTACTACTATTACTACTCCATCTTCACCACCAGCAGATCTGCCCTGATGAAAAGCTCAGATATACACAGGCGATATCTCTAAATGCTATGACACAAACCAGTGCTGGTAAATTGACCCTCTTCACCTGCCTATTTACTGTAATAGGTTTTGGAGGCACAGTGTGTTCCAGTAGCCCAGTGCACCCACTAGCAGGCCATTAACGCCAAATACCTAGGAGTTTGGTACACATATAAAGAAGGGAAAAGAAATCTTGCCCTAAGTGATGTCTCAGAGAGCTTATGCTAATTTAAAACTTATGGTCTTCCCACTCTCTTCCTGCCATTGCTGTATATTCTTTATTGACCCAAAAAGCAAAACTGAGCTTTGGCAAGCTAAGAGTAGAGGAGCAGATTTTTTCTAATACCATCACCTGAAAGGATTGTCCCTGTTTTCCTTCAGAGATACCACTTGGCCTCTTTGGCCAGCTACAAACCTATGGTGCTCCCACTTGTAAAGGAAAACACTGACAGAAGATGAAAGGCTGCTTCTGTGCTCTAAATGCCTCATACTTTGATTAAAAATGTTTTTGTCAATTAGGGATTGATTTTTGCTGTTCATTAAAGTGATGGATGTCAGTGCTGACGGAGGTGATATTTTACCCTGCGGTGGCCTGCTGTACAGATGGGTAGGAGAAGCCGGAGGCTCCAGTTTGCTCGAATGGAGTTGATGACCAGGACTAGGATAAAATAGGCCAGTCAGAGGATGGAGAAATGAGTGCTACAGAGCTCAGGGAGGAGCAGGGGGAAGCTCTCATGGCAGAGTTCTGTAGTCAGTCCTTACCACTTTATCTTTCTGAAAGCACAGTGGATGCTGAAGATAGATTTTAAGTAGAGCTGGAGATGGGGTTTTTTTGGACATTACACAGCAAGAATGAAGATATGGATTGTATAGATGTCACAAGCTGGTAAGTTTTTATATGCAGGCCATGTAAAATTTCCCCAACTCAAGCTGAGCTTCTCCTCTAGGAACTCACATTGAGTTCTGCCTGATACTGCCATCAAAAGGGCATTCTCTGAGAGGAAGAAAGGGCTGTCCTCAAGCTGCATGGGATAGGTTCAACCTAATATATGATTTCCATGTGAAAATTCAAGAGCTTCAAATGCATAATCAAGGGCTGTAGCAAAGTTTTCCAAAAATGAATCTACTTTCACAGTTCACTTTTTGCAGGACAGGGGCTACACATTACTTGTGTTGCTACCCAAGAGGGTTAGACAGGGAGTCACCAGGAGCCACAGTATTTTCCAATGCTGTACCTGACTTGCTTTTGGCAGTATTAGCCCAGGCCATGTGGAGGAGAAAAACCAGGACCCACTACATAAAATAATAGTGGAGTCAGACCATCTACTGGAAGAAGCAGAGCACACACAAATATGACATTTCCCTGGGGCTGGATCTCCAATATCTGCAGAAGAGAGTTTGGGCATCCACACATCTTCTAAACTAAGATACAGCCCACTGACAACCCAGCTGGATTTTACAGATTTTTGCAACCTACTGCACATCCATCCATGCTTTTGCAGGCATGGAAACAGAATGAAATGTGACTCTGCCCCAGAGGAGAGTCCTGATGCAGCAGGAATTCAAAGGCGCAATTCGGTGGCTCCACAACAGCCCCCATATGAAATGTCCCAGTCTCCAAGTAAGCCATGTGGGACTAGAAGCTACATCAGACCCTACAGCAGCTTCATTCTTTGCTGTGGCAATAGCAGGAGGATTTGGGTGTACAGAGTATTATGATTACATTAAATGGGCTGAATAGTGCCCTTCATGCTGTGCTGTTCTCCCACCTTCAGCAGGGACATAGGGCAGCCACAGGGCAGTCACTAATGCAGAACCAGGGGCTGAAACACAGCTCTGCAAAAACTCATCTGCTCCCTTTCCCCGTTGAAATCTGTTATCTGTAGGTCCTCCATCTCCCTCAAGTTCCAGTTTTAGATACAAACTGCGTGTGCATGTATGAAACACACAGGCACACAGACACATATATTTGTATGCTGATGAGATCGTTAAATTTATCAGCTCTCCAATTCATTTGAGGTTCGTTATGGAGCTGCAGCGCTGCTCCTTTCATCTGGAAATGGAAAGGGAGCGGCCTTTACCCCTTTCTTGAAATTAAAGCGAAATGGGTACCACTTTATTTTAAGTGCCCATTAACTAAAGCGTAACTGAAACCAAGTTACAATGGGTGCCTCAGGGGAATGTACATAGGAGACACACCCACCAACAGCAAATGGCGTCAGGCACAAAAATCAGTGGAATAAACATCAAAGCACTTCCTAGTGCAGTGATAGTTAAAAGCCTATTTTACGCCCAGAAATGGGGAGAAAGCGGGTCCAAGAGCTCTTCAGTGCCTTTGAAAGACTCATTTAAGTCTTATTAAAATATTACCTTCTCTTTTTTTTCTTCTTTTTTTTTTTTTTGCCTGTTACTGGATTTAAACTCTTAATTCATCTTCTGTAATTTTTTCTCTACTTGGCTATTGTAAGGGGAAAAAGACTCAATACTGTTAGTAAAAGGATCTAATTGGTAACTTCTTTTCATCTCAGAAGCCCCCCTCCCTCCTCCTCCTCTCATTCCTTACAGGTTGGGTCATAGCAGCTTTCTTAATCTTTGGAGATTATTCTTTTGTGGTTTGATGAGACTTCACTAGACTCTTAAATCTTTTCATTTCACCTCATTTAAATATTTTGGCCAATTGCTGAAGTTAATGATGATGAATAGGATTAAGATTAAAGGCTTAAAAGGGTTAGGAGGAGGAAAAAATATATTTCATTTTCAACAATGCAGACAAAAGTCTCTTTTATTTGGTGTTGCATTACCTCTCTGTTAGGGCTGTAGCTCATAGCTCTTGGCAGGTCTCTGATATGGCTGCATCTATCTGTCTGTCTGTCTCTGCAACATCTGTCTTTGGCACCAAGTTCAACAGAAAAAGATCAGGACCTTTGCACTGTCTTTGCATGTGCTCTCACTTGTTCTCTGTGCTGTCTGCCTCTGGTTGTGCTCTGTCTATGCTTCCCTGACTTATTCTAAACCCACGTATCTGAGTATAACTTTTCAAAGATGTCATTTAAAATAAAAAAAAGCACACATTTATGTAGACAAAATTATCCTTATCATTTTGCACAGCAATTTAGAAGACAACCAGCCAAAAACTCCTGTCTGTGCACAATACAACTCTTTTGTGAAGAAAGAAATTTTCTCCTTTATTATTCTTTTACTCCTTTCCATAAACTGATTTCCTCTGGTATGAAGTTGAAAATCCATCCTCATAGTCTCTGAAGCCACAGAAATTGGACTAAACTGGAAACCTAGCTGCAACTAAATAAGTCATATTTCCCCATCAGTCTTTTATCTTTTTTTTTAAAGAAGTAAAGATAATTTCACAGAAACTGCTATTCTAGGAAGCCTTAGGTTGGTTTAGATTGACTCAAGTCCCTCTGGCTTCTGTTTCAAAATCAGTAGAGAAGAGAGTTCATGGAGTGTCTTGGATGAACAATACAAGTTGTCAAATGCAACCAGGAAATTCTCTATTAAACCCAGCTTTGCCAGGTAAACTGTGAACTGGTGGTACTATACCCAACAAAAACCTCTCCTCTGCTACGGTTGAAGCATCTACAGAGTGGATGGCAGCAGTCAGTTCCAGGCACAGCATCAGACTGGGTGAACTTGGTGCAGTACAAGACCCCCGCTCTGACAGGGTAATCTCCATGTTTATCTAGACATATCTCTTCAGCCCTCAGTGTTTTAAATCTAGGTCTTCTCCAACACAAACCTTTTCAATAGGTGGGGGGAGGGTGAATACATTTTCCAGGCTTCAGTGAAAAAGTGGCATGAGAGGGAACATCATTTATAATGTTAAGGATTAAAAATGGCTTACTGTGGGGAACAAAGTGAGCTATGGGTCTGCTGCAGATTTCTGGCATATTGAACAAACTGTACTAAAGCTCTAACCTAAAATATTTATAACTATATTTACTGGAGTTCATGTTAGGCTTGGTTGGGGCAGAGCAGATCCTTTAGCAAAGGAGGAATGTGCACAGGGCTGAAGTCTGTCTGGGCTCAATAAAAGATGAGCCAGGAGGGGGATGAGAGCTGAATGGAGGGAGCTGGAAGATCATTTGGTGTTGCCTTAGGCAAAGCACTGAGTCCACAAGTGACAAGTGAAGCAGCTCTTCTAACATGAGTCTAAGGATCAAGTATGACTGATGCCAAACTTGGCAGGGAAAAGCTAATGAGACTTAATCACAGAATCACAGAATATTCTAAGTTGGAAGGGTCCCAAACGGATCACTGAGTCCAACTCTTAAGTGAATGGCCCATATAGGGATCCAACCCACAACCTTGGTGGGTTTGCACCCACCATGCTTGTGCAAGGATGGACAAATAGAACAATCTGCCACTCCAGACTGAGGGAAATATATGTACAATGAGGAGGCTTCTTTCAGATCATCCTTGTACAACACCCTTACCATTTTTGTGCTTTGGCCAGCATGAGTAGAAGACCTGAAGAGGAAGCCCCATAGGTGTTTGCAGTTCAGGAGAATGAGGCACCAGGAATAGAAGGACACAGCTTGTCTCCCAGATTACAGCTCAAGTAGGGGGGCCATTTTTCTAGGTAAGAGGTGATATTTCCTCACTGCTGAAATGAAAGACATTTTGGAAAATCCTAGACATTGCAGGCGCTGCATAATCATTATTCTGGCACAACAGGAAGGTGACTCTCCCAGTAGAAGTTGCTTATCTTAAATGTGTCCAGAAACATCTTCAGTTCTTGACACATCTTTAAAGTCTAGACTCTACACCTTCTCTAACTGCAGGGTGGGAAAATCCTAGTGTGCTCAACAAATTCAAAATCAAATGTTTTGACTGACACAATGGGCTTGAAACAAAGACTTCCAGAGATAAAAGCAGAAGGTAAAAAGAATCAAGTGGCTGCTCATCAGTGGACTGCAGAGCAGTCTGGTAACTGTGCAGGATTTTATGGATACAGAGGCAGATTTTGAGGGGCATATGGACTAAAGGGATTGTTACTCCTTAAAACTATTCCTTAGAAGTCCTCTCCATTGCCAAGCAGACAGACTGGTGGAAGAACAGCTGTGATGGGTATGGGGAGTGTGCAATGGCCCATCACAGCTACATCCGTTCCCAGTGCACATTTTCCATCTTCATTTGCTGCCCTAAGCATTTGCGCAGATTTTCTAAATAGTACACAGATATCATATTCTGTGGCAAAGTAGACAATTTCTTTGCAAAATGCAGTTGGGCTATAAAGGTTTTATCTGAAGTAGGGGATGAAAGAAAGGGAGAAGAAAAATGTGGTTTCTATTTTTTATTTTTCAAGATTGAGTTTCTTTTTTTTTTAACTGTATCCAGTATCAGTATTTGAAAACTGTCAACAGGATCCATGTACCATTACTGAAAAAAAAATAAAATTAAAAGCAATTTTAAAAAATAGGAGAACAGAGATTTAATAAAGATCTGATAATCCTTTTTTTCATACCTTGTTTCTAGAATTCAAGCCTTGAAAACTTTCAATTCAGTAAAAAGGAAAAAGGACCTAAGGATATTGCTCCAGGATTCAGGACCTTCAAAAGAGAGACATAAAAAAACATCAAAGGCAGGTGTGTGCATGCATGTGTGTGCTGCCCATGTGTCTGTGCATGCCCCTCCTCTTTCTCAGGGGCACAGCTGCAGCCTGGACCCCTGCCTCGACTCCATAATGTGTTACTGTTCCCTCTGAGCTCACTTTTCTTCAGCCTTGGAGAAACAATCGTGTCACTGAGGTTAGGGCTTCAGTTGCCCACAGCTTAAACCTGTCCAATTTTCTGAGATCTCTTGGGATACTCTTGACCTGGGCTGCTGTGCTACTTTGCCTGAGCTTTCCCTTTAGTTATCACATATTGATTCAGCTTTTTAGTGAAAAACTGGTCATAAAGAAATGTTAAAGTCAGTGAAAAAAACCCAAAACACACCAATATTCTTTTACATATGCAGAAAACCCTAAAATTTCAGAACTGTTTCACACCTAGACAAACACATGAAATTGATATAACTCCAAAAAAACTAAAAAGAGAAGCCAATTCCAGGACAGAGAGGTGGTTCTCATGCCTGTCTGGTTACAGGAAAGCCAAATCTACATCCCTGCTATCACTATGGCAATGCAGGATCTAAACTGCATTTCCCAAATCTCCAGTAGCACAAGCTAGTATCACAAGCTAGTACCACATGCAGGTATTAGCTGCTTCATATGCAGTATTCCTAAAACCTAGAATGGAAAATTATCTAGCTGATGATATGCTTACGTAAATACGCTCTCAACTTCAATAAAGTAACACATCCCAACTAAACTAAACTAAATTAATTAGGAGTCACTGACTAACCCAAACACCTCCAGACAGCTTTTCCAACAAAAAATTCTGTTATTGCCAAGGTACTAATAAAAATGATGCAAAACTTCATTTTGGTAACAACTAAAAAAGCCTATCTGAGCAAGAAATGCTGGTGGATCTGTGTGTGTCTGCCCACGGCCTTATCACAGATCTGTGCTTGCCTGTGACCTTTACTTCTTTTGGTTGCAATAAATGAATAGCCATTCACCACGTAAACCTCACTTCAGCTGAGATTCTTTTGACAGCTATTAAATCCTATTTATTTTTTACTTTACCACTCATTTGTTACAGTGCTGTGCACACAGAAGCAGAGTGGCAGCTATGAATTCAGCAATCACCAAAGCTTGGCACTGATCAAGGTGAGTATTTTCATTCAAGCATTCTTAAGACTCTTGTCAGTGCCCGGCTGCTTCCTCACAGGCTCCCAGTAATCCCAGTGTTACTTCTTTCGAATGAGATAAAAACGGCCTTTATCGATAAAGACTACAGAAAACAAAACAGTAGGTTTTGCCTGAGAATTAGGTCAGTCCAATAGTCAGGTTAATAATACCAACATGGAAACCACCCTTTGCCAGCCTGATGGAACCATTATGCATTAGGGAGCAAGAATGGACTGAGCAACGAGGAAGAGAAACAAAGGCAGAAGTGAAAGATGAAGCAGAAAGCAGCCCTAGATTTAAACCCTAGACATAGAGATTTACAGGAGAACAATCCAAAGGAAAAGATTCAAATTATTTCCATTAGCTGAGACAGCCTCCCAGCCCCAATATATCTATCCTCTAGCAGGAGCAAGGACATTGCAAGTAGACAAGTGGAAAGAATGAAGATAATGTTGAGCTTTGCATAAAGGTGTAGGTGGGGGCCCACAATTAGAAATTCAGAGCTATGCCATGTGCTACCATTTAGATCTGAAGTACCAGTTGGATCTTGTTCGAAGAAAAGGTCAACCCCAAAGTCACATCTGGTTTTAGAGCCAAAGAAGCCCCAAGAGTGGATATACTGAGTCCCAACACTAAAGTCAATGTTAGGAATGCAAATAAGAGGAGTGCTCCTAAAAGGCATATTTGGAGAATGGCCAAAACAAAAGAGTCTGATTCCCTCCATCTCACCATGATATAAATCAGCCAGGCTGCTGAAAAACTGCGGTACCAGTGGGATATGGGCCCAGGCTACGTGACAGTGGGAATGTGCAGGATACTCAGTTACACTCACATACCTTCTAGCAGTCCTGGAGTTTGCAGGTTAAAGGACAGAGATGATTACTAGCAGAATTGGAAAAAAAATCACAGAAGTTAGCGTGATAATGCTCTCTGCGGCTGCTCTGAATTTCTCCCTGAGAACAAGAACTTTGAGACCTAATTTCACTGTGGCTCATGGGATGAATGTTGTCTCTGTTTTCTGTGTAGAAATTATCTGGAAATGGTGGGTTGTTAGTTTAGTTTTATGAGCTCCTAAAACTACTCTTTGAATAATAATTGACATAAAGTTCATCTGTTGAAAGACTTCAATATTCAGCATTCATCTTAGGGCAACAGCACATCAGCTCTGGAAGGGGAGGGTTTGGGGGAAATTACTCCCTCCAGAGTCACGGCCACACCACGTGGCAAACCAAGTTTAAAATAGCTGTAGACGGAGAGGAGATGTGTCATTTGGAAATTACTTGTGCGCTGTTTGAGGCAGCCGTTAGCTGTGCAGCAAACAGGCTCTGCAAATAGAATTGCTGTGTGCAACACAACCTGGGACTAATGTAACCTCCTGTTTCCGATTACCAGGACAAGCTCTGAAGCCTGCCATCCACAGAAACTAATACCAAGGACTAGGGAACAGTGAAAGTTTTATGGAACACAGGGCAACAGAAGCCAGGCCGCGTGATTAAAATTAAATCTCCAAAAGGAATTGATTGTCTCTCCTTGATACAGAGCACTAACTCTAATAAGATCTTTCATCATAAGGAGGCCTCTGCAAGGCTGGCATTGGAGGAGAAAGCAATACTGTGAATTTCCAACCATGAGAGTGTGAATTTAAATAAAACTAGATATGCATTTGCCTAGCTTTTGGGCAGCAACCAAAAAGAAGGGAAAAAGAAATCTCAGCTGGTAACACCGCTTATTGAAATGGTTCCACACGGTAGGTTAAACCAGACAAAAACAATGTTGAGATGCAATGAGTCTGTTTTGCTTTGATTTCCTTCTAAATTAGCCATTAAGTTCCATTAAAAGTGGAAATTTCAGCCCACGCTGGACAAATACTCTTGTTGGCAATTGAGAAAGGAGTTTATTTCAGCCAAGTATATATTCCTCCCAAGTACATATTCCTTTAAAATGGTAGGGCTGGCTAAAGGGTTGAACTATGGCACATTCCTTTCCTTGCTCTGTAGGGAAGTCACTCTGTCTTTCTCCCCTACAGACATAACAATATTTCCTTGCACTTTAATTCTTATACCTCTCCCAAAGCTTGCAGCACTGGACTCAGGCTCTCTGGGTAGGCAGGATATTGGCAGCTCAGTCCACTGACAGTGAGGTGAATACCCTTAGGAGCTTGTGTATTGCTGGTGGTACTGCCTTTTACATTTGCAGCAATAAGAGCAGCTCTACAAAGCTGGCCTCCCCTGGCCTTTTCTCACAAGTTGCTGCTCTGAAAGGTTTTGCTTTGGGCCAAATGAAATAATTTGTGTCAAGTGAAATGATGTTTTCCATCTTTTTCCCTTTCTATATGAAAAAGGAGAGCAACTGAACAAGAGGCAAACCGACCAACACAAAGACAATTTGGTTCAACACAAGCCAATTTTTCTGTCTCCAAATGTTTTGTTTCAGAAGCCAAAGAGAAAAATATTTGCACAGCTTTAACCCTAACCAGAAGAGTTCATTATGGAACTGGTGGCAATCTGCACACTGTATAGGCGTTAACTTAAACTACAAACATTTTAATTTGAGCAATTATGTTCTCTGGGCCTAATTCCCACTAGTTTAATTTGGATTTTTTCTGTCATCACTTGTTGCACCCAACAGTTGTAAAATGTAACCATGCACTATTAAACAGCTGCTGCCTTCCACAGGTGGCTGCCTTACAGAATGAGGTGAGGATGTCTCCTGTATTGCACAGAGGAGCTGTGAGGTTTAATTCATTCATGTTTGTGAACAGCTCTGAAAGCTTCATTTAAAACCTGCCATATTCTTTGCAGGCTACACTTCCCAATGGAAAAGAGTGCAAAGTAAAATGGCAGCTTTCACAGGCAGACAGTGGACACATCTGCAGCTAGATGGATCATAAAGGAATATACCCATATATTGCACCAGTAAGCCCTGCTACATTGCATGTTACATATATACATTTTTCAATACATACTATGCATATTATTCATACATTTCAATACAAACATATATCATGTTTCAATAAATTCAATATTGTAGTCCAATAGCTTTGACCCACATGCATTCTTAGCTTCAGTAGCATGATTAGCACAATAAAAAAATGCAGTATTGGACACCCATGGAGATTTACGTATAGTAAATGTGAAATAAAAGCTTTGTAGGGAATTCTTTCAGGTCTTGGTCACATCTTTTGCTTCCACATTGTTCAATACCACTACAACCATGAACAATTTCCAGGCATACAGCAAAACTTATTTGATATAACTGTGGTATTGAATCAACAGCCTATATCTGACCTGGATTTACTGCTGTCTTATAAGCTCAGTATACACAAGTAGTCTTTCTCCTGGGTTGAACCATTCAATCATGTCAATTTGATCAAGCATTTTGCCCCTTTGCTTGAAAGAATATGGCAGGGAAGACACAGTTCTATTGGATCCATTGGCCTTTGCTCACAAACCAGAGCTATCAGATACCAAGTCACTTCAGCACTGATATCCACCCTCATCCATGAGGCATGTAAGATGACAAAGCAACTTTACCCTTGCCTTCCTCTGAGATATGACAGAAGGATAATGACGACAAGCCTCAGGATCTTGGGATGGAGGGAAGCAGGCAGGGAGGGAGAGGAAGGCAGAGAGGGAGAAAGGGATGCAGGAAGAGGCAGGAATGTCTCTCTGACTTACTACTAGACCTTAGAAATAGGTACCCTTGAAAAAAATGTACCTTTTTGCAAAAGGGTATTGTATCTCCTCAACATGGTAACTGATCTCAGTGTTTCTTACAACGATCCCCTCAGAAAGACTCCAGAGTATGAGCTGTTTACAGGAGAGTTAGTTTCCAGGGAGCTATCACAAATGTTGATCCATTGCCACAATCCAGGGTAGTTTCTTTTTACTCTGGATAGCGTTTACTAGCTAGAAAGGTACATGAATGCCCAACCGTGCAATGCAATCTGTCTGCTTGTGCCCCTCAGGCACCCAGGGCTGAACCCTGTGCCCCAGCTATCAATTTCCACCGTGCTGCCAGGCTGCTTTCAATGACTGGCATTAAAACTTCATGTTACATTCTTTCTCTTTTGTCCCTGTTCACATGCAGAAAATCTGGATAGTCCATTCAGGACCTTGTAATTTAGGCCCCAGATGACACCCTGACACCTGCTTGCTTTTTCCTGTGTCAGGAAAGAAATGTAACTACTTCACAGTTAGTTTGGGCAACAACAGAAATTAATTATTTGAGTTGTGGACTTTCTATAAACTCAGCAGAGAAGTGTGTCATACTCTCCACAGAAGGCATGGATGAGTCAAAGTCTAAGCAAGGAAAGAGGAAAGGAAGGAGGAGGAAGAGAAGTTTGGAGAAAGACAACAGAAATAGAAAAACGTCATGTATTGCCCATAAAGAGTTCACCCGTTGTGAGTGGAGACCCAGAGGTGAAGACAAGACTTTGGGAAAGGAAGACTGTGAGAAGGATGTGAGCCTAAAAAACATTTCAGGAAAAAACATTTCAGATTAAGTAACCAGTGAGAGAAGTGAACTTCTTCATATAACAACAGAGCCCACCTCTGCACTTCAGTGCTCATCCTCTTAAGTGCTGGTATAGACCCAGCCCTCTGTGACACAAGCCTACACACCCTACAGCACCCCAACAGAGAAGGGCATCATTCCAATGTGCCTATGATGAGTAAGATATTGGGCTAGATAACTACCTGGGGGCTCTTCCAACCTGAATTATCCTATCACCATGGCTCTGGAGGGGACCACACGTGGGCCCTTCAACAGCAGTAGCCCTGGCAGGCAGCAAGCACCACGTATGATTTTTTGCCTCAGCTGACTTTCAGTTACACAGACAAACAGACATGTACTGAGGAAAGGCACTGTGAAATTATAATCTCCAACAGCAGTCTCCTCAAGATCTTTCTCCAACCCCCAGCACCTCATCTCCAGTGCTCATTCTGCCTTTGGTGACTTGATATTTCTTGCACAGCTCACCATCAGGAGGTGCTGCTTGGCAATCTTTTTTTAGGAGGCCTTTGGGCTGCACAGGAAGGAGACACACTGAGAACAAGAGAAAAGTGGGAAAGGAAGCCAGGTGGGAAAAATGGAGAGCAGTTCGTTTCGGTGTGCACTGGAGACAAAGTGGCAGGCAAAGGAAAAAGAGGAGAGAGAGAGTGAGAGACGGTGAGTGGCAGGAAAAGGGCCACTGAGGAACCCAGAGGGACACAGAAAGTAGACAGATAGGGAAGGAGATGAGAGCAGGGAGCATGACGGAGAGAGCTGAAATCAGAAAGGGTGTTTCCATTTGTATTTTTATCTGATCCAAAAATCTGCTCACATAAGAAAAAAAAGTACCAGCTTAGAGAAAGAACAGCTCAGACAGCAAGAAAAGAGGTTTTGACAGAACAGCCAGCTTAGGAAAGAGCTGTCTGCATAAGTGATCAACTCAAACCGCATTGACAACTCACATGGTTCAACCTTCCCTCTGATCCAGACACCTCTGATCCAAACTCTCTGGTCCTGGCTTCACTGACTGGACTATCTGGGTCACTATCACTGTACCAAGGTGGTTGGTCTGATTTCTCAGACTCAAACTATCTCCGCATCATATGCAGTTTTGGGGATACACTAGCCCCCTCAGTGCAAACGTAGGGCTTCTAACCTGTCTGGCATGGCAATTTCCTTGATGGATGTGGCCCAGATTAGTTTCAAATTTTGTTTAACAGCTTTACTCTTGAAAGACTGGAGGAGAAGAAGTGATCTTAAATTGAGAGGAGGGAGTCAATAAGCTTCCTTTCATTAGATAATGACTCTGCCTGCACTATACTCAGATTTAACTGTAGGCTCCTTCCATAAAGTAAAATATTTTGGTCATACTCTGTGTGTGTGTTTGTGTGTGTGTGTGTTAAAGGAAGAAATAGATCAAATTCAAGAAAGTGCTGAACACTCCTGCCCTTTGCTTTGTAGGTTATTTGTCCTCACTGGCAACTGGCCTCCCTCAGAGAATGCCGGCTTGTGGATGAAATGAAATACAGTACAACTGTATTTTGTATAGCATCTCTCAAGTAAACAGGATCACAATTGCTCTGCAGGCTAAGTGATAAAAAACAGCACAGAGAGAAGGAAATTAAGAGACAGAAATGATAGAAGAAAACCAGCTGCTTCCAGAGGAAGGAAGCACAGCTCTGTGGCTAACGCTCTGGGTTGGGAAATGACAGGCACCGGCTTAGCTTTTAGAGCTGCCACAGACTTCATGCTTTGACCTTGAGCAACCTGCCTGACCTTGAACAACCTGCTTGACCTTACCAGGGCTCAGTTTTTAGTGCAAGACTTCTGCTTGTTAACTCTTCCATATCTTGGGAAGTCAGAGATGACTGCATTCAAGACTGTGGGGTGCTTTGACACTACTCAGGCAAGGATTTACATGGCTGAGTGGATAGAAGTGTGTTAGAAGGTAGTGGAATGCAGAGTGATTTGAACCTTTCAGGATGCCAATAACTAAAAAAGAATCACAATAACTGAGCATGATGATGCCACTGGAACAGTTTAGCTAGTGGTGTTGATACAAAGAGGTGAGCAGCAAATTTCACTGCAGTAGGACAGCCTTGCCTCATACCCAGTGTGACAGCAGGAGGCGGCAGCCATTCTATCCCTTAAAAGCAGTTTTACTCTGGGGACAGATATTAAGGAATGGAGTAGCTGCCAGTGACAGAACTGTCTGAGCATGTTAAATTTGGGTAGCATGTGGTACGGCGGTCATTTATAACCATGATGCTAACAGTACAAAACATATTGCTTATCACTATCAGAGGCTTGGGAAGGATGGTTAGAAAAATGCCTTCCAATCTGCTGCTGAGCAGCTCAAATACGGAAAAGCATGAGAAGTGATGACCCAAATGGCTAATGAACGTGTTTCATTACATGTTGACTGTGAACAGCAGGCTGACATAATACTTTTCAAAATAAGACATGATTTTGAAAGCACTTTCCATTTTTTTTTGAACAACCTAGTTATCTGTTTCAGTGAAGATGGGGCTGGTGCACTCTCCAGCCTGGCTGTGGAGAGGAGAGGATGTAGTATACCTTGTAAATATTGATTTCTAGGGGTCCAAATATTCCCTTCCCTGTCACAAGTTCAGTCTCCTGTTCTGCTTTAAGATTCATAACTAACAATGGTTGTACAGAAGAAGTGAAGGCACAAGCAGGTGGTTTGCTGGGACACATCCTTTTCACAGAACAGAGGAGGGAAAAACCTACGTATTAGAAGTTAGCTCCTTGCTTCTGTCCCATGCTAGAGGGACTTGCATGTGTTCAGTGTCTCCGCTTAAGTAGACTCTGCAGGGAAGCACGACTAAGTGTGTGAATATCAACAGGGTCTTTAAATCTCCTAGAGATATTTTCTATCCTTACAGAATTTCCTGGAGATGGATGCTTCAGATTGACAGTTCAGCAGGTACTGCACCAACCTTGCTTTCGTGCCAGCTGTGGGAAGCACAGACTCATCTCCTACAGATCTCTCTCCTCACATAGGACACCTTTCCTTCTCTCCTTCCCATGGCCCCAAGTCAGAATCAAGCTATGGACGGGAGCACCGTTTTCCTCAGCTTCCAGAAGTAGCATGCACGAAGTCAGACACATCACCATAGCAACAAGATCAGGCCCGGCGTGGAAAATGAGGGGCAACGGGAAAAAATATGGGAGAGGGCTCTGCAGATAAGGGATAGTTGCTTCTGCCTTGCCTGGTGACAGGCAGCATTAAGCAAGAGAAGCATGTGGGAGTGACGTCCATTTGTGCCACTGCTAAGGCAGAGAGAGGCCTGTATTTCGAGCCCCTTGAGCCCGCCAGACGTTAGCGTCTTTATCATTTAATTGCAACACCACGTTGGTCCGAGAGCCCAAATCACAGCTGCACTGAGGTCTTTATTCCTTACACTGGTATTTAAGCCTTGCTGCAGAAACTCTTATCTGTCGTGGCACTTCTAACAACATTAACTCCAACCAGTAACATTAAAAACAACAGACCAGCTGCCTCCTGCCTGAGTCCCTGAGAGCCGCCCAGGCCTGTGGTGCTAACTGGGGGAAGCTTATGCAACTGCTTTAGGCATGGCTCAGCAGTTTTCCTGCACACTTCACATGAGCTTTTGTAACCTCACCAATGACTCCTCGACTCCTCGGTCTCTTCCAGAGCTTGAGTTACCTTCCTCTGTCACAAAGTGTCCCTGGCTGCAATGGAGTATGAGATACATCCCCCTGAGACCCTCCTCTACCCCATTCCCTTTGTTCAGACTGCGACAAAAAGTTCAGAGCTGCTGCTGTGCCTGAGAAGTAACTTCCATTGTCTTCTTAGTGTCCCCAAAGTAGACAAGTGGCAAAAATTGTTAGAAAGACAAAATATTGACACTTTGAGGAAAGCCTTCTTTCAGGGATGTGAGTACTATTGGGACCAGCTGACACAGCTTGATCTAGTAGTATACATGGCCCTGATTTTCATGCTGACTTCCTCTGACCAGGGCTCTACAGAAATGATTAAGAAATTGCTATCAGTTGTTGCTAAGGGGAAGGAGGTTCTTTACATGACAGCAGAAGGTTTTGGACCAGAGGAGAGCTCAATTTTGATCTACCTTCTCCAGATGAATGTAAATTATTTTTCTTTATGCATCTCTCATTGTCTATTTTAGCAAAGGCAAATTAAATCACAATCAAATGCTGTGGCCATCCTGCCTTCTTCCCCACCACCCTCCCAGACAGGACCATCCGTATAGTTTGCACCCTGGAAAAACCACATCTTAGAAGATGATGTCCCTCTCTAGAGTCTCGCTTTTACATCCAGGATTTCAGACTCTCTCAGTAACATCTAGACTTCATCCCTCCTTGGCTGTACTCATGCTACTTCTTCTTGCAGTAAGGCAATCAGAGTATAAGTTTTTTTCCCAGATTCCCTGCTTAACTTCAGAAAGACCCGTGTAGCTTTAAGTGGCATATTACAGTAATGAGGGGCCATGACTATTTCTGAGAATATGCCCTCCTTCCCATTAGTAACCCCCCATGATAAGCAGCTCTACCTTCTCTGCTGCCAGCAGTCACTTGCAGGCCACTGGAGCTGCAAAGAAGGACAGAGCAGCCTGTCATAAAGAAAAAGTGAGAGGAGTGCATAAACTGGGAGAGAGGGTGGGGGAAGGAATAAGCATTGACAGTCAAAATGTGAAAAAGATGAAATGCAATTTTTCTTCAAATGCCTGGAGACAAGATAAATCTCCCGGCTTCCTTCGCCTCCCTTGCCCTCCTGCCTGAAAAGAGAAGAGGTAGTTAACATAGGAAAGCCCCTCAAATAAGGCCTGACAGCCACATATTCAGAAACTGATGGCATTTCCCTAAACACTGTTTGTAAAATGGTAATTATCCAGCAGGCAGTGACAGCTGGCACTTAGCACTGAGAGAAAACATGAGCGGACAAGAAGAAAGGGATCCTGCCATAATTGAACAAAGGGTAAAAAAATATATAAAACATAATCAGAAAAATACAAAGATTGCTGGCTGTGCTAATAGGTCACTTCAGCTTCTTGGTTCATCTTGAAATGACTGAGTTTGAATGCAGATTCAGACTGATATCCTCCAAATCGTTCCACTGGGAGCAGCACATCTGAGGGGAGCAGCAGCAAACCCAAGGGGTTGAGCAGCCAGCAGCGGGCACAAGGGTGCAAAACTGGTGACCAGTTTTATCACCAGGTGTCCGGAGCACCTGTTTTCCAACTTGTGTCACAGGATCAGCTATTGGTAATGAGAGCTTCTGGGTAGACGTTGCCTCTCTACTTCATACCAACTCAGCTATGCCACAACATGGCAAAATGGAGTCCTTCACTGAAAGCATCTAGACTGGACAAAGCAATGTGCTTGAGCTGGACAAGGAGATGGCTAGGTTGATCTTCTACTCTTTTGCTATTACAAAAATAAATCTACTTCTGGGATTTTTTTTTTAAGACAATGGAGGACCCTATCAGTTCAAGTATCAGCTATGACATATCTCCTGCATGGTCTTGAGTATGGCTCTTCTTTCTTGCCTTGATTCTTTACCTCCATAATGGGTTGTGAGTTGTTGTTGCTTTGCCATACACTCAAACTGAGGCCTTTTTCCTATTATGTCCTACTCAAAATCTTGGAAGGTCCTGGACTGGACTCGGGTCTTTAAGCATGATCAGTAATACACATGAAGATATCTTCCCTCATATAAGAGTCACACTCAAAGAGAATAACAGAAGCAGAATGAAAATAAACTCATATAAATGAACAGGGTGGTATCTTTGAACTTAGGGGCTTCCAAACTCACATTCTGAGGCCATCTTATTCACTTTCTCATTACTTTAATTAGGATGTTATCTCCCTTCAGCCTGCAGTTGAGAACACTCTGATCTCTCCAGAATGCTTCATGAGTTACTTTTGCCCAGATCCTGCCTGGAAAGGTTACTGCCAGAGTCCAGCAGCATGTACGTTTGATCACAACTCACGATATGCCCCTGAGTCACTCAGTGAATAATGGGCTAGCAGTCCTAGCAAATGATGCTCTGATGAGTGTGGTCAGACAAGGACATGTAATGGAGCGCTAGAAGATGGGAAGGAGCTCTACCTCCCTCCTTTGTGCCAGGAATCAGCTTGGCACATAGCTAGTCCATGCCTGGGATAACACAGAAGTGGCACCCGAACTTCTTGTCATCCCTTGCCGTTCTTCTTTGCCACTGCTTCTCCTTTATCAAAAGACACTACCCATGAGAAAGATATAATTGTCCTAATTGACCCATACAATTTTAGCAATTGAGGGCAAAAGTCTTAAAGCTTCTGAATTTCTGCTAAGCACACCTTCTTCCATTACCCTGTTTTAATTCTGTTTTACTAGGTGTTGCTAGGACTTGTTTCATCACAGCAAACGACCTCTAAGCTTCTTTTTATGCCATATTCTCCTTGGTGCCAGGTTTGTATGTTAATAATTTTCTCCGCACCCATGCACATTAAAAATAAGATAGATTTTCTCTGCTGCAGACAGATACACCTCTTCACAGTAATTCATTATGCTACTATCTCCAAAGCTGTTTCTTTGAGAAATATGTATAGAGACTCGTATTAACAGTGTAGAGTTTTTGTGACGATAACTGATGATTTGTTTGACTAGGTCTCTTATGTATCAATCTAACTATTTTGTAGTTTGCCTGTGATTTATTTTTGACTGTCTTAATAAAGTTCAAATATTACTTTCAGTAATCAATCTGTTTTCTATAAACTACTGTTAAATTCTTTTTTTTAATGAGTGAGAGTTTGAGTAAAGAATTTATCCTACAAAACTACTGATCTGAAAGTTATCAATATATGTCTAAATGGCCAAGTACAAGTAAATTGAAAAGTGAGATTTTTACCACCAGTTGACATTAAAATATATGCATGTTTTCAAGTACACAGTAATTACTTTAAGCAGTAATAGAGCATTTCTCATAAGATATATTAAAGAAACACCAACAATGAAATTGCTAATGTTGCAATTTAATTATAAACCCTTCTATATGCCAGCACATCTTCACTATTACTTTTGTTGCCAGTCTTGATCTGTAGCATGCTGTCTAACGCAATTTACTTTGCCCTTTTTTTTTGGTTACAAATTACTTTCATAGCTTCTGGTTATCTGCCATATATGGAAAAGCACAGACACACAAACGATGATACACAACAGTGATTAAGGTCGAAGAAAAAAAGATGAGAGCAACATCATGCTGTGTGAAAACTTCTATGTAGCCACATACTGAAAGGGGGTAACACTTACCTGCAGGAGCCTAGTGGTAAGACCAACAGTTCAGTTGTAATTTTGGAAAGTAATTTTAGTGTAGCCACTATAAAGTAGCTCCAAATGATTTCTGAGTAAACATGCATATTCATTATCATTTAATGTATTTAGCACAGACTCCTTTGTTTCCATGAAAGGTTCCACATATAACCTAGCTTGGCTATTTCCTGGCTTAAGCACACTGAAGTTTAACAGTTTCTTGATACAACAGATAGCTTCACTGATATTAAAGGTTAGAAAAGAAGAGCTTAGATCACCTAGGACTTCTCCCCGACGGATGCAGTGAGACATTTCACCCATAAATTCCCCATTTTTGATTTAAAAACTTATGAGAGAAGAAAAGAAAATATTTTAGAAAGACATCTGATGATGATTTGAAAACTGCAAGTGATGCAGAGCTGAACACATCCTTGGATAATCTAATTTATTTTATGAAATGAATTCAGGCAATACACAGATTCCTGTACACACATATGCACACATTCATACACTAAAAAGCACCTTAATGATCCTCTCTGTCACAATAACAGCTAGTACAAGTCACTGGGCTTTGGTGGCTGTCCAAGTATACTCACTGCTGATGGAGGAAACTTTTCCTGGTTTTGCTTTCTGAAATCCACCTGGCACTCAGCACAAGTACTGAACCCATATTAGTTTCATAAAGCACTCCTAATACTGCTGCAAGTTTAGGAAGATGCAGCACATCACCATGAGCAAGGTTTCTGTCACTGTCAGGGAGTTATTTCTGTTGTCACTGTCAGATGGCCATGATGGCTTGTTCAGCTTTTTTGTGGGGCTTGCAAAGAAGTGGGGTGCAAGGTAAGTCACAAGGAGGGGTGCAGGCAAACTCAAGCTTGTCCTGTGCACAGCCCTAGACTATCAGATGTGAAGCAGATCTGGCAACCATATAGCAGAGTTAATGTTCCACCTCTTGTCGGGCATCGGACCAGTGCATGACCAAAAACATGGACTAAAGTGACTACACCTCTAAGGCTTTCAAACCCAAACTGGGTGATTCTCGGCAGTTCTGGTTACAGAAAGAAAAATCCTCCTCCTGCCTGCCCTTCTCCGCCCATGGCTCTCGCTGGAGGACAGACAGGAGGATGAAAGTGCAGGGAGCATGGAGAGGTGGGTGTGTGTGTGCACAGGCTCAGGCACAAGTGCATTAGCATGAAAGCACATACAAGTGTACCTGAAACGAAGACAAAAAGAGACAAGAGGTCACACAGAAATAAAGGATCAGCAATCAACAGGTAAATGTAGAAATGTAAGAGAAATGGATCAAGAGGGAGAAAATGGATAAGAAAGAGAGAGAGAAAGCATTTGGACTAACAGGCAGTACAGGCCAGGAGACATCCAGGCTCCAGGTATGCATGGGAACATTAGGAATGGAGCACAAACACTCACGCACAAAGTACCACACACTGAAATAGGCACAAATGACAAATCACAGACTCATTTGGGTGAGAAAAGACCTCTGGTGCATCATCCAGGCCATTGCTGCACATTGTGGCAGATCTGATTACACCTAAACCATCCCTGACAGATGGGTAACTCATCTCTGCCTTGAATATCTCTAGTGCTGGTGGCTCTATAGCCTGCCTTGGCAGCCTGCTCTGTCACCAAACTGTTCCTAGAGTTATAAAGTTTTTCCTCATTTTTTTACTAACTGTTCCCTGCTGCACCTGAGGACCATTATGTCTTAGGCCTGTTTGTACCAACCACTGAGAAAAATGGATCCCCATCCTCTCAGTAGCGTCTCTTTATGGATTTGCAGACAGTGATTACATATCCCTTCATACATCTTTCCTCCTCAATGAATATATACCAGCCTCCTTAATCTTCTCATTTACTCTACACTTTTTAAACCTATCAGCATTTTTGTCACTCTTCCTGGAGCTTCCTCCAACACATTGTGGTTTTGGGATTGAGTGGAGACAGCATTAATTCAGCTTCCTGCCCCTTACCTGTGCCATGTCCAGTCATGAAAGGTTGAAGACTGGCTTTATTTTCTTTCCTGATACCAATTGCTGCCTGAATACCTCATACTTTATCCTCCTGAAGGGATATTATGTGCAGAGACAGACAAACACACACATGCATGTGAGAACATACCTGCCCACCTATTTTATATTTTTTTAATATTTTTTTTATTTTATATAAAATATTGATTGATACAAGTTCCTTGTCTAAAAGAGGTTTCAACATTAAAAGCTGCCTTAGAAATTCAGCTGGGCCTGCTGTGACGAAGAGTACCTGAAGGAGTGGAGATTGAGGAAGATGATGATGTCACATTAGACACTGGAAGAAGCCCCATTTGATGGTACCCTGATGGTTGACTGAACACTGAATATTATTCAAATCTGTGCAGACCATATCTATTTCAGAGTGCTCATTTGTCTTCCAGACCCCTGTACACTGCATTCTTCATTCTTACATGACTGGTTATCCCAGTACTCAACAGGTCTGCCCCCTATTGTTAAAGTGATGTGCACAAATGGCTTCTACACAATGCTGAAATGCCTCTGGCACTATGATTTTAGTTGCAAATGGATAACCTACATGGGGAAAAAATCAAGAAAGGAAGGATAGAGTAGGTCATTTGAGATATTATGCAGCTGCCTCCAATTGCTCACTTCAGTTTCTGAAAAGCCTCTTGGGGATTGAATTAGAAGATGGGCCTTTAAAAACATCTGGAGAGAATATCCACTAGAGCACCCAAGAATGCCATAGCATTTCCTTTATGGATTTCACAGAGCGAGCAAGTCCCAAGTAAAATGCATAACAAACACAACATACCAGATCTTGGTGAAAAGACATTAAGAAAATAAAGGGACAATCATTTCAAAGGGTCCCTGATTTACATCTACAACCAGCTACTGCACAAAAGCATGCCATTTCTCTACCTAACAGCCTGATCTGAAGGCTGACACTGTGACATACTCTACCAATGCACCACTGGCCACTTGTTTGCCCCATCTTACTTAGAAGTAGAGGGTGGGATGAACAGATGGGATTTAAGCTCTAGAGGCTGTTTCTGCTGTCAGGCCAGGCTCCGAGAAAGTAATCTGTAACCAGCCTTATTGCCAATGACAGCAATTTGTAGATGTGTCTGTGTGGCAGACTAATGGTCAATAATATTTCTTTTCAATACTCTACTACAACATCAAGCCAGGCATGGTGTTTATTAAGTTTCATGGAATTTCCCTGTCTGTTCTGGAAACTGTAGGTTTTTACCAAATTGCACCAGTCTTAAAAGAAAATCTGAAAAATCAGTTAAGAAATGGAAAAGCATCTCATTCCTTACAGTGAAAAGAATATGAGTTGTAAAATGTCACTGCTTTGATGTGCTGGCAAACTTCCTGGAATCATTCGACCAAAGATAACTATGTTTATAAATATTTGGGATATGAAGATACTGTATATAAATTGCATTTTTATTATTATTATAAAAGTGTGGGTTTAAAAAAAAAAGGGAAAAACAGCTCTGCGGTATATTCTAAATACATACATTAGAGTGTTTTGTGCTGTGCGTAGCATGTTTTAATAAGTAAGAAACTGAATTCTACTTTCTTTCTATCCCTTTATCAGTGCAATGTGGCTATTCTCTTCTCAGCTTCTCCCAGCAAGAGGTGCTGAGAGGCTGGTGGAACAGCACTGGAGTTGCCTGCAGCTATGGCAGACAGGTGAGCAGCACTCTGAAGATCCCTCTATCTTGAGGCTTTGTGCTACCGACCCCAAACCCCAGTATCTAAGAATCTCCCATGTAAAATCAATAGCAATAATAAAATCCCTTGGAGAATTCATGGAGTCTCTCAGATGATATAGCCAGGGCTGTGCTGGAGGAAGAGCTGGGGATGATTGCAGCTTGTTCCAGTTGCTCCTGGCAGGTTTTATGGCAGGGTGAGGCTCGAGACTGCTGCCCTTGGAACTCTCACAATCCACATAATTGCTTTCCTATTATTTTTACAACTGATATTTCATTCTTAAGACCAGAGAGTTGCTGAAACACAACAAAAAGAGCTCCCACACCCATCTACATCCTGTTCCTGACCAGTTGGCCTCCACATTGTACCAGTCCGGGACTCTTCACATGCAGATCTGGCCACCTCTCTGCAGCGTTCCCTGTTATTCCTACCCTGTCACAGACTCATTTGCATAAATGAGCTCTGCTTGGGGACCTCAGCTACACACTACAACTGCACTCCATCCAAAGCCTGGTCCCTGCACAGTCCCACTAACACACTCTGATCCTGAGCAAAAGCCCCTCCTGCTATTTTCATTCCTGCGTAAATCCATTCCTGTTTAATTGCTCTCTCTCCCATCTTGCAGTTCTATTGACATCTACATTTTCATTTGTCATCTTTTCTTGATTCCCAGCCTTTTTTCCATTATTCCCTGCAACAACAGACAGGATGCCACAACTAATTTCACTGGCACTCTGCTTCCTAAACCTGGTCTGAAAAACAAGTATTAACCCACCAGTAAACCTACCTGAAATGTATTGAGCTGACTGTCAGCTGGCTCCATGAAAGAGAGGTAAACAATTAAGGCACAATGTTTGCAATAATCACCCTCCAGAGCATTAACTCCTTGTCATTTGAGTCCTGGATTAATAGTGCCAATTGGTCTCAGCCCTGGCTGGCACATCAGCCCATTCCCACCCATCAGGAAGGTCTCTCCAAGCACAGAGAGGCTCTCTCTTGCCTCCCTTATCATGGTTTTGCACCTTCTGCTTCCTTGAGGAATAACCATTCGTTCTACAGCCCAGGGCTGCAGGGCCTGACTCTCATCCCAGTCAGCCACCAGCTTGTGACAAACACCAGTGAAAGCCTCAGTACTTCACACCATTCAGTCCAAAAGTAAGACACATTAAATAGATATTTCACTACATAGTCAAATCCCCTCCCAAAAGAAAGGCAGAGAGTCTATATAGAAACAGCTGGAGGGAGACCTTACATCACTCCTCTGTTATTAAACTTGTGTTGCATTCTTTAAGAAGATGAAGAAAAATTCTGCTCACATCCATATTTGTGTTTGGGGGAAACAAGATTGTTGGCATTCAAGATCCACTGGCCTTCAACAGGGTTCAAGGTTTGGAGAATCATGCCTCGTTTTCTTTCCTATTGTAAATGTTAACTAAACATAGCTCTGGAGATTACTCTGCCAAATTCTTTTCTCAGTCTCAGCACTGTAAACCCAGAGTAATTCCAACTACCACCAGTAGAGCTACTCAAGAATTGCAGTCAGGGTGGATTTTGGCACTGCAACTCTGTTTTCATCCACAGCAAGAAGAGGACCTAGTTTAACCCCACAGCAGCGCTCCCAACAACTTCAGCAAGACTCAGTTTTGGTCACATAACATTTACAGCACTGGCAGCAACAATATTTGGTTTATGAAAGTGGAGGCCATATTATGCCCCCCACTCCACCAACATGCCTCACATTTTACCTCAATCCCTGCTGGAAAGACCAGCCCTGCTTCATAGCTTGCGTAAAAAAAAGTCACAATTAGCACCAAGGATGAGATTTTTTAGAGTGAGATGATTTATGCCTAATCACATCCATTCAAAACAATAGATTTCAATGGAAGGATAATTGCAGCAAAATCAAACACTGCATGAAAACACTAAGAAAAGCAGAAAGAACTGTAGTACCTGGATGTGCCCATGAGTGACCCTATGTAGTTGTCCACAATATGAGCCTGCTATGTGCTACACCAGAAAGGACAATGGCATTTCCTACCTCTCCCATCCCACTCCAAGGTTGCCTGAACCTATGCTGTGAAGTTTCTAAACTGCAGTTGTTGTTAGGTTTTGACTTGTCTCTGATTGAGGCATTGGGATACCTGAAGAGCTCCAAGATAGACCAATTTTTCCCCAGACTTCTCTGTGTCACAGCCAAGAGTCCAGAAGCCCAAGGTAGCATATTGCCCTCATTTCCCAGTTTTCCTTTTCATTGGAAATGCTGATATTTGACCAGATCAGATTCCTCTACAGAGAGCATATCTGACATTGGGACTCTGGTTTGAGATGAAGGAGGGAACTAGTTCACTGAAAAATTCTCTCTGTTTCTCCATGCCTCCATTACTGTGGACTTTCTACACTGTACATGTGATGACTTATGATGTAGACATCATCATGAAGCTCTCTCATTATTTCATAAAAAGCCTTAAAAAGAGAGTGTTTGGGCTCAGTAGTGTTGATAAGTGTTGGATAAGACTCAGAGTTAAAACAGCATGTGTTTGGAGGGGCTGCAGTCCATAAAAACCTCCAGATCTTTAGAGATGCACCACTATGAGCCTCACCTTGAATATTGTGAGCAGTTTTGGTCACCGCAGTATAAGAAATATATTAAGCTCTTAGAGAGCGTCCAAAGGAGAGACGAGAGGATGGTGAAGGGCCTTGAGAGGAAGCCGTATGAGGAATGGCTGAGGTCACTTGATCTGTTCAGCCTGGAGGAGACTGAGGGGAGACCTCATTGCAGTTACAACTTCCTTGTGAGGGGAAGAGGAGGGGCAGACACTGATCTCTTTTCTGTGGTGACCAGTGACAAGACCTGAGGGGATGGCCTGAAGTCAGGAGAGGTTTAGGTTGAATATTCGAAAAAGGTTCTTCACCCAGAGGGTGATTGGGCACTGGAAGAGGTTCCCCAGGGAAGTGGTCACACAACAAAGCCTGAAGAAGTTCAAGAAGAGTTTGGATGATACTCTGGGGCAGATGGTGTGACTCTCAGGGATGGTCCTGCGCAGGGACAGGAGTTGGACTTTGTAATCCTTGTGGATCCCTTTCAACTCGGTATGTTCCATGATTCTGTGGTCATTTAGGATAGAAGACTGGTGTGTTTAGCCACCTGTGGTGTGGAGAGCAGATGTCTGTTGGCCCTGGTGGCCTAAAAGCTCACCACAGTCAAGAGCAGGACTTGAAAATTTCTACCAAGAGCAGATAACCATCACAACTCTTTGCTCTCTCATCTTGTGCCTTTAAGTGTCCAAAGAGAGAGACTAATCACCCTGTAACCTTCCCTCAGCCCTTTTTTGGTGGGCATAGAGCTGCCTGGAGTAGGGAGGAAATTGGTTTTCTCTATGTGGAGCTCTCATGTGAGCACATACAGGATGCTATCTTCACTCTTGAGCACCTTATTATGCAAAATATATTGACAAAAATGAACAAGAGCAGAGCAGAGGAACAAAACAGTCAGATAATTAGAGCAGTCAAAGAATGAAAGGGTCAAATATGCCTGTTGTGGCTGTGAATAGGAGACAGGATATCAATATGAATACGACAAAGGGAAAAAAGCAAATGTGGACCAAATCTGAGAACAACTTCCTGAGAGCAAGGCATGGCAGCAGGTTGTGGAGTGCCTCCTAAAGCATGTAACTGAGTCCTTGCTGCTAGAAAATATACCAGAGGAAACCATGCTGGTACACAACTCAGTGCCCAAGAGGCACGCCCGTTCTGCAGTAGTGGCCAGCTACAATTATCACTCTTTACACTTTCAGATGGACGTTTTCATTCGTGTTGCATGTTTCGAGCTCACAGGCAGGCTGCCGCTGTGCAGATGTTAAGCAGATGTCATTTCCCTCCCTCCGGTGGTTAAAGTGATTTCAGGATGAGATGATAATTAGTCCCTGAAAGGCTGTGTGCAGAATGCAGGAGGGTGCAGTACATTGCACTCCGGTGCAACTGAGAGCTGGGGCTCATCGCAAGTAAGATGTTAAGCCATGGTCCTAATGCAGGTTGATTTCTCAATGCATTTGTGCACAGTGACTCCTTGACTTGCTCCTGAGGAAGCTCAAGAAGAAGCTCCACTGAGCAGCACTGTATTGTGCACAGCTAAGTGCCTGACTGTATTGGTCATGGCGTTCATCCAGTCCCTTAATCTGGACAGCAGTCAGTACCAGATGCTTCAGGGAAAGTACAAGTACACCACACAGACAGATGTGGAACAGCTTGTCCCCCTATATTAGGCCTTGTCCTGGGTTTTGAGACTTAGAGAAACCTTAAACCTTACTGACTGCGTGTGGCAGGCTCTCCTTCCCAGAATGTATTCTCTTTCATTAGGACAACTCTGAATACCCTCAATGGATACCAGATCTTTTTTATTTTTGAGTCCTGCTGAAAGCTGGCTATTGATGATGTTACATGACAATGATTTCTCCAGCCAACCTGTCTGTTACAAGGAAAAAAATACTCCTCTTTTTTCATCCTATAGTGTCATCAAACATCTCCTTGTTCTTTCCTCTGAAAACTGAGGCTCTCTCTTATGAACATATACTTTTACATATCCCTTCTTCTAAGGAACATACAAGCTCTGTGGGTCCCAAACTTCCAAAGAACTTTTTCCTTGCATGAAAACCCTCCCAGGCACATCATTATTCCCATCATCCAGCTCTCAGTCATCTCTCTTCTGAGACAGCATGGCTAGTCCCGCATACATTTTTTGCAACTGAGGTGCAAGAAGAGAGTTTGGGATTGCTCCATACACCATCATATTAACAGGCTGCAAAGCTGCCCCCACAGTCCCTGGTCTTCTCTGCTTTGCAGGTAGGATCTTCCAGTAACCCAGCAGTGCTCTGGCAGTCTATGTCTTTCCTGTCGCCTCCTCAAACTTTGCAGTTTTTATTTAAGCCTTCCCTTCATATGCCCCATGCTTGGTGCTGATGTGGTGTGCATTCAGGAACTGTCTAAACAAAGGATGTAATTACTACTCCTCCAGTTTGAGGAGTGATATATAAGTGAATGGCCTTTTCAGGGCATTCCTGTAGGAAAAAAAATAGTGTTGTGTCTTCACTAAATCCATCTATTAGTCTTTTCCATTATAATCAATAAATCAGTTCCCTTTTTATATGGTGATGTTGGCTCAGCTGTGATTTTCTGATGACAAAATTCATTACTCAATTGTCTCATCACTTCCTTTCTAAGTTCAAAAACATCCATTAGCACCACTATGTGAAGCCCCATTAATCTGCTTTCATTATAATAATGTTCTTATTCTTTCTTAGCATCTTTATTGCATCCCACTCATCCTTGTTGTCTCATAGGAGCTTTTAATTAATGCACTAAGAACTGATATAAAGAGCAAGCATTTTTTTAGGTCTACCACTTTTGGTTACTGGACAGAAATAACCCAAATTTACTCAGGTGACCCTATTCTAGAATGGAGAGATTTGGCACATGATGTAGGCTGGATGCCTTAGAGCTGTCTGTTTTTTGCAGGTGAAAGTACAGTCAAGATAACTTTTTACTGGCTCCAAGTACTCATTTGGTTTTATTCTACTACTGTCTACCAAAAAGGTTTTTCAAAATGGAAAGGATCTATCACACTTATCCAGTGCTGGTTTTGGACTTTGATTTGCTTCATAATGCAAATCAACAAATGCTTCATAATGCAAATCAGCAAAAGAAACTGTTGAAAGGCTCCAAACTAAGGTGAAAATGATTTCTTAGTTACTGAAGGCAACAAAAGGGATGTCCTATTCCCCCCTCCTTTTGCCCACAAAGTTGAACCCTGCCTTGTCACTTAGATCCATTCAATGAGAAAAAGGAAAATGCAGTGCCAAGTCACACAGATTTAGTGCCCTTTTTCTATTTCCCACCCTCTTAGTTTCTTCCCGTCTGTAAGACTTAAGAAAAGGAAATAAACACTTGCTCTTTCTGTGGCAGACATGTACAGTGACTCAGAGGCAGGGTATGGTAGTTGTAAGGCCCCTGGGCTTTGAATCAAAAGATGCATTTTTCAGTCCTGAATCCAACAGATGCTTCTGGGGAAGTCCTTTCACTGGCCCCATTCTGTCTTTGTTTTGTGTCACTAGTGCCACCGACAAGGACTGTACCACACTCCTGTCCTCTGCAGTGCCAAGTGGGATGGGTCCCTGGTCACCACCAGGGTCTCTGGGTGCTACAGCAGCTCAGCTGAGCTTAAGGGCTCTTGAAGCAGAGGACTGCTCCTGTACTAAAGATTGGCAGAGGAGGCTTTGCTGCTCTGTGTGTAGCACATTGTGGTCTCCTCAATGCACCACTTGTTTGGGAACAAACACCATTTGCCTCAGTCCTCCCAGGGGTCAGCTCAGCAACCCTCATCCAAAGGTGTTAAGATCTCACATGCAGCTCAAGCAACTGGGAATGAATCTCAGCACACACTTTTGAAGAGGCAAAAACTCGTTGCTGGGAAGTGAGGGGTTGGAGATGGTTGCTGGCAATCTGGCTGTGTATATCCTACTTGAGAATTCCTTTCTGTGAAGGAAGATGGCATGCATTTGGGTGAGGGATTAAAACCCAAGGAAAACTATTTGCCTTATCCTTCCAGCATGTGTTAGTATAAGACACAACAAACAAAAAATGAGGAATATTAAATTCCCTTCCTTTGTTCCTCACAAAGGGAGAAACAAAGTTGGTGAACAATGGTTTTGTGGACCCCTCTAATGAAATCAAGCCTTCATCTTAAACATTGCTAGTCAATGGAAAATTGGCATGTTTACTTCCTTCTAGGAGACCAAATGCAGAACTGCCTAGAAAAACAGGCAAATAAAGAGATATGCTGCAAGCTGATATCTCTGACAAGTCATAGGGGAAAAAAATTGTACACAGATTATAAAATTTATCATTAAAAAATAGAAAAACCAAACCCAAGAACTTTGCATGATACTTCAAAAGAAAAGAAGGAAAGGGGAGGTGGAAGGGGAGAACAAAAAGAAAAGAAAATCTGTCAAGAATTTTCTCACTGCATCCAAAATGCCTCAGTGAGCAGAGATACAGAAACAAGCTAATTACTGTCTTTCTTTTACTCTCTCCATTCTGAACTCCACACACAACATTTTTTGTGATTATTAATAAAGGAACACTTTCATCTCTGTCTTATTAAGAGTTCTGGGGGAAGGAATACAGTATCTGACAGATACCATATGGGATAGGGTGGAAACAGGAGGGAAGGAAGGAAAGGAGAACAGAAGCAAGGAGGTGACTTAGAAATCCCTCCATAGTTCCTAGGATGCATGTCCAAACTACTGAAGCTTTCTACGTAATTGAGCAATTTCTGCTCTGCTATACTCTTCAATATTTATTTCCAAGGCCCTGAAGCTTAGAGCCTCAGGGAACACGACATGTCCCTTTACCCTCCATGGTAAAGGCCCCAGGTGTCCACAAAAAGGAAAGCCCGGCCCTTGAGAAGTTAGGGAAGCTGTGGGACAGACATGAAAGTCATGGGCAGAACTCTGAGTTGAGTCCAGGAATGCATTCACAGGTATCACACTTGTTGGATCCCAAAATATAATATCTGTAGAGAGGGATTTGAGTGGTGTTTGCCAAAGGAGTTAGCCGGCTGCTTCTAAATATTAGAAGCGAGGGTCCGTGCCATGTGTTTTGGCATCATTTGCAGAGGTCAATAAGGCTGAGACAATCTCAGCTTGGGGGCAAGAAACTGGAATCCTTTATTCATACAAAAACTGGTATTTTATAGGTCTGGGGTATTACATATTCATGGGGGGGTCCGCATATTCATTCTATTACAACTGGAGGCTTCACAGAGATGAGGTAAAAGGGCAAAACTCAGATTAAAAAATTTGGGGTCTTAACACATATATCACAGGGGAAAACCCATTTTATCTTGGGGAAATTACTGGGGAGGGGGGAAAGGTATTCAGGTTTACAGAATGCACAGGATCCGGGGAACACAAAGGGAGAGATAAAGCACAATAGGTCTTCTGTACAGGTTTGATGAAATCAGGGTGTGGACTCTGGCTTGGGCAGGGCACTCCACACCAATGATAACTCGTTTACTTCTTAAACTGAGGTTTTTTCCCCAACTTTCATAGCCCATGGCTTTTTGCAAAGACCACTCAAATCCCTCTCTGGAGATATTATATTTTGGGATCCAACAACACTGGGAAGAGATGGTTAAGGGAGCCTGAGCTGGGGAGCAGGAGGGGATATTGGCAGACCTGGTGTGGGGAGACCTGGTCCATATACCAATCAAAACAGAGATCCACTGGTTTGAAGGGGATTCATATGGCTCCTAACCACACATCATCCAACTTCTTGCTTCCATAAACATCGTGACACTCGAGTTAGAAAAACAAGAGAAATTCTTACAGTGCAGCCCCCATCCCCTTTGGGTACTGAATATTTTCTGAGTTCAGAAGAGCAGCTTAGGCGAGCTGCTTATTTGAATAAGTCAATGAAGATGGCAGGAGCCAAGAGGCACAGAAGAAGAGCACCAGCTCACTGCCTGAATTTTGCCTGTACTGCACATCACCAGCTTAAGCACCTGCCTAATGCTTCACAAACATGAATTCACCATCTCTCTCTTCACAAACCGTTGTCTGTCTTGCATACAGCCTTTGCATCCTATCTTACCAACACTGCAGACTAGACCAAGCAGGAGACACCAGACCCTTGGGTGCAGAACTCTGAACCTAGCTGACAGCTGATTGCTCACAGCAAAACAAAACCTTTTTCTTAACATCCCTGAAACACTGGTCAAATACTGTGGCGGGGAGAGATTCAGTCCGCCAAGCGTTTCTACCTGTGGTCCCAATGCAAATATTCAAACTCCCTCCAGGTTATAAACCCTCTTGAGTAAATGGACATCCACAAAATACTGTATCATCTATTCCTCCAGACAACAGGGAATTTCTGCATGTCCTACTCAGCAGACCAGAGCTCTGTACCTAAAAGCGTGTGCTTGTTCAAGCCAAACCCTCATCTGCTGAGGTTTTACCATTACACTCACCCAGAGCCAACAGCGGGTAGTGCTCTGCCATTTAACCTGGCAGGTAGTACAACATCTTTCAAGTAATTCTTCATTGTACAGCAGAGCTTACTAACCATTGTTTTGCAGAGAAGGAAAAAACTCCCACACCTAAACAAAATCTGCCCTTCCTATGGGGCACTGTGGGCTTTTAAGACATCTTTTGTATGTGCATAAGGATCTTTGGGTTAGTTGCTTAATTTTTTTTTCTGTAGATCTTACTGAATTAAATATACTACATGATTTAAAGAGACCAGCCTTGATGATGCAGCTGGTCCCATCAAATCTATTGCAATCAGTGAGATTCAGCTCTGACCTGGCAATCTGCTCTCTAGCTGCAGGAGAGCCACAAAGAGAACTTGTCCCAGGGCAGATCACAGGCAGAGATGCTCACTCTGGCACTATACGTTCTCTCTTCCTTGTCCTGCCAGAAGGATGTTGTCTGGATAGGGAAAAGGGCTGGTAAGTGCAAAACAGAGAGTTGCCAGAATATTTCGATGCCATGCCAATGTTGTGCTGCAGGATAGTTCATAACAAGCCAGTCATCAGGCTGCCATAATTTAAACATCCCTGGTTCTCCTGACAGAGGATGCTCAGAGGACTCCTTAGAAGCACTGCTCCAAAAACCTGGGTTGGTTTAAAGCACCTTCTTCCTCCAACTAGATCAGTTTGTAGTTAATGCCCCAAAACCAACAGCAAAGATAGGAGGGAATCAACAAGTCCCGAAGATTTTTTCTTTTGTAGCAAGCTGTGCAAGCAAAAAAAATAAAACCACCACACTCCAAATGTCAGTTGCAAGTACACCTCTACCTTCCCACACTCATGTACCTCCTCACACTCAGTCTTCAGTATTAAAAGTGGACCCTAGAGTTTCTCAAAATAGATAAAAAAATCTGGGCTATTCTACTGCCATCATTACTGGTACAGCAACTGTTCAGAGGAATCTGTGTAAAAGAAAACCTCCTTCCTAGGCATCCTGAAAAACGACTGTTTATATTCTCCTTGGATTAGGGGGGCTAATAGGTGGCAGAAACCCTTTCCAGAGTACAGAGCAATCTCTGCTCTTACATAAAGCAAGAGTTAATGACTCTGCTGATTTACAACCTATTTTCCACTAATACATCCAGCAGTGAATTCTCAAGAGCCTTTCACCGTATGTGAATCTGGAATACAGGACATTGATAAAACTATGTTTAGCTAGAAGATGAGAAAACAAATGATAGATAGGAGCCAAAATTACAAATCTGGGTTAATTTGTTAATGTCTTGTAACTCAAAAAAAAAAAAAAAGCCATTTTGACTAATTTTCTTTGAGCTGTATGGAAAAAAATTCCCTCTTGCTTTCAAAGTAAACCCAATAGGGATCAAGGCACATCAATTTTGCTAATGGAACCTGGTTGCAGCCTTAATTATTATTATCTCTTTGTGACAGATTAGCGATTTACCCAGATTATATAGACATAGTGAGATTAGATTAGATAGCCCAGGCTCCATATGCTTTTTCTATCTCCCTGTGCAATACAGCAGTCGACTAACTGAATCCCTACTTGTACTCCTGGTAATGAGACATCTTAGTACATTTACTTTAAACTCTGTTTTCAATAAAAATTGACCAAGTTTCAAGAAGAAGAGGTAGTAAAAAAGGTGCATAGACTTGAGGGTTACCCTGATTTTAAAAGCCTAACAGTGGTGGGATGTAGGACCACACAGTATTCTCCAAGGTCAGCTGTTATTTTCACAGCAAGTGAGCAGAGGTGAAAAGAAATACCCACAAATGCCAAAGAGACTTTGCAGGTCCCCTACAAAGGGTACATTTGCTGTTAGGCTCCTTCAAGAAAATGGGGACACTTCAGTTAGCAAGTTGTATAGGATACAATTTCTTTGTATGCAAAAACCCTGGGGTTAAAAGAACAAGCTTGTATAAACCTTGTGGGATTTTGAATGTGTTTAACAAGGTGAAGCCAAATTTTCCTAACTGAAAGGGAAAAAGAAGAAAATTTCTATGTCCCTATTGGGCTTGCAAGGTTACCTCAACCCCCTCAGCAGGCTCTACCATCATGGGATAGGATAACAGGTAGGCAAGAAGAGAAGTTTTCTTCCTTTGTAACAAGCTGAAGCTTGGGAAACTGTAAGCAGCAAGAAGGGAAAAATTGCACAGATTTGGAATGGATAGCCCTATGCAACAATCTGCTTTGCAGTCAGACTGTCAAATAAATGTTTGATCTGCTGTTCTAAAACATTAGAGCCTTCAAGACAATTTTAAAGGAGAAGCCTTCTCCTCCAGAGCTTCTTTCCAACAGTATCCTTTCCTACTCCATTTTGTATCAAACTGCAAACATGGATATAACCTTGCACAGAGAAACCTGCATTCTAAAAGCTCTCTACTGGGAAAGGTTGTAAAGCAATTCAGCATCAAAGGCTGGGAAGAAATATAAATCCCTTCATGGCATTTGCAAGGTCTTGATTCTGCTCTGAGACTTTTTCAACAAAAAAATTGGGAGTAGTAAACGGCAAGGACAGCACATCACCTCCCCATTCCCAAAACACCTGACTTAACACTAAGAACTTTGCTCCAAATTCTTTTGTTCATTGTGCTTATGAAAGCCACAAGATTCTGGCCATGCCGAATGGCTTTTATAGATGAAAATGCCATCACATGCTTTATGCAGAAGTTTTACAAGTTTTCCTTTGAAAATAATAAGTTTTTTTCCAAGGTATTCTTCTAACTCTCATGGATTCTCCTCTTTGCCTCTTATGCACCCCATATTTTGCTTAAAGAAACCAAATTCCATTCCCCAGGTACTTCTCAGACAGAAATAAACTTCAGCAGGAAAATTAGTCAAAAATTCGGAGAAGTGCTTGAAAATGCCATTTATTCAGCACAGGTCATAAGGATGCTCTGAAAAATATAAGTACTAAGGACAGCTGGAGAAAGGTTAGAAAAGCAAGCTACATTAGTATTGCTCTCTTGCACTTTCTTCCAGGAGTCCCATGTCTGATGTTACACTGTGCTCTGTATTTGAGTTGGCTTGCTCCCTTCCTCTGTCCTGCCTCATTCCACGACTTGCACGTATACCTGCCAGCTTAATTCCTTCAAAGATGAAAAAGACCAATGTTGTTCCTTCTCCCTGCCTGGTAATAATGAAAAACTGCATGAGAAGACAGAGTAATGCACACAGGGAACTCTCTAACCCCCCTTCCCAAATGGCTCCAGAGCATGGAGCTGGGGGCTGGCACTCACTCATTTGATTAAAGTGCTTCTTGCTTTTGAGATTGCCTTTTTTATTTTTCCCCCAAGAGGTTGGGTGGAGCCCTGTTTTATTTCTTCCCTTCTTCGGGGCTTGCTTGTTTATATTTTTGTATCCTGAAAGCTGTGAGTCACACTTTGATTTACAGTCTGTCTCAGGAGAGACAGGAGACCCTAATGAAAGAGAAGGCTGTGAGGGTAATTAATACCTACCAGGCATTCAACTGTACTGCTAGCGAGCAATATGTGCATGTGTGTGTGCGTGAGCACTGACAGCTGGAGATGAACAGGCAGAAGTGAGATCCACTTTGGTATAGCCCTGAGCACCCTGTTAGTCCACAACCATAGCTGCTGACACCTACCAAAACGAGACCCCAAATGAAATTTCCCTCATAGAGAGCAAACCTGGAAGGGGACTGTGGTCACGTGAGATGAGGTAACTGCAGGAAGCCGGGGTGGGCTACTGAGGGATACAGGAGGGAGGCTGGTGCAGCACATTGATTGGGGATGCTGCGATGGAGAGAAGTCGGAAGGGTGATGGATCACTCTTGCTTAAAACAAACAAAAACCAGGCAGCTTGCCAGGAATTGCTTAGGCCAGTTTCATTAAAACTCTTCATTCATCATGCTGAAACGAGGCGGTATTTGTTATTGCAGCAGTGGTGTGCTGGTGCAGGAGCTATTATGAGAGTGGGTGGCAATACAAGGAGGGGGCAGTGGGAGGAGATGGAAGGGTAATGAAGGATGGTGGCGACTGGGAGGCGACAGGGCTCAAGTATCACTTACCATCCGCTGAAGGGACTGAAAATCACCCTCTATCTCCGGCATGGATCTGGGCTGATAAGGCTTCACATCCATCCAGCCAAATCTCCAGGATGGGAGAGGATTCCCTGCTTCCAGGTGTATTTATTCCTCTCATTAGAGCAAATAATGGCACCACAACATGCTGGGGCTTGCTGGGGTGTCAAGCTTAGCTGTGGTCATGAATCCACTTAATGTCACCTCAGGAAATCCTAACAGTGTGATGCTCAAATAAAAGCACTATACCTGCCTGGAGAGGGACTAGATAGATCTCTTACACCTTTTCCATATCTGCAATCCCCGTTAGATCCTGCTTTCACTGCCCATGCATCCAGGGAAAGCAGAAACACACAGGAGTGGAAACTGCCTTGTTACGTAGCTGAGACTCCCTTACTCTTGCATTTCCTTCCACTTTCCACTTCATTGAGTCTCCCAGGCAGCTCTGGGGACACAATACTGTCAACACAAAGCACACCACCATGCCCCAGAACTAACTGGTGAGGTCATGATGCCACCTGGTCAGTGGCTTTGTGAGCAGCCTTAATGCCAGAGTCAAATCTCCTCAAAATATGTAGTCTTCCTGCCTGCCTGCATCCAAACATACCCTCTCTGAACTTTTTCATCAGGCTCCCAGGCAGTGACCCTTACAGCCCTGCAGTTGCATGGCTGGCATTAAGGCCAGCCTTTGATTTTAAAGCCTGGTGACTGCAATTCCTCCAGAAAAATCAGGCCCCATGTAAGTGTACTTATTAAATGACACCCATGTTGGCTCAGAGGGAATGCAGCTGTGTGACATGTATGTGCTTGTACGTGTGATGGAGGGGGAGACAAGGTGAAAGCTCATTTTGTTGTGATGTGTTTTATGAAGCAGCAAGAAACACTGTTTGTGCACTGATAAAACGAATTCAGGAACACAACAATCTAAGGGTTGAGACGAAGGAAAAATCATTTACACTATTTACTTATCTTCACACACACCCAACAAAAGAAGATCTTGGAGTGTGCACATTCGTGTGTCTAAGCTGTATCATCAGCCTGGCTTGAAATCAGCCCTTGGGCTCCCCGGTCTGAGCTCTTGATTGGAGTAAGAGCCGGTATTTTTTTCCATAGTGGCCTACCCTTCCAATGCTTTGTATGTATGACTAAACCCACAACCAACCTCAACAGTCATAAAGCTAACTCTGAGAAGACATTTGAAACACTGAAATAGGTACCCACAGGGCCCTCAAAAGAAACTTTAGCATCCCTCTCTAACATAGTGCTAGAGATAGGCTGGTAAGTGTGCCTGTGCATCGTGGTGCTCGCCCTCCTCACATCCCAGTCATAGATACAGGTATAGATGGTCCCATTGTGAGAGTAAGAGACAAGGCTACACAAGTTACAACTGCAACATTCCCAGTCCATCTCAGTCACAGTTAAGGGGTGTTTTTGCTATGTTCTTTGGTGTCACAAAGTACAAGCTACAAACTAGTATACTCACTGGCTATGTTTGACAGGATCTACTGCAGCAGCAGCTGCATCATGGTAATTAGTGTTGGCCCAAGATTTTTGAAAGGAACATTTTCTGGGAGAAAATTCAAGTTGAACAGAAATGGCATATTTTGCAGGAAAATATCAATTGTGTTGAAATCGTCAAGGAAAAAGTTTCATGACAGCATCTCATAGGGATAAGGCTGAAAAAAAGTTGTTTTTCAATTATATGATTATAACACAAATAGGAAGCTAAATACTTTGGTTGGTTTGAGGCAAAACATTTTTAGACTCTTTATGGATGCTTCCAACATTATAACTTTCACCACCATCTTTTCTTGGGTCAAGTAACAAAAATTTTGAAATCTTAGATTTTCCAAAGGTGAAAAACTGGTTTTCAATCACTTAGAAATTTCTCAAGGAATTATTTTTTGTCATTTCTACAAATTTCCATCTAGTTTTCAGTGAACAGAGAAATGAATGCCTTCTCCCCAGCAATGCAGACAACACAAGTAATCCTTCAGTGGAGAGAATCCCAAATTTTGGGCAGGTGTACCTGACCTAGCAGTTTTGTGAGCCAATGGCCAAGTAGCTACCAATGTATATTGCTCAAATCTTTACATATATATGTCTCTTATTTGGTTGCAGACCAGTTTAGACTATGGATAGCTTAGATTTGCCTGCAGGAACCGCAAACTGTAACCCTCCACAGGACTGCTATGATTCAGTATGAGAGGCAGGGACAAGATTTAAGCCTTACACTCCAACATCCTCAGTTCCCTGTTCTTCCAGACACATAATACTCATATGTTTCCCAGCCTAGAAGTGCAGGGCTGGTTTTCCAATGTATGCCTTGCTTTAGCTGATTACTAACTCCCCCACCAGAAACTTCATCATAACACTTGACCTAAATATTCTCTGCACTTCCCCTGTTGGCTAGTGAGAATAATTGGTCCCTCTTCTTTGCAACACATATCAGCAAGCAGGCCTCACAGCTCCCTCCTGCCTTCTCTTCTCCAGACTTCAGTGGCATTATACCAGAGGTGAGAATGTAATTTGGCCCATTCACACCTGTCTCTCTCAGCCTTCCCTTACAGGTCTTCCCTTGCATGAAGAATTTGTCTGGTTTTCTCTGCTTTAATGGTGCACAGGGGTGTTCTCCTTGCTTCTCCAATACGTGTCCGGCACAGCTGTGACTCAGGGAACTGGATTTAAAGAGAATGATATTTGCCCATTTACATCGATTGGGGGACTGAATGGTTCTAACAAACCCTATTCTAAAATCAATTTTTCTGATTTAAAGGGCCCCTGATGTATTCCAGTAACAAGAATAAAATATCAAATTTCACCAAAATCCTATTATAGTGTCATGAATATCCCATCACACTGTTAAGAACCAGGTGGTGGTTCTCTATGGTCTCTTCTTTATTGATGGGCAATCATCCTGCTTAAAGGTTCAGTTTGAACAAGGTCTCAAGAAGCCCAGATCCTTCCCTGTGGTGCACCGAAGCTGTTTGGTTCCTCCTGAGCTGCATCCACCCTGGTGATACGTGTCAGCGCAGATCCCTCTCCTTTGCAGATTTCTCAGAGACCTCAAATTAAGGCTCAGACATTTCCGCTTAGCCAGAGAGGGAAAGAGGAAAAGCAAAAATAAAATCTGAATCAAAACTTCTGAAAAGTTGAGGAGGATAAAAATCTTGAGTCCAGATCCAGGAATAAATTTTACAGCTGGCACCTGTTTGCCTTCATTACAAATGAAATGCAAAGCTCTGATTAGAACACAAGCCTCAAGGCACTTAAAAGCTAACTGTGGATCAAACTTTTCAGATGAAGGCATGTTCTACCCTGTCAAATTAGTTCCTGCTTTCTCCAGATGGTCTCTCCCATCACTTTTCTAAGCTAAAATAAGTGTGTAAAGGAATCCTTCTGAGTTGTCTTCCCACCTTTCATTTCGAAGATACTGCTATTTCTTCCACTCCTCTCAGAAAGAATCGGAAAGGTGGGGCCCGTCAGCAGTACCTCCTTAATTTAAAAACACTAACTAAAGTGACAGAAATTCCACTTAAACATAGAAAGACACTTTTATACTATGAGAGTGGTCAAACACAGGAACAGGTTGTCCAGACAGGTTGTAGAGTCTCCATCTGTGGAGATACGCAAAAGCCAACTGGATATGGTCCTGAGCAGCCTGTTCCAGCTGACACTGCTTGAACAATAGTGTCAGACATAATAGTCTCAAGAAGTCCTTTCCAAACCCAACCATTCTGTAATTCATTCATCATCTCAGGGCTCTGCTATGCTGAAATTTGGCATTATGCAGCAGTTTTCACAAAAAGTTATGGAATACAGAACATCTTTACTAAGAAAGGACCCAACCTGCAAAATTCATTTAAAAAGAAAAAAAAAACCCTACTAAACAGATACACTGAACATGTGATGGCTGCACAGTATGCTAATGCAAGGAAATGCTAGAACTGTATGGCACAGCCTTCATCTTATTCCTTAAATAACAAGATACATTGTGGCACTCACTTTTCTTCATAACTTATGCAGCATACAGAATGAGTGAGGTAAGTTTCCTCAGCTCCATGACTTATCTGTGCCTTATCAAACCTTAATATTCTTCTAGTGTAGTTTGATCTTTCCTTTCTTATTACTTTCTTCCTCTTTCTTTGTCTTTCTTTCTCCTTTCCTTCTCCCTCCTTTCTTTTCCTTCCTTCTTTTTTCTTCCTTTCCCTCTCTTACTCACTTCCTTTTTTTTTTCCTTTCTTCTAAAAACCCCAAAGAAAACCCAGCTAAAATGCTGATAAAAAGAAGAAATTGACATTTTTGGAGCCTATAGTTCAGATTTAAAAGGCTGCCTGAGGGGATTACATGGACAACTCCCATTTTTTTACTTACTAATTTCAAGAAAAAACATTCTTTGACTCTACCAACAGAGCTAGAAGGAGTGGATTTCCTGCTCCCTACCCACATAAAAAGCCTCTGGTCTTCTTTGGGGGAGTGAAACTCCAACCTGCCTTTCTATTTATTGCTGTTTCCTTGTATGTTGCAAGTATAATCTTTTCTATGGTGAGAGATGACTGTGCTAAGACCATATCTGAATAAGACCAACCACTTCTCCACTTGGAAAGGTGTTACTCCACACAGTAACAACCTGAATAGTATGCAACATGGGGAAGTGAATGTTGTTCACCAAGCCTTTTGATATCTAAATAATAATCTACAGTGATCCCAGAAGTAATACCAACTGCCCCCATGCAGATAAATACCTCCCCTCCCTTGCTACTCACTAACATGGGTTTCCGAGATTCCTCTGCCAAATAAGCACAGCTGATCTTTCTGTTGAAGTGTACCACTGACACAGTGAGCATCCTGGGACACACTCACAGACCTCCTGAAGGGCTTCTACAAGTCTTTCAGGAGTGGCAAATAAAGGAAAGGAAGAACAACCCCTGGCTACCATTTCTGTCAAGTAAACAGAAACCTGAAAGTTGCTCCATAGAAAACCGGACCTTTTTTGGGACTGCCGGACACTGCCAAACCTCACTCTATCTGGCAGACTTGGTTAATTTGTTCCGCCATCTGCCATTGTGTGGGATTCCCTCTGCTCCATGGCCAGATCCTGCACGCTCAGAGGGGTTGATGGACTAAATCACAGCTACAAGTGTTTATGTAGTGCGTTTCACATGGAATTGGCTGGAACCAGGTGGGAAGAGAGGAGAGACGCAGCAAGCGGTGTGCTGGCAACAGATAACCTGGGCTTGCCAGCCCGGCTGCACCGCCTGCCCTCAGCAGAGGAGATGAGTGTGTTATCTTCCAGCTGCACATGCCTAACAGCCGCTTACAGTGATCCGAGGGGAGATTCAGGTGCATGCACGCAAACCCAGAGTACTTCCCATCTTTTCAAAATTCTAAATAAAATGCATTTATCTGCTCCCAATAAGAGAAATAAAATGGCAGGAGTTCACTGTGCTGCTACACATTGCCCTCTCAAAGATGTCCCACCCATGGTCAGGATGCTCCATGGGACTTTTCTCAGACGGCTTTTCTTCAGCAGGAACAGCAAATGCATCTTTCCAGGGCTTTCTCCCAAAAACTCGATGGAAGAAAAGAGCGGGTACAAATATCCTGGGTGCAAGTATATGCCTGGATCTCTTGCAGTTTCTCATACACCCGAGAGGATAATGTTGGCTTCTCTGAACAGCAAGCATCATCACATAATCCATAGACTCTTCTCTCACCGCCAGCACAGACATGCTGCCCTCCACAGTCTAGCACACCTCACACCTCCACTGACCCATGCTGAGTAGACCCAACACAGAGAACTAAAACCTTCATCTCTTCCCCTCAATACCTCCCTTCCACATACAACCCACACCCAACCTCAAAAGGCACAAAAGCACAGGACATTCTTCTTGAAGGCAAAGCCCTTGCTCCACACTTCTCCCTTCTCCAGAGCCTCACCTAAAGGAAAGCAGGAGATATCTCAGCTCCTCACTTCTCACTTCCTGCCCTCATTGCATCACCAACTGCAAGGATATGGTTTCTAATACTGTATATAACATCTGCTTTAAACTAAAAAAGCAGCAAGAAGCACCAAGCATTGCTGGCTTTTAGATAGAACTTATCTGCAAATGAAAGAGACAATGTGCCTGTGTGCCCATTTGGGGCCTTTTGTTTCATGGCTGATTATTTAATTTCAAGTGCCCTGAGTGTCAAAGGCATTTACCATGAATGAATGAAGATTCGGCTCCTCTGAGTCAGGAATATACAAGCTCAAATCAACAGGATACAATGAGTGAAGGTCATGAACAAACAAGGGGATAAGCAGTAGCACGAGTGGGTGGTTAAAGGCAGATCATTATTACCCAGCAAGGCCTGGACATAAATAATGGCTTCTGTTCACTCTGCTTTGGTGGGGCTTTATTAGCTCTTTCTCTTCCCATAGGCAAAAGAGCAAGGATGAGTTCGCCCGGTTTCTCTGACTGAAGTTTGGCAGGTAGCTTCCTGAACGAGCTTGGGGATAGCACAGCAAGCAGTAAAGAGGGGACCCATGGATGATAAAAAGGTTAAGGAAGATATCCCTGCTGTCACACAGTCCCCTGAAGCATCCAAGAACCAAACTCAATTGCCCTTGACTCTACACACCACTCAGGGACAGAGAGAGGACAAGTCCAAACAGAGATAGTCTAAGCCCAGACTCCAGTGTTCACTGCAAACATGGTGCTGCAGAGAGAAGCAGACTGGAAAAAGGTTGCAGGACTTGCAAACTGAGGGCAAGGGGTTGGAACTGGAGTTGCCAAATTTGATTTGGTCTGGCTGTCAAAATTCATCCATGGTAATGGAAGTCCTTCCACCTTTTCCATAGGTGCTGAGGGAGTCCTCCATCAATCTGAAGTTCAGTCTGAGTTTCCTTTATCATCTGATCTTGCACAAGGCTCCAGCTGAGTCAGGTGTGTCCAGCTCATTTCCTATGGAATGGTACAGCCCGTGCTTTCTGAATAACCCATGGTCTGCAACTGCAGGCGCTTGTTAAGAATACAAGTTTCCTACTTATCTGTGCTTATTTTTTCTGAATCTCTGTGGCTATTTTGCCATGAATGTTACAGCTCTCAGCAGTACATTTTGGTCCTTATCAGTTAAAAATAGAGAAAAGAAAAAAAGATCATTTCCAAAACATTTTTGTCTAAATTTGCCTGCCAGTCACAATTCTCAACTCAAAAAGCTCTCTGGCACAGCACTAGAAAAGCTATAAGCTGCAGAGCTGCATTATTCAGTTTTCTCCATCTCTAGATGTATTATTTAACTTCTTGGCAATAATGTCAGGGGTGTAATCCAATCAAAATGCAGAGAAACAAAAGAACCCAAAATTTCAGTACAGCTCAGATTGGTTTTCAGAGCTTACTTTATAGAAACTGGAAGAAAAAAATCAAAAAGAAAAGCACATTTAACATTACCAGTGTAGAGATGACACAACAGGCACACACTTATGGAGGCAAACCTGGAACCCTCTTCCAGCAGGAAATCTTTAGCTAATGGTACCAATGTAAAACTCCCCTGGCTGCTGTTTGACCCCTCCATGATTCAACAACACTCACCCACTTGCCTCCTTGTCAGGTTAAAAGAGAAATTTCTCAAAGAGAATTTATAGAGTGACCAACCTCATTTACATGCCCCACTACTCAGCTTCCCCAGGGCAGGATAAATTTCTTTTCACAGGTGTCCATGAGGCTGACTTACCCAGAATGATGTCCCCATGGGTGAGATATCCTGAACATAAACCACCCATTCCCAGCACACTCCCTGGTTGTGTTTGCCACCCGAATCCTGCTTGCATTTGGCCTTAGTTCTCTCTAATATTCATTTGTTCTTGCTGCAAGATCATCAGGATAGGAATGTTGCTCTATTTTATAAAGGTAAAATGCCCACAAGGAATAACAAGAAGAAGGAGAATCAATGTTCATAGTTTACAAGGTGCCTTGAAATTCTGAGATTAAAGGTCCTCTTTGCTGTTGTTCTAAAGTATGCTCTTAAACAAATAACCTGCTGTTCTCAGATGCCAGAAGATATCCCTTTTCCTCTATTATTATTATTACTCTAAAAATGTTAAATGGCCCTTCATTTTCTTCAAGGATCAAAAGAGCTTATGACAAATACCAATTTGTTCCTGACGCTGAGGAGCAAGCACAGAGAAACCAAGTACACACAAGTCCGTGGCTGAGACACAAAAATAGATGCCCCTGATCCCATCCTTCACTCCAAGAAGCGCTTCATCACTGCACAAGGAGCACGCATTAAAGGTGGGGTGACAAAAAGGTTTTGAAAGTGCAAAGAACAAGACTGAGTGGAGAATGGGTGAGAGGATTTGCTGCAAGGGTGAAAACACTGCAGAACAGATGATGCCACCAAACAAAGATTTCTCTGACAGGGAGCGTGTCTGCATTCCCCTAATCAGGCTGAAGGGGAGAGAGGATATTTTCCTGGCTGATGCTGACTAGCTCAGAGGTTATATATTTACAACACTTTTTATATTCTCAGACCTTTAAGATCATAAAACATGCGCTCTGTATGGCACTGCATTACAGTTAGATATCTTGCCTTTCAGAGGGAGGCGCTTAGGAATAAAAAACCCTCTCTACACACTGAGCAAGTCCAAAGCAACCTATATACTCAACAAGAAAAGCTCTTAAAAATGCAGCACGGTCATTTGATATAGGAAGGTTTAAAGAGATGGCAGTAGACCAAATATAACTTTAATAAAACAGTCTCCAGCCACCAGCTTTTTGTGAATCTTTTAACAACTTTGAGACTACAGGGCAGTGCCTCACAAAGCCCCCATCCCAGCACAACCAGTGAGTCTCATCAGATTTTTCCCGGTTCAGAACTTCTCACATATTTGGTCCCCATGCTACACGTTAGTGTGGCATAGAGATCACTGCAAAGGTGAAATTGTATTGTAGAAACTCAAACTGTCTAAAACCCTTCTGGGATTACTTTTGGATACCAAATGAGATCTGGATTCATGGGGTTATCATTTGAATGCAAAAAGAGAGAGTTCCAAACAATATCTTTCTCACTGGTGCTGATGGGATGGTGGAAGAGAATTTATTTAGAAATGAGGCAAAAATTCTTAGCAAAATCTTAAACAGTTGAGAAACATGTTTCATACCTGCTAAGGGCCCATGCTATGTCAGGGTTGCAGGACACCAGCCCCCTAAAACTCAGGGAGGACTGTAGCAGGGAGCAGGAGCATATGAGCAAGCTCCCTGAAGGGTAGGGTGGCAGAAAAAGCTGCGGGTTGATAGTGTGCGTAAAAAGCCCCAGCATACCTGCCTCTCCATCCAGGGACTCGCATAAGCCTCTGAACAAGGATGGGGTGACTGTGACAGTGCCACATCCCGGGACACAACTCCCAGGCCCATAGTTCCCAGCCCCAGGGGCAGGTGCAGGTCAGTAGGGCAGGCAGCACCAGCCCCCCCAACTGGCCCAGGGGAGGTGAGAGGGCGCTGCTCCCAGCCCTTGCTCCAGCGATGCAAATGCCACGGGAAGCGATGCCGCGCGTCCCCATTTGTCACCAGGGCCGGCATTAACAGAATGTTTAAAAGTCATGATGTCATTGCTATTAATCAGGGCCCCGCTGGGCCACGCTCCAGTGCTGCATATTAATCACCAGCGGCCCCGGGACTCGCTTATCTAGAGAGGCTAAGTTTAGATCCATAAAACATGATTTATTTTTAAAAGTAGCATTATTAAAGATGAGCTACAGCCTCGTTTGCACTCCCGCTGGAGTCTCCTTTAGGAAAAGGTTGGTATTTTCAAGTTGGTACGGAAACCGTCCTTATTATTTTGAGTTTGAGAAAACTGTCAGGTGTGAGACTGGCCTTTGAAACTCTTGGACTTCTTCTCTAGAAAGAAGAACCATCCCAGTGCCCCATCAGTCACTCAAACAGAGTCAACTTGGGAAAAAAATCCCATTTGAATCACTGTCAACTACAGATGGGAGAGGGCTAATGCCTCAGCAAGACGACCTGCTGATGTTGAAAGGCTGGTTAGATGCAGACCTGAGTGTCCCTGAGATGGAACAAATGGCAGTGTCCCACACCAAATGCCTGGCTATGGCCTTTACAAACAGGTGAACCTGTTGAATACTGGCCCATAACCAACATCTAGCATATTAACTTATTTTTTTGTGCTCTGCAAAATGCTTCTGTTGAGTTAACACTATAATTGATCCACACAAATGCATTCGTAAAAACCTGCCGCACTGAAATTTATATGAGTTTAACTATAGTGGTTTTAACAATCGCTACATCTCTGGTTCAATGCACACACAGAAACTGTACCAGTTTAAGAAAATAATTTTCTGAAATGGTCTGCTAAATTTGATTTGACTCCTTGCTCATCTGCTTATGCTTTGGATTAAAGAGGTTTTGGTACTAGTTTGATGTGCACGGGTAACACTGACATGGGTTTCCCCAACCGAAACCAAGAGACTCCACCAACCTGTTCCAGCAGTTGAACTAACTCTGTTCCTAAGTCAACCCAGTTAAAATCAGTGCAAATCCCATGTGCAGGGCCAAACCAAGAGATGTGGCAGACAGAGCAGGAGAGCAGAAAGCCTCAACGGGACAAGATGCAGGACATTCTTTCCACTGGTGAGGGAAGACTTACTCCTTTATTGACCACAAAAGCCATCATCAGTGATCACAGTATGTCTCAAAGGAACCACAGCATGATACCACATGGTTGCAGGAGCCATACTTGGACCTGTGTCATTGCCAGACCACCTGGTCCCCCTGGGTTAGCTGACATCAAGGGAAAAGGTCCAAGACCAGCCCTACTTTTCTGTGGTGACAACTGCCTGAACCCTGATGTCCCACAGGCACTGTCGTGCTGCTCTTGCCACCAAGACGGGTGAGTGTTGAGTCATTTGACAGCTTCACAGCTCCCAAGCTAGTGACACAGCTTCTCGTTCTGCCTTCTCGGCCACACCATCACCTCAGGCAGGGCTGTGCAGTGAAGCTCACCCAAATGATCACAAGGCATCTGACTCATATGCAGAGAGATGTAACATGGCGATCAGTCATGTTGACAAGCCTTGGGATCCCATCTGACAGCAGCAGGGGACTCAGCAGACCACAATACTCATCAAAGTCCTTAAACATGAAAGTTCTTGGCTATTCACTGTAATCTCAAAGGAGCCAAAGTTTGGCCTGCCAGTCTACAGTCAGTGGAGAAATAACCTCTCATGGCTAAGCTGCTCATTCAACCTCACCCTCTCCCTTTGGGTCAGGCTTTTGATAAATGTGGACTCTCAAACAGCTCTTTCCCATTGTCTGCCTGTGAACTCTCCAAGTTCTGGAGATCTTGACTGCCTATGTTGCATTTCAGAACGGGCCCTCTGAAACCCAAGAGCCAGAGTCTCACACAATGCTACTGCAGAGGGCTCCTGCAGCCATGTGTGCTGATAGCAGGGCCAGGGAAACGGAGGAAGACTCATGGAGCATCTTAAATGACAAGTTGCAGTCGCCTGTTACCTGTATCTAATATAATGAATCCAGACGCTGTAAATAACAAACACAATTACCATGGCACTTACCAGCACATCCCTCTGGGAGGCAGGACCATAACATAATTCCCCTACCTCAGAGCTTCTGGAGCTGAGCTCATTTTGGAGGGCTTGCCCTGGCTGACACAGCTATGTTTTCTGGAGAGTCTTCACAAACTTCAAACTAGGGAAGTGGGGACATTAAGTTTAAACAAAGGGAAGGGCCTTTTGGTTTTTTCCTTTTTTTTCTTTCTGGCTCACTATCTTTTGTGATCCAAAGCAAAGGACAGAGAATGAGGGGAAAAGTCTGCAAGGAAACAAAGTGTAAGGCTTTGAAGATCTGATTTTTCTTCTAGTGTGAGCAGAAATTGAATGTCCACCCCAGACAGTCTACCCCTGGCAGAATGACATAAACAGAAGCAATGACAACTCCAGAGGTGCTTCTCAGACAAAAGAAACAGGACCAACACTTTCCTCACCAAGTTTGATAAGGCAGCTCTCAAACAGGGCTAATACGGGGCTTTGGTTCAGCTTTCCCACCAGAAAACACCAAACATACACCACTGTCTACCTCCTTTTCCGCTTGTTATTGGCTCTAATGCCCTCTGTGTGGAAAGGTGAATGAGGGACTTAATCCCACAAAAGGCACTCTCTCTGCCATCCACTCCTGTATGGTTCCTCTCTCCTATTCAAATCCCTTGGGAACCATGCTATTTAAATCCCTATTTCACTGTAGTTGGCTCATCATGTTCCTCTGCTCATTAGGCTGGCAGCACAAGCTCAGCAGCATTTGCACTTCAGCATGAGAATTTCTGCTGTGAGGTACGACTGTCATCCACTTGCCTGGACATGTTCTTAAAAATAGCTTCATCCTTGTTTTCTCTCTCTCTAAAATAACAGGCACTCTCTCTACCTGAACCTTGATCACCAAATTCCCTTCTCAGATCATCACAACCACTCCCTCAGTGTCCTCTTTTGTACATAAATTATTACTGCTAAAATTCTTTCTTGTCAAGCCACCAGCCCACCTCAAACCTTCCACTGAGTTCCTTCCTCCTCAGGTCTCTGAAGGTCAGAGGACAAGCACTGCTTACCCTACACACATACTGGGCTTCCTGGAATGAACAGCTTAACCACAGCCTGTCACTGACATTGAATGGTCACAGCTGGCTGTGGAACTGGATGAGAACATGTAAGCTGGGTGTGCAAGATGTGGTATTCCCTACTCATGGCTAGAGCATGTCTACAAGGGAAAATCCCACTTCAGAATAACTTATTCTCTCTGGAGCAGGTTCATCCTGAAATTCATAAGGAGAGGAAGCAACTATAACAGCTCCCCATATTCAAGGATCTCAGTGCAAGATGTAGGCAATCTGGGGCTGGGTGTTTGCCTATACCAACGGAGAAACCACAATAAGTGATGCAGCACTGCAGCAGCGTGGATGTCACCTTCCTGTCCTCATCTCATACTTTTAGGCTCCACCATATCCCATATCCACACCCACAGTGCCTGAAACACCTCTACTGCACAGAAAAATGTAGAAGCAGATGAGAGGCAGTGCTTCTCTCAGCATGGGGGAGAAGCTTTCTGGGTTGAGATGCTGACTGCAGCTGTGCACTACTGCTGGCTCCCTTCATCCTCTTGGACAATCTAAGTAAACCAGAAAGATTGTACATCCTCACAGCTACAAGGGGGAATTGGGACTTCATTATCTTGTGGAATTGGTGATGAAACACAGTATCTCTACACATCCCAGGGCTGCTGAGCACAGTACATACCAAAGCCTTGTTAACTGTTTATTATTAAGATCTAAAAATCAGTCGTGTGCCTTTGTAAGTCCTGTTCTCGGTTGATGAGAGAAGGCCCTCGAGGGAAGAGAAAACATTTTCTAGGGAAGAAGCTTTTAACATCAGAAGGCAGGAAACCAAACAGTGCTCCTTGTGCCTCTGCTTTGCATGCCAGGTGCAGCATTTGCCCTGTGCAAGCATGGTGGAAAGAGCAGGTCCCAAGTGGGTAGGGAATGCTGGGCAGCTGCTCACTGCCACAGAGCAGGCAGCAGCACCAGGGAGGGGAGAGGACAAGTTCTTTCTGCCATCCTAGCCCATAGATCACCCTCCACCCAAACTGTGGGGGAAAAAATTGCGGAAACAAGCTCCATACCAAAATTTTAGCTACTCAGTTATAATTTAATTTCCCTTGTGAGCGAGGTGGTGTCCTTTGAAGTTCTCAGCAGTGCCTGGTTGCATAGTCTGGGCCAGCAGGTGAGAACGTACAGCCCCCAAGAATCTGCTGGTTTGTGCCCTGTACCCTGCCAAGGGAAAGGATGTTCCTGTGCCTCCAGACACGTAACTCCTCGAGATAAGAGCAAACAGGCCCTTTACTGAATACTTTGGGCACTGTTTCTTATCACCTGGCATCCTGAAATATAATTTCTAAATCTGAGAAAAGCAGCTACCAAACCATCTCTTTCTGATTTGGTAATGATTTAAATACTCAATTCAAGCATAAATGGCTACAGCTTATTTAAGTGATCTGACAATCTTGCTTGTGTAAACTCTTCAAGGAGAACAACTTCTAGTGGCTCCAAAAACAACTTCAGTTTACATATGCCCTTTTTTAACTCTCTCTAATGGTATTTATTTTTTTGTCAAAATCAAAAGGGTCAGGTCAGGAGTTTCCGTGCTGTATCCAGAAAGTTGGAATATCTGACCATTTCACCATGCTTAATCAGTGTCCTCCTGGCATCCACTGTGGATCCAATGGTTCCGTAGCTTCACCGCAGCACATCTGCACATCTTGCAGAATGGGCACTGAGCAATACAGAAGTGCCAGCAAAGTGCTGCAATGCGTGAAGGGATCTGAATGTATAATGTATTACACTGTGTTTTGATGGATTCTCTTGCTTAAATGGATGCAATGGTTTCTCTGGCTCAGCTCTGGGACCTGAATTCATGGACGAGCATTGTCCGTGCTGTCCAGTGCCACTACACAGGGTTCCCTGAAGTTGTATTTAAGATTAAGCCACTAAGAAGTGCACTGCTATTATGCAAAGCCTTCCAAGTCCCTAGCTAGGTGAAAATACTCTTTAGTTCTATGACTGCATCAAATCAGGGTTGCTATGAAATGCGAGACTGAATGATGGCAGGAGTGTATATCTACAATTGCTTCCTTGCTGAGAGACAAATCAGGAAAACATGGCTGTGACAGATCCAAGAGAAGGACCAGGTCAGAGGAGACCACAAGAGGTAGAGGAATCCTTTCTCAATTGTCACCTCACTCCACAAGTGAAAGAATTAAAATCTTTACTTGGAATATTTTCCTTTGGTTTCTGGTTGCATTTCTTTAGAAGGCAGATCTAATGAAAACACAGGAGACACTGTTCTTTGTGGCCACAAGGTTAATAAGAGTGGAACATAAGAGCAGCAGGAGCTGCAGGAAGAATAATTCCTTTTAAAGCTGGAGATAGGAAGCCTATAGGTGGTAAGTGTGACATTTCCGCATGGAGGAGTCCAGCTTAATTACCTACAATTCAAATGTAGAAAGTTATACATTAAGGCAGGCAAAAAGAAAGTGGTAGGAGAGGACACACTTTGGCCGCTCACGAAGATTTAACATCATTAACTCTCCAGCTTCCAAGAATGTTCTTGTATTTTCCCTGGCCAAATACCAATACAGCTAATTGCATTTGTGTTACCTGCAGTTCAATGAGAAATGGTCTCTTTCTTATCGCCTGCACTGTTGTGTAGTACAGGAACACACAGCAATACCAAGCAGAGTGGCTCTACTTCATTTGTAGGTAAAACAGTTCCTGTGTGCATTAAGCTTGGCTCAGCAAGACACACAGACAACACCAATGGGCAGGAGCTGCTGTTATTCAGATGGCAGTCAGTTCTGGCATGATGACAGGGACAGCATCCACAGGTGCTAAGTGCCTGAAAGTTATTTGGCAGAGCTTGCATTACTGAGTAGTGCTGGTAATCATAATATCTGGCCAACTGAATATGAGTCACCTATTCACCTACTCAGTATTTGTGTATGCTACCAATAGACATATGGTTTACAGCAAACTAGGGAACAGACACTGCTGCACACTCATTTCTTCATCTTTCCCAGCATTCGCTGATGAATTCTCAGTTGAGACTAACACAAGCCAAACTTCCTTTCCAATATACCACTAAAAGGGCTATATTCTGACAGCTGTTGTTATTGCCTTAATCTCTTCTCTGTTGCTCATGACTGATAAAATGAGGAAGTAGTGGCCAACTCTGAGTTACCAGGCTCCCAAAGTCAGAAAAACTGAGAGAACCAAGACTGGGTTGCCAGGTGCATTTTCTTCTGCAATGAAGTCAGTGTAAGAGCCTCCCATCATCTTGTCCTCCTGTCTCAATGCTATTTGCATCTGTTCAGTTGTGCCAATACATGTGATTGTGAGGCCACAGAAACTAAGATAGGTACAATTAGTTTAAAAGTCCTGTAAAAAAATAGCATCATTTCCCCAAACTGACTGACAGGATCCCACTCCTCCAGCACTGATGCTCACACAGCAGAAAGGAGTGTTTCATCAGGAAAGCTCTTTCCCTTGGATTTACACCTGATCAGACTAAGTGGGGAACCATTGTCCAGCCTGGGCTTAGTCCATAAAGTAGTTTCTTCTATTATAGACATCAAGAGAGAAAGCAAAGGGAGAAAATCAACATCTACATGTGGATGTCAAAGAAAGCAAAATATTACATGGAGTCACCTAACACTTTGTTTGCAGGACAGCATTTGGCTGAAGTCCTTGTGAGATGGGTCCCCTGCTGAGCAAATGAGGGTCAACTGGCCCACCCTTTCCATCCCTCCTGCACTTCTGCTGCTGGACACAAAGAACCTGCAGTAAGAGACACTGTATACCCATTACATTCGCTATGTACAGCTCCTCAGCTGCACCAGGACAGTCACTGCCTGAAAACTGCCAAGAATCAAATCTGACCAAACCTGCTTCCTTTGCCCTGCAATGTGACAGTAAAGACTGTTCCTGCTTGTGTCTGCTCTGAGCACCTCCTTCCATCACCACCTCCCAGCTGTTCAGAGACCAGGGCTGGGGGACTACTTTGACCCTCCTATGTCACTGTATTTGCAGGCTGGCAAAACCTGTAAACAATGTGACCAGATGATCTCATAGACAGAGCAGCAACGGTGCTGAAACACCAGCCTGAGATGCAAAGGACGGGGGTCCTGGTGTAGAGGTGACTCACAGGTGTGATTGGGAGCACTCAGGAGAGAACCCTTCCCTTCAAGCTGAACCAAGAAGCCACGTCCACAGCATTAACAGGGTGAAGGTCCAGAAGGGCTCCAGGTTTTTGCCTTTAAATACTCCCTACTGTTACAAGCAAAAAAGCTGTCTTCTCCCTTTGTCTTTGCCCTCAAGCAAGAGAATTCAGGCAAGAATTCAAAAGTGAAATATTCAGAAGTTGACACCTCTGAAGCAATTGAGGATGGAAATCTCTGATCACCATTTCTCACATCAATCTTCATGCATTGGTCGAAGGTGATTAAAGTGGCAGATGTGGAGGGGCAAAAATTTCAAGATTTGGAGTTTTATTATGGAAAGGCTGTGAGTCTCTTCATAGCCAAGGTTGTAATCAGTTTCCACTCTCAGCTCTAACTTAAATAACTCTTCATATGCATTCCTCTAACTTCAGCTCATAATTGCAGGGTTTCGTACTGAAGCTAAAAAGAATGTTTTCCCCCCTTCCCTCCTCCTCACTGCAATTTGAAGAATTTGGACCTGTAATTCAAAGAGGTAGGCAATGCGAGACTGAACCTTTGCCAGACTAAATGTTTCCTTAGCTTCTTTCACTTGAGAAAACAAAGCTAAACAAGCCCCCACCAAAAAACGGGGTTTTTTTCATCTCCCTAAATTATTCAACATTCAAATCTCTTTGAAAACATATGCATAGGCAACAGTTGCAGAAAATAAGGTGCAAGTCACAAAGTCATAAACAACCAATGTAGTTAACTGTAATAAACTCGGCATTTATGTAGTTGGTATTCTGCTAGCCAAGGCTATCCAGTAAACATTCCAAAAGCTGAAATCACACGATCAAGGAGTTTTTCTGATTTTAGACAAAACAAAGAACTCCTAAAACACAGAAGACTGTTTTCCATTGAAGACATGGAAAATCATCAAAACACTTTCACATTTTCCACTTGCTCTGGAAGTAGCAAATTGTTGCATACAGAAAACACAAAATTCTTCCTATGCTGTACTAAAGCAGATTAGGCTTTCCATTACTTTGGCTCTGTTTTTTATTTCTAGAGGTTAATGTTTTGGCCCCAATTATATGTGGAACCTAGTATTTTTGCTATTTACATAAACCTCCTGTTTGCACTGGATTCAATATAAAATACAATTCAGCCATTTAGTTTGCTCCTGTGGAAGTGCCTCCACAAAAGTTTAAAAAGTATCCATTTCTGCAAGTTTTAAATCTCCAATTTTTTCATACCAATTTCTGTTTTCAAATTTCTGCAGGTGGCCAATTAACAAATCTTTTTTAAAAATCATTAAAAAGACAGAAATCAAGTGCATTTGCTGTAGCAAAGAACATCATGTAGCAAAGAGCTGCGTATCTCCCGTCTGTCCCTGACAGGCGTTCTGTAAGCCTTGAAGACACTTTGGTTCTTGGCAATTCATTACCATTGACAGGGAAAATTCTTATAAGAAATAGGGAACTAGTCCAGATGCCCAAGCTGCAAGAGTGCAGAGCAGGGCAAGGGAGCAGCGCAGTCAAAGGTACCCAGAGTGGAAAGGTGACAGGACCAAACAGGGCTCTTAAGCTGCTCATGAATTAGCTTGTAGAGTACCAGCAGAATTATGGGCCCCACATAAAGAAATTAAACCTTGCACAAGCTTCATTAACTTGAATTTAAAGATTACCATTACTTGCATCTGTAAATAGTTAGCACACGCGTAGTTTGAGTCACACGTAGTTCTTTTGATGCCAGTAAGGATTCACAAACTTCATACAACTTACATATGTATATGGGTACAGAAACCTCTGGACACTGCACTTAAACCTCCCTTCTAGGCATCTAAAAGCCAATAAATACATAAGGGAAAAGGGAAGCCAATGTCTTGTTGTATGAGCTCTGACAAAATAAGAGCTGACTTACTGAACACCCTGGTGCATCTTCCAGAACACCCTTAATTCGGCCTGCTTGGTGGGCGATGACTGCCCATTTCTGAAAGACGCACTGCTAACAACCACAATCAGACATTCAAAACGTCACTGTCTACAGGAAAAGGAATCCATGGAAGACATGACATTTTTACATCATTCCTTCCTCCAGACAATTTAATCTAGCATGTAAGTAATGTACTGGTCTGTTTTGATGAAATGGACACTCTGACCCTTTCTTTACACTTGCAGATTGATTGATTGTTTGTACCTGAACAATTATTCCTAAGCAAACAGGCAAAAAGGAAAACAAACCTTTTGGCCACAACATTTAATTTCTGCTAGCAACATTTCACAGCTGTTACTTCCCTGTTTGCTCAAAGGAACTTACATTTTGCTTTGTAAAATGCTTTATGCTCCCATCCTCATTTCCATACTCCGCTGTAGGTAAAAACCTATTTCCTTTGAGTTCTTTAATTGAAATACATCTAATTCCACAGGCGCTTTCCAAGATTTGTTTACAGCAGAACTAGCCACTTAAAAAGCAACAATGTTTTTTAAAGGAACATATTCCCTTATTCATAATGCAAACAACTCCTCAGATTATTGTCAGGAGAAGTATTCTCAAATACGTCTGTCTTTTACCCTATCCCTAATAGCTTTTTGTGCTCCTCTCAGGCTGGACAATGAAAATCAGTGCAGCCATTTTCCCTTTCCTCTCCAGTGAATTTAAGTATCAGGTGACAGGGAAGCAGTTTTTGTTTTAAGAAAACCCTTTGCCCTGGAACTTTTACCAAAAAAATGAACTACTTAATGCAAATTACTTACTCTTGGCTTGTATGGGGAAAAAAAACCAAAACAACAAACCAACCACCACCTTTCCTTTTTTTTTGTTTTTTTTTTGTTTTTTTTTTTTTCCTTTTTAAACAAAGCAAAAATTCATCAGCCAAACAGGAATTGACAGCATTCCTTTAAAAAGCAAAATAAAGCTCGCCCCAGCTGGGCACTCACCAGGCTGCTATATTTATTTGTGTCTCACGTGCTGGGCCCATGTGCAATTCAGCTTCTCTTGATCTGAACAGGCTTGCTGTACTCTGTCTTTCCAAGCCCCTGCGGCACACTTAAGCTTTTCTCTGCCTCCCACTCTGTGTCACCCCTGTGCCACAGTGGAGCACAGCTGATCCAAGTGCCCAAGAGCAGCTCAGACTCCAGCACTGACTTCAGCTCTGAACTCTGACAAAGCTCAAGCCCATCCTTGCCCCAGACCTCCAGAACTGCAAGCAAAGGCTGGAAATTGATACTCACCCTTCCAGAAATTCATCCTAACGAAAATTCATAGGCCCTACAGAGGTTTCCCCAATCAATCACTCTTTACTTTGGCTGGCATAAGAAACTGAAAAATCTATAAGAATACTAAAAAGCACTTTCAATTGTACTCTGATTCTCTTTCCTCATCACTTGGAGATATTCTTTGGATGAGTCTGCTAGGTAGCCACATATCTTAGCTAATAAAGGCAAAACACAACTGTTTTTTTCTTTTGAGGAGCTAAATTTTTTCCCCCTACCTGGTTTCACAACAGAAACTGATCCCTCCATTATTAAAATATGCATTTTTGCTCCTCCCTATGACCAGGCTTGTTCTGGTTCTTCATTCTCTCTAAAGTCTCTGGATCAGGAGTAAGGAAGAGAGCTATCGTGTGGACTTAAAATGCCCCACCTCTGTCCAAGTGCACAGAGACTTGAGGTGCTCCTAACAAGCTCCTACAGCTCTGCACTTTGCAGCTTGGATTTTAAGATGAATAGTCACAAATCTCCATGTTCCTTAAAAGACCAGAACACAAACCGTAATTGTTGAGGATCTGCTCCCTCGGAAGCTCAACTCTCCATGGGTGGGACGGGCATGATCTGCAGTTGGAGCATTTTAGGATGTGTAGCATGACTTTGTATTAATTCCTGATATATTTATTCTACTGGTAGAAGTTATTTCCCTTCTCCTCTTCCTCCTCTGAAGAATATATTCATCAGCTGTGTGTGTGGCTGTCCATCTGCCCTCCCCCTCTCCCAATCTCAGGTTATCCCCATTTGAAGTAGACACACCAAGACTTAATGAGCTTTCCTTATTACATCAATGCATTCGTAACAGCTTCTGAACACCTGCCAAATTTATGACTGCTTCTCCAAATCAGCACAGAGCATTTCCATTTGCCTTGTTTTAATTAAAGTACACCATCACCTACAAACTAAGGGCATGTTTCTGAAACAGAAAATGAAACAATGGGTCTCCTTGGTTTGTCTATATCAACTTTTCTAACAGACTTAATTCTTATCAGCATCAGACAAGAAATTCAACTCCAGTACGTTGTTCCTACTAAAAGCACTGCCCTGAACAAGGAATGATGCAATTTAGAGGGAAGAGAGAAAAGAGAGAACTGGTGGTGGAGTTCATTATGTCTCTTGGGGCTCAGTTCAGCTCCTCCTGGAGAGGGTTTTTGTTTGCTTGTTTCATTACCATTTATATGCAGGTCATCTGAGTGTGCGGGGGTGGGGGGGGGAGAGAATTTCTTCTAAAAATCCTTTTTGACAATTGCTTTGTAGTTTCAGCATTTGCAAACTGCTAAACAAATTAAGAACAGAAACAGAAAAAAGAATTAGGTCTTCAGCAGTCATCTGACATCCTATTTTAAGCCTGTTTCTGATGACATGCCCTCTGACATTTTTTATAATGTCAGTGACTTTTAAAATTAGAGTTCAATCAACTAATTTTCAGTGCTCTTGTGCATTAGATTTCAACAAGATGAGTCTACTAAAGTAGTTTTAATCTCGGTTTTGTTTTTGGTTGGTTTTTTTTTGTTGTTTTTTGTTCTTGTGCAATAAAGTGGCAAAGTGAATGAAAGGACATTTTGCCATCTGAAAAACTTCACCTTCAGGTACCTATAGACAGCAACCCAGTGAATCTTGTTCATTTCATGCTAGGTAAAAACCTCTTAGTCAAGGCTTCACATGGTCTGTCTTTTGGGGAGGGTTTTATTCCTTTGTTTATCTATCTCGTAAGGCAAACATCTGTTCAAAATAAGGTAAACTCCAGTTGAAACTTTAACTACAGAAGAGCTACATTCAATTCAGAATAACTTCAGTTCAAAGAATCCATTCAGCAGAGCCCTTGCACAAATTATTCACCACAGGCAGAAAACTACAAGCAGAAAACTAAAAATGACAAATTCATTTTATAGAAGTAAGTAAATGTTAAAATTTGCATTGTAACACAAGTAACTTTAAGACTGAAATGTAAAAAAATTTTCCATATAAAACAACATGGAAGCAAAAATAGGCAGTTGTTATATTTTGTGCATTTATAATTTACTCATTTTGTACAGTTGTGGCAATGGAACTGGATATTCAAAAAAGAAATTAAAAGAAAAATGCAAAATTGAAGACACTCGAGAAGCCAATTCTGTTAGGGAACAGATCTTAATACAGACTTGCATCAGCTCCAGGAGTGACCAGGTTGTTACTGGTTCTGACAGGTAAATCAAAGCAGAGATGCAAGAAGTGGGCTGTTCAACTTCAACGAGCATTAAATGAGAAAAAAAAAAAAAAAGCAAAGCATCCATGAAGTTCATGCAATGTGAGACAAGCCCAAAGGAATTCAAAAGCCCAAGTAAACAAAACTGCTAACCAGTGACCCAGTGGGAGAAGGGTGGTTATGCAGCAGCTCTGATCCTCTGCCTCCGCAGCTCAGCTAGTGCTTACCAGCTTTGCTGTTGTACATACATAAACTCAGGGACAGATGAGGAGGAGAAGGAAAAAATGAGAGAGAAACAGCATTACAGCAGCAAAAGCTCTGGAGCTGCAGATCCAAAGAAAGAATCTCTTTGGTGATACAAGTTTGCTTAATAACTGGAACCAGGGTGAACTGGGACTATGAAAAAAGAGAGCAACTTTGGTGACAGTGAACAAGCAACAATACAGCTCAAAATCCATACAAAGAGTAAGAAGTAAAACAAGAACATAAAAGTAAGAAGCTTTAATGAGGCAGACAGGAATACACACAGGAAACAAGTAGGGAGGTTCTGATGGAAGTGATTCTAAAGGAGACAAGGAAAGCTGGCAATTTCTGAAAGAAACAACACTCAGAGACCCAACACAAAGTGTCCATTTGCAGGAAGGCAGGATGGAAGGGAGCAGGACCTGACTAAATCATGAGCACTTTCTTGAGCTCATATGAAGGGAGCATGGACCCTAGGCCCAGTTGCTGCAGGGAGGAAGTGTAAAAGGTTGCAGGGATTCAACTGAAAAGTTATAAGCATCCCCTTCATTCACCATCAGTGAGAAGAACAAAAAGAAAGAAGAACAAAAAGAAAGGGTTAATCGCAAAGGGACAGATGATAGTCTAAACACTGAATAATTTCTGGAGGTCAGTTCATTAGGTAGATCAAGTGCAAGCATTTAACACTATGCTATTAATGCTAATGGCATGAAAGCCCAGGCTATGAAAGTCAAGAAAAAACCCCCTAGGAATGTGTATTCAAGCTGGCTGGTCCTGACAAACTTCTTCCTTTGAACACTTAAGAGAACTGGCTGAAGCAACTCCAGTTCATGGAGAACACGAATCATAGAGAACAGAAAAGACTTAAGAAGTCTGGAAAGGGGAAATATGGTGCCTAGCTTTAAAAGATTATGCTAGGGAATTACAGACCACTCAGTTTAACTTCCATTCCAAGAAAAAATATTGAAACAAATAATCGAACTATATGTAAGAAGCTAAAAGGATAAGTACAAAGAGATGAGTAACAGACCCTTTTGAATTGTCAGAAAGAAATTGTGTCAAGCCAATTTAATTTTTTTGTGTGACAGGTAATGGGCCTTGGGCAAAGGTGACAAGCAATAGATACCATATATCTTGACTTTTAGTAGGATTTGTGACACTGGTGCCTGTGATATTCTCTTCAGCAATCTCAGAAAACATAGACTAGTACACTACTCAAGGGTAGGTATAAAACCAGTGGCACAACCTTACTCAGAGGGCAGGTCTCAGTGGTTTCTGTCAACCAGGGAAGCTGCACTGAGTAGGATGCCGCAGGGGTGTCTCCGAGGACAAATATGCTGAACATTATCCTCTAAGTAAACAATGGTTTGGAGTAGAGATCTGGCTTATAAATCATGTAGGTGATACCTGAATGCTAAAAATTGAAAGCTAACACAAGCATTTGAACAGATCTTTACAATGCAGAGAAACTCTCTTAAAAATTAAATTAATTCAACAAAGATCAATTAAAGCCTTTAACAAGAAGAAACAACCACATGGGAAGAAGATAAGGGAACAACTAAATAGTCAGAAATTCTTCAAATAGAAACTAATTGCAGTGGGCAGAATGTAGTGATTTGCCAGCTGGACTTATATGACCAGTATTATAACATTGAAAAAATGACAAATATGGACACATAAGAAAATATCTGGACACATGATATCATCTTTCCACTCTACCAAGCATTGAGTGGCTTCAGCTGGAATACTGTGTTGGGCACATGACACTGTTGGGCATGACACTTTAAGAAAGATGTGGACCCAATAAAAGAAAGTCTAGAGGAGAACAAACAAGAAGAGTTACAACCCTAGAAAACATCTCTTTTGGGGTAAATTGAAAGTTAGCAGAAGGGAAGACTGGGTGAAGCATGATAAGAATTTTTATGTATATAAAAGATTTCTTACAAAAGGGAAGAATCATTTGTTGTTCATGTCTACTGCAGACAGAGCAAGGAGATACTGTCTTAAATTTCAGAAAGAAAGATGCATGCTAACTAGCAAGCAGAATGAAACCTCTGTTGGTAAGCATGGTAAAGTACTAGAAAATCTGCTTGGGAGGGGCATAGGCTTTTCAGTACTGGACAGTTTTCAAACAAATCTATGGCAGAAATAACAGATGTACAGGTGACTATACATCAAGGTAGAGAGATTGGCTTGTGATGTTTTTAGAACCCTTTCAGTTCTAATTTTAAGACTCTTTGAAAACATTTGGGTAAAAGCACTTTGAATGCTGGCATCAACCTTGCTTTTCCCTAAAAAATAATGTTTAAAAGATGTAATCAAAAAAAGGAACAAACGTTTCAGGTGTGTTTCTTGAAATGTGTGTTCACTGTCACTACTCTGCAGGATGAAATCACCATAACTTTGCCTTCCGAACTTCACTGAGAGATTGTGTCATAGCAAGGGTTATACTGGCATAATTAGTATTCAAATAGTATTTATCAGAGAAAAATAAAACTTTTATTGTGACTGCATATATAAAGCCTGTTAACACTTGCTCTTATAAAGTCCCAAGCATCTGGGCAACATATTCCTAGAGAGAAGGCATAAGATGATTTAGGTAAAACAAGAGAGACTGTGTGGGACTTATATTGAATGTGATATCTCAGATTTCCATTGTGCAGACTGTCTTCGAATATGTTGGTGGGTTAAGAGACATGCTGAGATCTTAAGGGAATACTTTTAAGCACAATCTTGAAGTAATTGAATTAAATCACTCCTCCACACACCAAGTTTTCACAGGGAGAGCTAACAATAAATACACAAATATCTATGTAAGGGCTTCATTAATATCACTCACATTTGGAGTTGTTTTTTTTTTTTTTTCAGTCATCTCCAAATGCCACTGATTTTCTATAGCAAGCCTTTCCAACTTCCTGACAGCTAGGACAGCAGATTCTGCTAAAGCAGTTTACTTGAAAGGCTGAATGGTAAAAATACCTTACAATATTACGTACTGGCAGAAAAACTACCTTGTGGGTAGCAGGGACTGTCCCTGTGGCTACAGTTCATCCTGGAAGCTACCAAGAGAACAGCCCTAAGTTCCAAGACAGGGACATGGACTCCATTTTTCGGGATGGGTAACTGAAACAAAGGGCCAGGATTCCCAAAGCATTCATGGGCTCTTCAGGGCGTACCTGCCTTTGTGGATCTGGGTTTATGTAACTTTGTTGCAGTTACATGAGAAGGCAGAGCATACCTGGACCCACTGTCACCTGAGACATCCAAGAAGAGAGAGTTTCAATTAGTCCTGACATGGAAACAGTGATTTCTCATCTACTTCACCCCTACTAACTTCAGAAATGTAGCAAAAAGAAGGACAGAGGTCCAGCTATGGCTTCCATAAAAGGAAGACTATGATTTACTAGACAGCAGAGCCTCTCCTAGCCAGATGGGACACTGCACCACAGAACAAATGAGAGAGCATTCCATTCACTGCTCTAGGAATGACATGTGATTTTATCTTGGTTAAAAGCAATTTTAGGCAACTATTATTGCCAAATTTGAAGAGATTCTGGTTTCCAAAGGAAACCAAACCACTGTCAAGTGGTCTGAAAATATGACAAGACCCATGAGTGAGATCCAACCTGGATGCATGGCTACGCCCTGTTCCTACCCTCAGCACCACTGAGAGGCAAGGAAAGCAAGGTAGGAGAGAAAGGCATTCTCCCCATGTTCTCCTGCACCATGAACTGTGAGAGCCTTGGCTGAGGCTTCTGGCTTGTGGCCTGTAGAAAGGGGAGCATCTGAGATGGTATTCCCAGCTCCTTCCTATCAGCAGCACCTCTGAGGGCTGCTCACACATACTTGCAAGCCTTCCTGAGTACCCAAGATGACACTGTTCCCTGCCATTTCTCTTTGGTGCTCCAGTGTTTCCAGGATGTCTATATACCAGTGTGTTAGGGGCATTTGATCAGGATGGACACAGATAGCTTCAAGGTTTCACAGCCACCAAGAATAGGCCATAGTGTTCTTCAGTACCTACAGTGTGTGGTTGGTGGGAAAGAGCTACAGCACATGGTGCAGCAACAACTGTGCTTCAGCACCTGGAGACCAGACCAGAGAACAAACAGGGAGTCAGAGACTTGCAGAATTGTGCAGGTGGGAAGGGATCTCTTGACATCTGTAGTCCAACTCCCTGCTCAAGGCGTGGCAAACTAGACCAATATTGTCCCAGACTTGACTCAGAAAATCAAGACTTTTTTGGCTTTAATCCTCTGTACCAGTGTATTTCTTCTGTGCTCAGTGCTTATTTTTTTGTTTGCTTGCCATGCGAGTGCTGTTCTACCTGGACTGCAAGCTGGCTTGCCTCAGCACTTAACTATTTTGAAATCTGTGAGAGGGGAGGATGGCTGAAATGTCGTAGAAAAAAGAAGGTCCCATGATTTGCTTGGGATCCCTGAAGCAGTTTCATTTCTTTCCTCTGTCAGAAGTTTCCTGCAGAGCCACAGACACCTCCCATGGATATCCACTGCACAGAACAGGATTAATCTAGTCTAACATTTTACTTTCAAGATGGAGTTCTATCATAAGCTCTCTTTATAGCCTACAGAGAAAGATCACAGGTCCAGACAACACTGCATCCCATCTTAAACTGGGTATTTCGTTTGGGTGGTTTGACCCATCTTTAGCCTCTTCCTTTCTGAGCCTCCCATGAGAAAGGAATAGCCCTGTTATTTCACAGGGGTATTAAACATATCAATACAGTAAATATTTTCAGGCCTGCAGATATTAACCATGACTAAGAACATGGAAGAAACAGAGAGAGAAACTACTGCGAGAACTTTTGCTCTTTCTTATTCATCCCCATCACCAGAGTTGGACAAATTATTTGCAGCAAAAATTTGGCAATGTTTCTCCATGAAATTTTGGCACAAAGACATTTTTGATTAATTTGTTCTTTATGGAAACAAAATTGATGAGAACATATTTCAGCCCATGGACTAAACATAAAGCTTTCCCCATGACTGGAGCAAATTCAAAATTTCAAATGTGAAATGAAATGTATTTATTTTTGGCAAACAAAGGGACAAAATGACAGCATCCTCACACATTTCTATTTGAATAAGTTGAAACACAATGTCCAACCATAACTTTTCCAAGAATTCATATGCTCTTCAAAAGCTGGCTAGTAAATCACTTGCTATGACAAAGCAAAGTCAAATAATACTGGTAATTCTCCCCGATTGGATGAGTTCAGGCTGACAGGACTTTTACAAGCACATACATTTTTTTCATTGCTTATTTCTGTGATTCTATAATCGTAAACAAGATTCACCCAAGAAATGTTTCTGAAAGAAGAATAAGCAGAGTACTGAGAATTAGCCTTGCCAACACACAGAGAAAGGGAAGGTCATGAGATCCCACACCAGAATGAGAAAACCTCTAAAATCTTTTCATCACAGGGTGCTCAGTGGGATTAGGAGAGCCAGGGATAACCTACTGGGTAGCAATGGCGGACTGTCAGGTTTGAGACTGAGATTAGAGGCAGCACGATAAAGACAGTAACACCGGTACAAAGAAACATCTCCCTTCCTGCTGCAGCAAGAATTACTCAGGTTTAATCTCAGGCCTTCTATAGAAGCCGCTGAAATAAACCAGCTCTGAGCACCATCCTGCTGGGAGAGCTTGGTGTAGCGTCTGCAGCTACCCTGTTGCACTGCTGTTCCCGGGGAAACAAACATTAGCAAATGCTTTTTTATGGAATTCATTTACCATAGCACTTTCTGATGACAGGCTGCTGGGGAGTAGAGTTATGACATCCAGAAACTGACAACAAGAGCAATAAAACCTGACATATATCATGAAAGCCAAGCTATGGTACTATGTGTAATTAACAGAGAGTGTAATTATTCACCTCGAGAAGGACTTTGATGGATGCCTCATAGTTAATTCTTTTTTCCTGTGTTTCATCTTCTCTTGTTCACAGCAGCTAGAAAGGCTAGCTTGCAACTTTCAGCTTTTTGCCCTGTTTCTTATCCAAAGATGTTGTATCTTTATGGCCTGTAGCCAGACTTGGATCAATCCCAGGCTGGATGCTTCATTTAACCCTGGGGGTGTTTAGTTTCAGGCCTAGGTTTTAGAGCTGACAGGGCATTATATTACCATGGGATGGACTATGCTAATGGTATGTGTATTAAAATTCCAAGCATGCCCAGCATCACTCAGATGTTTCCAGGATCCTGAGTATAACCAAACACATAAGAGCAGTCTTCCTTTTCATGACAGCACCATGTTGCTCTTCCTTAGTGCCCACTGAACCCTGACACAAGTTACAGCTGAAAGAGGAGCGTTTATTTCCCCCAAATTCTTTGAATTGTCACAAAATCTGAACAGAAAATTGAGCATCAGGAAGTGTTTGAACAGTTGCCCAATCCCAATAAGCTGCAGAGGAGGCACTCAAAAAGCTGCAGTACCATACACACAGTGGGCTCGTTGGTGTTTGTTGGCGTGCACTGCTTTTGCATGGGAGGAGAAGCAACCGGGGAGGATTTGGCTCAGGCTCTGAAAATCAGCGAGAGAAGCTGCTACTATACAAAATGTGATCATTTAAAAACATTGCAACCATGGGTAATTGATCTAGCTGATGCACTGGGGACTGGATAGAAATTTAAGCTCAGTCACATGAATTTGAAGAGCTCCACCAGCCTTAAATGAAAGAGAAATTTGTTGCCTTGGGACAAAATGACTGAAGCCTTATCTAAAACCTATTGAAGGCAACTAGGATGATTCCACAGGCTTTTGGGGGCTTTGGATCAGACCCCAGATGGATGCAAACCTCTGAAGAAGAGGGTATATAATCTTAATGAAGGAAGAGAGAAATTTTAAAAGGCAGCAAAATGCACAGTTGGGCTCTGTATGACTCAGTGATGAATGAGTGTCCATATTGCATTGTTTCAGAAAGTCGGAGATGAAGGAAATATGAAAAAGAATCCAGAAGAGAAGTAAAAGTTCCTCTGATAATCACAAACCCCTAGGCACTCTAGCGTGGGCACACAAGCTAAGACAGACCCCAGAATTTTTGTCAAATATATAAATATATAAATGCAAAGACAAAAAAAAAAGAATTTCAGAGCTGCAGCGCATATATTAAAACCAAGAGAGTCTGCACATTTAGAGAAGAGAAAGGTAATGACATATATGTTTCTGTAGACACAGAGTGCAATATAAATGACTCAGACAGGCGAGCACAGATAAACATTAGTGGCATGGCTGTATTATTTTAAATTGTGTAACTGCAATGTGTTCCAGGGAAAAAACTGGGACTTGACAATGACATAGCCCAAGTTAGTAAAAAGTGGTGTGTGTTGTAAGCACTACAGAATCCTAAACAGACTACACAAATACTCACATCTCCAAACACCACTTTGATAAGTTAATCACTCCCATGTGATGCCCATCCAAAAAAAGGTACCGTTCACCATAATGAGTAGGAAAACTGAATTTAATAATAGGAAAAAAGCAAGCACTTATTGGTACAGAAGAGCAATTTATAGTTTGAAAGAATTATGTGGTTGTAACTGAGAAGTCAAATATGCTATGGATGTGTATTGATTCACACAACCAAAATGAAGCCATAAAGTCTGTATAGCATCTGATCAAAATCACTAAAGAAAAGACAACTAAGATCTTAGCAGAAAAAAAAATATTCTGAATAATAGATATAACATAGTCAATTTTTGTAAGAAAAAAATTATCTTGGGCTCTTAGGTAGTGATTTTTAATACACCATTTGGAGACTATACAGAGAATTTAAACAAAGGCCATTTGGTACAAGTTCTGCTCCCAAGGTATTACAAAGAGTAATTGCACAGATCTTTGAGGGATTACAAGTTGTCAGACTTTTAATGGATGATGTTTTAATTTGGGTACAGGGAAGTTAACACAAAGAAAGATTTTGGCAAGTAGTGCAGGAAGCCAGAAAGAGATGCCAATCCAGTAGACAGAATGCCTGTGGTCTAAAACACTGTGGCCAGAGTTTGGGCAAACATGGCTTAACTGGAGTTCCAGAAAAAATAAATGCAACAGCAGGTTGTCCATCTTTCAATGTAAATGAGCTCTACAGAGATTTATGAATATGATAAACGGTATTTCATTATTCATTCCAATTCTAACTGAGGTCAATATGTCCTTAAGGAATTATTGGAAAAGTAAGCTACCTGTTACTGGGAGATTAAGACAAACAAGGAAATAAACAGTTAAAGACAGTGACACTAATCCACCAGCTTTAAAATATCATAATGATGTTTTCTGAAAAGCCATAATACGTGCTCATGTTACTTGTTTAGACTGAGATTTCTAAGCAGAACAGACAGAAACTATTGCCAGGTTGACAAAGGAGTGCTAGTAATTTTATTTGCTCCTCTAAACTTGCTTCAATCTAGATAAATATGAAAGATATAAAGAAAAGAGACTACAAAGCACTTCGAAGGGGTTGTAAAAAATCTTCTGCCTAATTTTCACAGATACTAAGCATTAGCTTGAGTTGGAAATGCAGACAGTAAGCACCTTGCAAAATCAGTCCATTTGTCTTTGGCATCGTCTACAACTTCATAGATAAAGCTGATGCTTTTTTACCAGGGAAAAATTCAAAGGCACAAATTGCTGTTTGATGCTCGGTGTCTAATTCAGCTATGTTCCCAGCTGCAAGTTGAAGGTTTAAAAATTTCCCTTATTTTTATTTGGACTGTAATTGGATTAAAAAGTGCACAGCAAACACTGCTATCACGACAATGAAAAGTGGGTAGTACTAACACACTGAACTGTGTTTTCTGATATATTCAAAACACATACAGTAAAGATTGTATCAGCAAAAACAGAAATGTGGCTCTCTATGCTATGGGATGCAGCAACTGTTCTGCAGTGCTGAAGCAGTCTGCAAAAAAAAGGAGAGACAGATATTTTAACTGCAAAGAGAAAAAATTCAGAAAGTAGTGTGTGATCACTTGTATTGGAATTTGGTGAAGATATTGAGGTTAACATCCCTGCTTTTATAGGAAATATCACTATGATCTCTAACGCTAACAAATGACCCACACCTTATTTTTATATGCTATCCAAAGGATTATTCCTCCATCAGCACTGGGATGCATACGCCTCAGTAGAGCACTTGATCAGTCTTGGCTCATAGAACTTACCTTCATGAAGCACCCACCAGGAGGTTCTAGAGGTTCTCATTTTGGGCAGCTGACCCCACTTTGCACTCTGAGTTGTAGAGATGTATCACCATCCCCATACTAGGTGATATGATTTTGTGTTATAACATATTGTGCCTTTAGAGGCAGGTGAAAGGAAGCAGCAACCGAGGTTAAAAGTTGGCAGCGCTTACAAGAAACATGAATTTAGCAGCTTTCAACAAATGTCCATAGCACAGAAGACAGAAAATATGATATCTGTTTGTCAGACTCATAGGACTGTGATAACAAGATGTGCAGTAAGTATTAACTACTCTCTGTGTGAAGCCCAGCACTTGTATGTCAGTGGATTTAATAGGATGGGATAAAATTAGCAGACCTGTAGGAAGTGTATAAGGGCATAAAGGGTGCCAGTCATTAGGCCTGAAATACACTGGGAGAGCTGGCAAGGGGAGCCCTGGGATGGGAGAGCTGGAGGTGATGGGTGCAGAGCAGAAGGGGGCCCTGGCAGAGCTTTTCAGCACGTTCTTGTTTCTACTCAGCTCTATTTATCCTTTAGTTTCATAGGCCATGCAGCCTGGGGGCATCTAGTAGTAGAGCAGACATGAGACCCAAACCCTCTGTTACTCTGCTTTGACATCTATGGGGCCTTTATGGAAATCACTTCCAGAAGTCATCCTATGGGACTGTAATGGACAAAGCCTGCTGAGCCACTTGGCATGGCACCAGTGAGCAGCAAGCCCTGTGCTAGGGACAGAGGTGTGCTGATCCTGCGTCAAAAGCACAGGAGCCCTGCTTTCTCCTGTGACACTGCCCTTTTGATATTTTTTTTCTCTTATCCACTCATTCCCAGCTACTGAATCATAGGTTCCTGAGGCTTTTTCTGATCTGCATGGAAATGCTATAGCAAGAGCATGCAGGCTCACTCTGCTTTGTGGCCTCCTTCTCATAGCATTTGTTTCCCTTTCTTTACCCACCGCTCCATCCTCTTCCTTTCTCTCCCCCTCTCCTCATTATTATAGCAAGGGAAGGGAAGGGAAGGAAAGGAAAGGAAAGGAAACACTTCAGAAATGAAAGATTAGTTTGCTGTATCATAAAGATGAGCTTTGTAATCACTTTCCTTTAAGCAAAGAATTAAAAGATAATAAAAGCCCTAATTAAGGACCTCGTTAGCTTAACTAGATTTTCATATGCAAAGTGATGTTCACCACGTGCCGCCGTCTAAAAATGCCGCCTGGCACTACATTGGAAGCACCTGTGCCAACTCCCAACTACATTTTCCTTTTTTCATTTCACTTACCTTTTTATCTTTCTCCCTTGTTTCCCCTCTGTGCCAGGGTTCAGCAGGCCTGAACTGATGCCAGGCTGCCTTGCACCAAGCACATGCAAGACAGATTTGGAATTACCTAATGAATCACAGGGAAGAAACATGCATGAGACAAAAGGGCAGGGAAGATGGAGGAGAGCAGAAAGGACCAATGAGTGCTGAGCACACAGGCTTGGCTCAACACCTTAGGCCCAACTGGTTTGATGGTGGGTGCAGATTATCTAGGTAGAGGATCCATCTGAGTCATGCTAAGTGCAAGAAAGCTTTGGGTGAGCCTGGACTGCTACAGGGCGGAGCTGGAGGAAGAACATGTTGGCTGTGGCTAGCCCCCATGTTGCCCCTGTGGGGCAACAAAGACTTGCATTGATGTTCTGGCTTCAACATTAACTGGAAACAAAAATTGAATCTTTGAAGGTACTGTCCTATGGGTTTTCCAGGGCTCTGTTCTCAATCCCATAAGACTCGCAGTACAGTCTGGCAGGTGGACAGGTAGCTGTTTAGGGATGTGCTTAATAGAAGCAATTAGGAAATCATTATACCACAGTAATGTGAGCAGATGAGTGAACAAAATGACTGCTCTCTGCCGTGTCAGAAGGCAGCCTGGCCTGGCTGAGCAAAGAGCACTCAGTTACCCACAGCACAGCCAGCAGGCGCTGCCCAGCAGAGGCCACGGCAGAGCCAGGAGCACACATCCGTCGGGCTGTAACAATCTGATAAACTCCTACAGCTGGGAACTCAGCACGAGATGGGAATCGGGATTTTCATCCTCGTTAAAACTGTAATTGGAGCCTCATTCTACTTCGTTTAGAGCCTGCTGTGAACGTGGCAAAAACTGCAGGGTGCTAAGCAGGGAGGTCACCCCGGGGCGATGGCGAGCAGAGGTGCTGGCCAGGAGAAGTGGGAGGCTGGAGGGAGGACAGAAGCAGAGACTGATGTGGCCTGTGTGTGCCTCCTGTAGGTATGCAAAGACCCCTGTTGTGAGCTCCCCAGCTTTCAGCTGTTTGTTTGTTTGGGTTTTTTTAATTTAGAGATTAAGAGAGAAAACACGGCATTTCTGTGTAGAGACAGGTTTGAAGCGGAACCTCAGGGTTCAGCCTTCAGCTTGAGCCTCTCAGTGTGGGTGGCTGAGCACTTTGACCCCAAAGCTGGTGGATCTCAGATCCCTGTCTGAAGTACCAGTGATACTGTCTATAGCCCCTACCTCAGTCCAGGGCAAGACTTAAGGAAACCTAGTATAGCATTATTATACTAGAGACTGGGTCAATCCATTTATTAGCTGAGAATTTTCTTTGTTTAATAGAATCAAATCTTCCTTTTCCTATACAAAACATGGGACTAGTTTAATACAGGGTATTCATTTAGTTTGTGAACGAAGAGCTATAAACCAAATGCAGATGTTGCATCCAGCACTCTCACCAGCTCCTGTCTGGGCCCATCTCCAATCATTATACGTACTCGTGCAGAAGAGGAAATGGCCAATATGCCTTAAATATAGTCTAAAAATAATCAATAACAGTCAAATTACTTCTATTACATTATGGGTTGAGAGTGAGGCAGTTCGTTAGGGAGAGTCAGGCAAACTACCTTAATTTGGCCTTCTACCACTTCCCACCTCGTGGACCAACAAGTGTATCATAACTATTAGAACAACTTCAGTGAATGTTACAATTACTCATGTCAAATGAAAATGTAATGCAGTTAACGTGCATGCTGGCTCCCCGCTGCTACTGCTGATGATTATTGCTATTAGAGCATGACCAAACAGTCATTCAAATATAAACAGCAGATTTGTTTTGATTGTGTTCGTGGCCCGTTTTACTCTCTTTCTGTGAACATTAACACAAATGGCTTTGGTTTGCAAGACTGTCCCTGGGGAGACAGACAAAGTCAGGAGTATCGTTGTGCTGACTACGTGTATCGGCTAAATTACCTGCACTGGAAGGTTTTGTATGGCTCTCTGGAAAATTTGACAGCCACCTGATCAGAGAGAAAAAGCAGAGCTAGACCAGTCTGAGTGCTGGTCTCATAAGATGAGTACACAGTACCTGAACAAAAAGTCATGGCAGCCCACTGACAGGCAGCTCTCATGGAAGCACAGTCCTGCCAGTCATTCAGTAAATGCTTAGGAATGACAGTTACATCGAAATGTGGTATCCAACTCTTTAGCAAGAGTTTCTGATCCAAAGCCTACTAAAGCAAAAGGTGCCATTGATTTAAATGGTTTGTGTGTTATACACATAGGACTAAATTCACTAAGAGCTCTGCTTGCTGTGAAAAGATTACCTGATTAAGAAGATTAATTATTATTAATTCTCACATTACTATGTCACCCTTCAGTGGAATTCGTTATCTCTACATCAGTTTCCAAGATGGGAACTCTGTTGCTCTCTCCCTCTTCCCTGAGCTGCTTACAGCAAGTGGGTTTTGCCTCGTAAAGAGGGGAGCTAATCCTGATGGCCGCTGATGCGATTACATTGCGCAGCTGACTGCAGAACCTCTCCTTTCCAAAAGGACAGATGTGGGAGGTGGTAATCCCAGGAAACCAGGGATCCAACTAATTACCTAACTGCACCAAGGCCATGACTCTCACCAGATGCTTTGATTACAGCTCCCGTTTATCTCTTCTGCAGAAGCACATGCTCAGGAATATGCACACTGAGGAATGACTAAGAGTCTTACACATCACAGGATTGACCTTGAGGCCAGGCCACAGGCTTCCAGCTTGCATTAATTTTGACAGGTTTTTGGGGTGTCAGTCTCCTCTGAGAAGCACGGTGCTCTGTGGGGAGCTGCTGGTTTGTGCAGAGAGGACAGACCAAGGATCAGAGTCAGGAAAACAAGTAAGAATGCAGGAAACACAGTCACAGATGTTCTTCGAAAGCTTGTTTGGTGGCAAATTTAGATATGGGATAGCAAAATTTCTGGTATATAAAAGTCAGACAGACTACAGAAGACACTGGTTTACACGTTAATATGGAGCTTTGAGGAGTCGTTCCCAAGTTGATTTCTAGCACTAGTTTGAAGGAAAGGTTACTATCTGTGTACATGCCAAAAGCTAAGCATGTTTGGAGTGCCTCCTCCTGCTTATTCTTGTCTGGGTGTTTCTTCACGTGAAAAAAAAAATAGGTATTTTCAGGTTAGAGCCTGGATGATAGAGAAGAAACGTGACATAGAAACACAAAATCATGAACATCACGTATCAAGTAAATAAGAATGATCTTTCACTCTTTCTTCCAGTAGAAGCAATGGAAACTCAATGAAGCAGACAGGTGATGATCAAATGCAAAATAGAGCAGGTGGAGCAAAGTTCATCTGTGGAACTCACTGCCACAGGACACTGCAGGACCTCAGAAGCTGTGAGACAAATCCAGGAGGAACTACCGAGCACAAAGCAAACACTACTGGCTCAGGAGGTTCCTGTGCTGCAAATGGCTGGAGGCTCAGAGGGTGTTACAGAGAGGCATCCTTACTTATATCATATACTAACAGCACTCTTACATTTTTCTCTTGGCATCTGCTATAGGTCACTGCTGGAGACATATGGGGGAAAGGCAGCTAGACAGATTCTTGGTTCTGCCTGGTATGGCAGTTCTTATGTTACTGACTAATTGGGTGAGCTGTATGGCTCAGATCCTTAAGCAGGAAGTTAGGTATGTCTGTGCTTATAGAGCTATGAAATGATGTGTTTCTTTTTCTTTCTCTTTCTCTCTCTCTCTCCGCCCCCCCTCCACATTGTGCTTCCTATTCCAAGGAGGCCAGCGACCATCCCAAGACTGAGTAGGAGCTCCTGGCAGTCTGAGAACAAACATTCTCACATCTACACATGATCAGGATGAGGTGTAATGAGGGGACATCATCATCACACACACTCACTGATAGCCGGCAGGAAAAAGTGTGCGAGCAGCAATCCTGTTCTACATAAATTTGGGAGTTGAAAGTGCCAGCACAGCATGGCAAGGTACTCTCAGGATGATCTTCCTATATGTCAGTGTGAGTGTAAAATAGTACAGGCATGCATAGCAAGAGCAAATGTGTGATAAAAATATGGAGGTCCACAGGTATCTACAAAAGGAAGAGGGAAGAGAGAGGAGTATGTTTGCAAACATTTTTTTACAGTGCACGTATTTTAGTGTTTATCAGAATCCATCCATCCATGCACTCTACCGGAAAGTGTAGCCTGCAAGGCAGTGGTTTCTCTGAAATCAGCTGTGTGTGAGCATCTTCTAGGACTTTGCTAAGGTATATGCACACCAACATACCAAATAAGCAAGCAGCAGAGAGCAGCATGAGGGTAAATTTCATGAGGGATAGGGTGCAGGGTCATCCCCTGGTGGAGCAGAGAATCGGGGGAGCAATCCCCAAGGAGACTTTTCCTGTACAGGCGGAGTGAATTTAATTGCAATCGCAGTGTTTCTGTGAGCAAAGTGAGATATTTCAGGCGCGCAGAAGAGGAAGGCATCTGTCGTACTCAGAGAGCAGAGTTGAGCAGCTGAAAATACTTGTGTCAAATCCTCACTTAGGCATCTCTTCCCCCTCCAGCCCTTGTCCTCCCTCCACACGCGCTTCCCCATTCATTTCTCATTCTGCAGCTCTTGAGCACTAGGCCCTTCTCCTGATTAACATTTCAAACCCATTGATAGTTTGTGCTGGCTTAGACAAACTAATCATCATTAGTACTTCAAAAACCTGTCCAGCTTTCCCTCCCAGAGTCACAGGTGCCACCCTCAGCTGCTTGGAGAACAAGAAAAAAATACAGCAGCCACAACATGCTCCTGGCAAGACCATCAGGAGGTACCAGCTCACAGCCCTGGCAGGCAAGGAGATCACAGTCCCTGGGCTCTGGACTCCCATGGATTCAGGCTTCGGATAGAGCATGGGGCAAAATAGGAGGAAGGCAAAGGGCTGCAAGTGTCTTCTCCTCTCATAGGTCTTACAGCAATGTGTTCTAGGACACTGGAACCTGTGCTGGAAGCACTTCTCACTTCCCAAGGAAAAACAGAGCCCATGTGCTACCTATGGCTGTTTTCTTACAGCCTGGTCAAGCTAGAGAGGTGTTCATAGCTGGGGTTTGATTGCAATTTGTTGGGCCTGCTGTGGATACAATCCACATTCAGAAGGCTAGGTGCTTTTCCCAGTGACCCAGTGACCAGTATCTCTTGTGTTTGTAGAGCAGGAAGAGGCAGAAAGCAAATACATAACCCAGGGAGATCAGGAATGACCAGGTGTCTTGGTGAGCTGCCCATGTCTGGCCTGAGCTGCAGCCAAGAGACACAAAGCCCATAGATAAATGCAGACTAGCAGGGGGAAAAGAGTGATGGGCTGGAAAAGATGCCCTCTGTGCCACTTGCATACAAATCTGCTACTGAGTTGTCAGGAAGGATGTGCTTCCTTATCTCTTTCCTGGAGGTACCTAAATCCTCCCCATCAGGCAGGGTAATTCCACACACCACCCATTTTCAAGAATGCCACTGTGCCTTCTACAGTGGGGACCAGGTAATATTCAACATTGCCCTGGGGATGAAGGCTGTAAAGGTGCCTATGAGATTTCTACCCCACTTCAGCTAATGCCAGCTGGGCCCTGGAGCGAGCTCAGGACCACTCCACAGACAAAACCTTCCTGACAGCTGAAAAGAAGCAGGTTTGCCCAGCAGACCTGTTTTTCAGCTGGGATAGATGCAAATGGGTCAACGTGACTCTGAAGCACACATCCTCCTAGATCTGTCTTGGACTTAAAATTTCATTTCAGTCAGACTGACATTAAAATAATGACTGGGCAATCAACAGGAAATTCCTCACCACTGTAATTATTGTACCTTGGGCTGCTCTCTGGGCCCTGATATGATATGTTTGCAGAGTTTGTGGAGGCTCCGAAATGCCACCAAGCCTGCGTGCATCAGAGTCTTAGAAAAGCCACCACCTCTCATGTAGCTGCTTACCAGCACACCCTGAGACTGCATAGAGGTCACACTAGAGAGAAAGGGATTATTTATAAGGCAACTAAAACCTTCCTATTGAAGCTCAGAACTAATGCTGAACAGCAAAATAATAGAAGAGAAAGCTGTCACACACCTTTGGAACCAAGGCCTGAGGAATGCAATCCCTCAAGCAAGAACCATCCAGGCAGACTGATGGGGAGATGGCACACTCGTTCACCTGCAAAACTGCCTAGCACTGAGAGCCATCCTGGGTTCCCTCTTCTCCCTGTACTCTTCTCCAGCTAGAACATGGCGCTCCAGGGCACTCTTCCATAATGCATCCCAAGCATTCTGCCCAGCCACAGCATCTATATCTATCCTGCTTCAAATAGATCTGTGCAGGAACAAGCAGTGAAACATACTCTACCTTGTCTCCTTACAAACATTTCAGAGGAAGCCTGTACAGGCCTATTCAGAGATTCAGCCACTTGGTGGGTTTTGACACACAGTCCCTGTGTGCTCTGGAAGGCACATGTGGCTGTGATGGACCTGCCTCCATGATTTGAGAAATCAATTATGAAACCAGATCTGTTCTCCAGAGCTGGCAGCATAAAATTCCTGGTCCTTTTGCACAAACTCACCACATTAAGGATATGTGACACTGCTAGTTCGCACCAGAAAAAAAAGAGTGCCTGCACAGCTGCCTACTCTGTGCTGCACAGGACATATGTGAGCATCCCTGGGGCACATCGCCTTCTCCCCTGTCTGCTGTCATGAGATCCTCCCCTTCTAACACTTACCTCAGTGAACATGGTAGAGTGAGGTTTATCTCACAATTTTGCACAGCCATCATCTGGCAGCAACTGCAAACTTTGCTGGCCTGTGAGATACAAAGGCCTAGGATAGGCTAGGAGGTCATTGCAATCACAGATATTATTTCAGAGGCTCCACACTCTTGCTTCTATCCACCAGGAGGCTGGGCCTGTGGGAGCATCCTGCCTCCATGTTCCTGTGAAGCCAGTATTCAGGTACTGATGGAATTTAAGACAGCAGCAGATTTTCACAAGTGAATCTGGATAAAAATATGTTGCTGTCTTCCAATGCCTCTTCAGACACTGACAGTCACCCCTCAGCTATGTGGCTCCCTTGATCCTGCAAATATCTGTTCCCTCCCACACACCCACCAAGCTTCCCTGCCCCAGACCACTATCTTCTGACCTGAAAATAAAATACCCTTGTTTATGGCATAATCGTGTGGTTTTAAAGCTGAGCCCAGAGGCTTCTGTCATAATTTCTAGTCTCTCTGCCCAGGAAGAGGCTGGGGAGAGGCTGCCAGTAGCTGACAGCATCTGTACAGCCACACACACCCGGCTCGGGAAGGCAGCGCTGGCCCGAGGCAGCAGCTCCGGTCTGTTGCAGGATGCTGACAGAAGGGGGCAAAATCCATCTGCAGTCAGAGCTTGTTCCCTGCTTTTGCTGCGCTTGCTTTCTCCCTCACCCTCGCATCCCTTCAGCCCTGAGCCCTCTGGCAGACTCCGGTCGGGCGGGCTGCCCCTACGGAGGGGACACTGTCACAACCCTCAGAAGCCTGGCCTGGGGTGCTCCCCTGAGCTGCATTCTGGGGCACAACAGCTCAACGGCCCATGACAGGGATCAGCTCAACCCATCTCATTCTCCATGAGACTGGAGTGGCCCCAGGACAAGAGGGCCACTGGCTGGCAGGCACGGGGTGAGGGTTAGCAAGTGTGTGCTGTGGGCAATGCCAGACTAAGCCTGAACGATAAGTCTCTGTGTCAACAGTCATTGCTGAGATGGCTGCTGGTGCTGAGAGCAGCAGAAAAGCTGAGGGAGCTGCAAGGAGGGTCCCCAGGAATGGGTAGAGAAATGGGGTGACAGGGATGACAAACTTCCTTCCATGAAGTGGGGTCAGATTCTCCTTCACCTTGTATATTCTGTGGTTCAAGAGAGGGCAGATGTAAAACATGGCAGAGGTGGGATGGCAGGGTGCTGCTGCACCTCCTGCGAGGCAGCGGACCCATCTACAAGATTTGGGGCAGGAAATCGCAAAAGTGTTTGGGACACAGGGAGCACAGCAAGGTTCCAAATGACAGCTTTAAATCCTTTTTCACACTACTTTTGGAGTCAGTTTTCACCTCCAGAAAAACCCCAGTGAAAAAGACATCATCATGTCTCAGGGCACTGTGAATTTCAGTTGCCTGTGAGCTGGTAATCTAGGGATGCTTGTGGGATGACTTCTACCAATTAAGAAAATCTGGAAAAACAAGAACAGGGAAGGAATAGGAAAGCAGACAATTCCTCTCAAATACTATTAGTCACACCACACACCCCTTTCTTTTTTTTTCCTGTGAGTAAGCAACTTTTCTCTCTTCTCAACTCCTCAGCTGGCTTGGTGACTTCTATTTCTGTATACATCAGTGAGTCCCTTCTTCTTACATCATCTGACATGCCCACAGCCAGCTTCTGTGAACTTCCTGCAAGCCTTACTATAGCTGGCAGCTGCCCTTGAAGCGTCTCAAATAGCAGACTTGCACAGTTCACTGGGAAAGAGCTTTTACTTCCCTCCTCCCTGTTTTCTAGGTTTTGAATTTGAGGAGGGCAGGGGGAGGAAGAAAAAGAAAACAGGGACATCCCTAAGCCCCACCCTGGCTTCACTTTTTCTTCCAACCTGTGTTATGGCAGGGAATGAAAGGAATTCTTATCCTCATCTCCAGCTTCTGAGTTACACCATGGTCTTAGTCTGACAGGAGATGTTCTGGGGCTGCTACCTGTGGTGGCAGTGGGATCACTTTCCTTCAGCTGCCAAAAAGGTGCAGCCACCTCCTGGCAGGAGCCACACTACCACCTGGGAGAGAAGGTGAGGAACTGCCTGGTTTGTAACAGAGATGGCAAAGATGGGCAGGTTGAATCCATAATCACCTTGTACCAGGGTCATCACATGTGGTGTAGTAGAGCTCCCATGGGATCTCAAGTGAGCAAGGTCTCAGTTTCAAGCTTTTCATCTTGCAGCGCCCACCTGATGTCAGCCCTAGGGGACACAAGTCCATGGGGAAACCTGGCTGTGATCCCTCCTCTCTCAAGCAGTTCTGAGACTCTGATCACAGTGACATGAGGGTGTATTTCTGCCTGTGTCTTGGGACAATTCTCTCTTGAAGCTCTCAGGCTGGGCAGGCGAGATGTTAGTAGAGATGCTGCTGGATCAAAGTGCCAACAGCAAATTGGGAAGGTCTTAGATGTCTCCAGACATGATGCCTTCTGCTTCATAAGGGCCATAGTTGGGAGTCCTTGCAATAAGGTACCTTAACAAGCCTGTTAACAGCAGAGGTGGAAGGAGGAAGGATAGGGAGGAACACAGCAAGAACAATCTCTTTTGCTGGCAATAAAGAACTTTCACACCCAGATTCTGAGGGAATCCTCCTGACGTACATCCTACATGCATATGTGTGCAGAAGAAGAGATGTGTGTTAAAGCTTAACAGAGAATCGACCTGAGGGGTCTTTTGTTTCTTGCACATGGAATGGGCTGGAGCAGGAAGGTTTTGCACACCTCATTAATGCAGCCTATTTCTGATGATCTGAAGTTTTCCCTTCTTTAAAAAAGGTCCTCAAGCAGACAGCAGCCACTGTGTGAAACATCCATTCACAGCAATTAGAGCAGCCAGGGAAGGAGAAACATTTTACACCTTTAAACTGAAAAACCCAATGGGGAAAGCTGTGTTCTCCCCTGAGCTGAAAAACCCAATGGGGAAAGCTGTGTTCTCCCCTGAGCAGACCAAAAGAGGGAAGAAGAGGTGATGGCTGCGGCTGGCAGAAGATTGAAAAGCCTGGCATTATTTTCTTTGCCCTACAGACCACCTTACATGTTAGTATTATGGGGGCAGGCAGCATGTGACACAGCACTGCTATCTGAGACAAGGATGCTTACATCATAAAAACTTGGCAAGCATCTTGCTGGCCAAAATGTTTAAGAATAGTTTCCTGAAGAAATTCCTTGTGAATAGTTACATCCTGTGTTTATCACAAATCTGTGACTCCTGTTGTGCCCTACTGAAGGAATTAAGTTGCTGGTCATTCTTTATTTAGTCTTATTCTCAACTATGCAGATCTAAGAAAAGATCTATGGATTAAACTATTGCTTTGGGGTGTTTTCCCCCCTCATTTCCACGAACAACCCCAATTTTTCATTTAGGCTTTAGTTATCCTGCTAAGAAACTGCAGGTGTCTCTCCCGGAGCTCTATTGGGAACAGGACAGAGATGGCAAAACTTTTTTTCCATTTGCAAGTGAGCAAAACTGACCTGGAGTCATACAGAAATCAGAGCAACAGAGGAGGAAGAGGCTATTTTTATCAAGTCACTTTTTTTTTTTTTTTCCAGGGAAGAACTATATATTAAGTTGCTAGTCTCTATTTTTCTCTAAATTCTCTGAGGAGTTGGCAATGGATGGCAGGGCCTGACCTCCAAAAAGAAATAAGAGCAATTAAGATAAGAACTAATCCAGAGTCATCCAGGAATTTTGCAGCTGTTGCTGTGCAGTGCAACAAGGCCTCCCCAAACCTCACAGTAGGGCTGAAGACAGTTCTCCTGTTGTTCTGTTAGCAGCTCTCCTGCTGCCTGAATAGAAGGAGATGCTCCACCAGCCACCAGCTGTAGAGAAGCTGTAACAGAGGCTTAGCATGCCACATCTGCATCCACGGGAGAGGGAGGGAAAGATGAAGGATGTTAGGTGATGAAAGGCTAGTTAAGTTAGGATGGCTGTCTAAAACATTTTGACGAAATTCAAGAAAGGAGAAATTAAGAAAGATGTTGAACCGTAAACTTAATTAGTGTAGCAGTGTAGTTATAGTCATGATAGCCTAAGGATACAATTAGAAGTGTCTGGAGAGGGAGGCTGATCTTGTTGTGAAAGCACAAAGGTAGGGGACAGGATAACGTTGAGTCGCAGTCTGGTGCTGGCTCCTGGATGACTCTGATGTGTTGTTGGGACTCCTTGTGACTTCAGCTGGAAACTTCCAGTCTCTTGATACCTTGGTTTTGATGTTTCCAACTGTTTCTAGACCAGCCTGAGGAATTCCCAAGCCCAAGCTGAAGCACTTTTATGGAATCCAACCACCAAGACTCCCTTTAGTATATATTAGGCTTGCAATTGGAGATCCTAGGGTGAAATCTGCTAGGAGAAAGCAAAGCTCTTTGCCAAAAAGAGATGAGAGCAATAAAACAACAAAGGATGATGCCTTAAGTTAGCATGACACATCCAAATCAGTTGTTTTCTAGTCTCATATAATCACATCTCAGTTTTGTGCAAGAGATGCTGAACGAGATAAAGCCTTTCACTTCGATATTACAGAACAACGTTCCTAAGCAAACAGACTTTGGTGACCCTCAGCCTGGTCCTCAGTAAAACAATCAAAGATGTCACAGTACACAGGCAGCATTCACACCACGGCTCTGAGGCCACAGCTGTTTGTCAGTCCCTCTCTGCCCAATGTTACTTCCCTCTTCACTCTGCATTTGCAGGAAAGAGTTGTGACAGCAGGAACAAGAGGAGATAAATAGGAGATTGAGGCTGACACAAGCTATGTCTCTAAAAACCTTAGCAGGCAGGCGCCAGCAGCTCAGCCCACCCTGAGCACAGCATTCACCCAGGGTGCAGGGCCAACTCCAGAGCAGCAGCACCAAGCCCCATCCAGCAAAGCCCATCAGTCTGCCTCAGCCCACCCTTGGCATGGATGTAGCAGAGTCCTTCACGCCTCCATCAGCAACTAGCCATGGGAGAGCATGCTTTTTTCTCTCCGAAACACAGCAGTGTAACTTTTCTAGCATACGGAAGTGAGAACCTGAGGGATGAAAGGGATGATGCTGGCAGAGTCCTGTTGCAGAGGGTGCTAGGAGAGATGCCTGAGTCAGTGACACATAACGAGAATGAAGTCCTGTGGCTTAAAAAGACATGAGCCCAAGGCTTCTCAGGGAAATACTCAGGTGCATCACAGAGACATCCTGACAGAGGACCTGCCTTGAACAGCAGATACCACTCTGTGACCCGGGCAGCTAAAGGGGTGGGAATCAGCACCATCCTGAGATATGTGGGCATGAGCAGAGATCCTTCAGAGGTTCTGGACCGGAATCCAGCCCTGAGGGGTCTTGGCACGAGGCAATGTTCACCATGCCACTTTAGTGCCAGCTCTACAATGTCCATGGCATGAAATGACTGACATCCTGGCACACAAAGGTAAAAAAAGGACAGATTGATTTATTGATCAAGGAAAGACACAGTCTCCTTGACAGAGATGCACTGTCAAATGATGGCAGGACGCACTGCTAAAAGCCCTTTGGATTGATTACTTTACCTGCCACCTGATCCTTCATCGCCCTGGGCTCTGGCAGGTGAAGAGCAGGGAAAGATTTACATGTGGCTGGGAGTCATGACAGGAAAACATGTAAGAATGAAAGCTCTAGGGGTCTGGCCAGGACACAAAGGCACCCCTCTTCCCCACCTGCCACAGGTCTGGAAGGTCCCTCAGCCCACGGGCCAGCCAAGGTGGCAGGAAGACCAGCAAAACCTCTCTGTGCAGCCAACCGAAAGCGGCACTGTGGCAGGTAACACCTGCACATCCTGAAACGCTGCCATTTCCCTTCCCCATCTGTTCTCTCATTGAGGATTAAACCACTCCTGTCTGTATGATTACACAGCCTGTGCCTGCCCCAGGGATTGTGGAGACTGCAGCCAGGCACTCGGCCCGGCTCTGCTGTTGAACTCCGCGATTCAGGTACCCAGCCCACTGCAGGAGGTAGTGCCACAGCCCACATCCCAGCACAGGACATCAAGCTGGTGCACCCATGCAAAACAGTCACTTCACCACCAGCTGCAGCAGGGCAGTGCCAGTCCTTGAGGGAGCTGTGTCCTGGAGGTGGCTCTTCTCTGTTGCTACCAGTGCACTCTGGGGCACCCAGACCTGCTCTCCCTTACTATGGGCTAATGACAATAAAGCTTAGCAAGTGAGAGGAGAACACTGGAATGACTATTTGCTTGAACTTCTAGGCCCAAATTTACTATTTCTACACTGGTTTCCACTCAAGATATGCTCTTATTTAAACAGAATCCTCCCCTATTTGACAAGAAGTGTAACTGACCCTCTTTAATGGCTTGCTCAAGAGACAGTCTGAGCCACTCAAGGTGACAGGCAGGGCCTTATCATGGCAGCAATTTAGGGCAGCTTGGTTATGACATGCCATGGATTCACTGCTCAGCACCAGATCAAACACCAAAGTTACTCCAGCGGCCAGGTCCCAACTTTGCTGCGTGAACACATTGAACCAAGCATGACACAAATTTGTAATGAGCTTGTTTAGAGAGCTGTATCATGAGACAGGCAGTAGAGGATAGACATAACAAAGAGTATCCTTTAAATGCTTCAGTGCTGCCCAATTTGCCAGGCACAGTATTTTGGGAAAATGCCACTCCAGAGCTGCTCTCATACCTGTTAAAGGGCTTGATATTCCCAATACGTGGCAGCTCTATCTTAATTCTGTGGACAATCTGACCAGCTTTGGCTGCACACCAAATCCAGATGGCTCACCACCTCTCTTGTGGAAAGTGTAAATAACACAGCAGACCAACCACAGGAAAAACAGTGATCCCAAAAAGGCAGAGATGTGAGAGGCTAATTTGACTTTTGAACAAGCATCTAAATTAACATCCTCCTAACAGCCTCTTTTTTGGACTGCAGCAAATACCATGAATGACTGAAGAATGCCCAACTCAGACACACTGAGTGTGTGAAAGGCAGGAGTATGACAAGAGGTGACATGAGGAGCAGCTGTGCACTAGAAAAGGCAAGATAACACTTTGATGGAATGACTTCTTATGTCATCTATCTTTACTTCTGTAATGCCTGTGACATGGATCAGGCCAACATCCTTGTTGATAAATTGGAACAGTATGGGTTTGATGGATAAGGAACTGGAATAAGGATGGATGGAATAAGTTGCTCTCAATGGCTTAGTGGTCCAAATGGAGATGAATAACAAGTGGGGTCCCTCAAGGGTCCGTATCAGGACTGGTACTGTTTTACACTTTTATTAATGACATAGTGGGATCAAGTCCACCCTCAGAGAGTTTGCACATCACTGAAAGCTGAAGGGCGTTTTCCTGACAAACCTTGACAGGCTTGTGAAGTGGGCCTATGTGAACCTTACGTAGTTCAACAAGGAGAAGTGCAAAGTCCTGCACCTGCGTAGGGACAATCCCCAATATGAATACAGATTGGGTAATTAACTGATTAAGCAGCAGCCCTGTGGAAAAGGACTTGGGGATGCTGGTAGATATGAGCCCAGAAAGTCCATTGTATCCTGAGCTGCATCAGAAGTGCCACCAGCAGGGCGAGGGAGATTATTTTCCCCCTCTACTCTGTTCTCATGAGACCCCAACAGGAGTACTGCATCCAGCTCTGGGGTCCTTAGCACAAAGACATGAAGCTGTATGAGCAAGTCCAGAGAACTGTCATAAAAATGATCAAAGAGCTAGAGAACCTCTGCTATGAAGAAAGGCTGAGAGACTTTAGTTTGTTCTGCCTGGAAAAGACAAGGCTCCAAGGACACCTTATTGTCACCTTTCAGTATATAGTGGGTGCTTATAGGAAAGTTGACAAAGGACCTTTCACTAGGGTCTGTAGTGACAGGACAAGGAGCAACAATTTTAAGCTGAACAGTGGTAGATTTAGATGGGATATAAGAAAGAAATTCTTTACTATGAGGGTGGCGAGAAAGGTTGTCAAGAGAAGTTGTAGATGCCCTCTCCCTGGAAGTGCTCAAGGCCAGGTTGGATGTCACTTTAAACAATTTGATCTAGCAGATGATGTCACTCTTCATGTCAGGAGGGTTGGAATGAGATGATCTTTGCAGGTCCCATTCTGTGGAGCTGTCTAATGCCTTATCCTGGAGTTCAGTTTGGCCCTGAGATGTGAGATCATCTCCCAGCCCTGGGATTGAGCAAGCAGCAAAATAGAGCAGTATCAATAAGAAGAATCATAATTCTGTTTTTTCTTTCACTCGCGCTTCTATTCAAAGATCTTGAAATCTTTTTAAAGTAGTGTGAGATTAATCTCATTCATCACCTCATCTCATTCCCTCCACATGTCGCAACCCAATTTCACCCTGAACTCATACATATGTACAACTGAGCAACAACCAATTCTACCGAAAGAAGACGGCAATCTGAGTGTTTCTGGTTTTGGAGGGTACCTGGGTATCCAGAGCAGCTGGTTCGTCCCATGTGTAAAATACAGCATCTCAGCACTTCATGTAAGAAAGAGGCATGATTTCCTGCTCAAACCAAAGAAACTGGATCAACAGCTTCTTTCTCCAAAGTTTTTGTAGTCAAATGAATTTTGGATCTTGCGTCCCCTTTACTCTAGAGTCAGAAGAAGAGGTAACAAAAGGAAGCCAATAAAAAAATCTGCTTACACTCACAAGAGCAATAGAAGGGAAAAAAACCAAGGTAAAATTTCCCTGCAACAAAGTGGTGTTTCATCTGTGAAGGACTTTCCATTGATAATCTTGGGGATGGGAGAAAAGGAACAGAGGGAGACATCTGTCATCATATTTAATGGTGCTTCTTGTTGTACTGTTTAAATAATTAAAGAAGATTCATCCAAGTAGAAAGGAAGATAGGATTAAGAAAGGAAAAAAAGGGAAAATGGAAAAAAAGATCCTAGGCAGTTGTGTAACTATTTTTCCCCTGGGCCTGGGAAATGTTTTCACTAAGTAATCCAAGACACTGCTTAAGATTCAAACTATTGCTTGCTAGGGAAAGGGAGGGAGGGTGGAGGGAGAATACTGCAACAACATTTGACTACATCTGCTACCCACTCATTATTGTAATAGAGAGAGGAAGGGATAAATCTGACTACATGTGTAAGGGCAGCAATTGGTTGTTAGGTTTCAAAGATGCTATTACAGCCTGGAGGAGCAAGAACATACACAGGTGACATTCACCAATTTCAATGGGGTGGAGGGAAATCACACACTGGAATGAAGTTAATAAGCAACGCAGAGGGCAAGGTCCATGATTGCCAACCTGATTTCTATAATTGGTGTGATTACTACTATTGTAACTTAAACACAACAAGCAAATCACTTGTTTAATTGAATTTTCTTTCTGTGTGTGGTTGGAAAGGGGGACGACACAGAGGAGGATGCAAATTTCTGCTACAGCTGTGTGTGCTTTCTCAGCCATGAAGCAAGCAGAGGGGTCATGGGGCTGGAGGCAGCCCCAGGGGCAGAAGGGGGAGGTTAGGGAGGGCCTAAAGCAAAGCAGGGCAGCTTTTATTGCATGACTTTCAGGGAGGGTGATGCTCTGTGTTTCTAAATAGTGCCAACACCTTTGCTGCATTGAAAGTGAAAATTTTGCACAGGACTTAGTAGAGGCCTCACAGCACACCAGGAGATGAAAAAGCCTCTCACTGAACTCCTGGCGGTCAGGCAAATGGCCATGATGCATCCAGTACTCCCACTCTCAAACATATCCCCTTCTACCACCAGCAAAAGCCAGAAAAGAATATCTTTTAGATTAGCCTGTGGGATCAGTTTATTCTCCCCAGCATTTTTTTTCCTAAAAGATATTTGTGACAGTCAGGAGAGTCTCCAGCAAAAAATAACACATTGGTATCTGAAATGCCAGAAACAAACACGACCTAAACACGTTATCTCTAGGTCGCAGCATTAAATCCCTGCTATATCTTACTTGGAGAGTCACACAGGGATGGCAGGAAAACAGGGCTGCTTGTGCCCCCTTATACCTGATCTGGAGGGGACACCTCTTTGCCCCATTAACTGTTTTCAGATGATAACTCATCTGTTTTCAAATGCTATTTTGAACCTGAAACTACAGTCAGACTCATCAGCACCTTCATGCTTTGGCACACTGAGGAGCAATAGTTTTTAACAGGATCGAGCAGTATCTTGCATTTGGAGATTTTGAGTAGATTTTGTGCAGGGTGTCCTGTTGAGGGACAGTGTGGATTTAGCATGGACCCAGAACTTCTAGTGTCACCCTATCTCCCCTGTGAAACTGAAACCAGGAAAATCTCTGCTGAATTGATTTGAATTCAGTGCACCTGAAATATTCCTAATTCCCTGGATGAGAAACCCTCAGATCTGTTCCAGAAAAAAACAAACAAACAAAAACCCACCAAATAAATGCAACACAAACCAGCACCAAATTTTGTATGCCTGAGACTAAAATATCATAATACACTCCTTTCCCTAGTATTTTTCATGCGTGTATTTTACAGCATGCTAAACAAATACAGAAGAATTGTTTTTGGACAGGGATACTGAGAAATACACAGATCCAGAACCCAAAACTTCAAGCAGAGCTGCAAGCAACATGCCATCCTTCTGACCATATCCAGACCTTGGGCATCTCTATAGCTTATTAAAGTCAAACTCAGTGTACTTGTCTTGTGGGGACCTTATTCACAGCCTTACTGAGTATCACATTAAGACAAGTAGGACTTGAGGTATAAATGAAACCTTGCAGAGGGTCTTTCCATGAGTGTTTGGGTGAAACTTTTGGAACTTTCACAACTCCAACCCTAGAAGTCATTGTTTATTTGTCTTTTTAAACTTGCTTTTGTCTAGCACAGAAAACCAGGGAATGGGGAGGGACTCTGGGAAAACATGATCCCTGATCCCTTCAATAATATATCTCCCCTACAGCTGCACAAAAATAAAATATTAATTTATCGGATTTGAAAGGAAAGAAGGAAGGAGGGGGGAAAATTGACAGGGTCTATGCAATGTTTTCCATCATATATTTATGTTTATGTTCATACATAATGCTTCCATGTATCATCTGTTACCTTGCACTCCTGTATATGCTTGTCACTCTGTGTTTCCTTCCTTAAGAAAGGAGGCAGCAAAAACTGAGCTATGGCCAACACACAGGGAAAGAGTACTAGTGGTAAAAATGATTTTTCCCTGAGAGCCTTAGGCTGTATTTTCGTAGACTTCATCAGAGTTCTTACCTATTCGACTGTCACATCAAGCCTCCTTCATGCCCTGAGCTTCTAAGAGGACTGAAAGTGAGCATATATGGGACTTCTTTGTTACCTAGAGAAGGCATGATGAGTTTTGGAAAATAAGCCACTTTCACACCATCCCAGCTCAAGGAAAAATGTTAATATGTCTTGATGGGATACTAAAGTCTTTATGATGGTATAAAAGCACTAGGAAGAGATATAAGTATGAAGCATGTCTTTCAGATCAGATTTGGGAAATGGGCCTCCAGTAATGCTAGCATTTCAGTTGGGAAATGTGCAAATACAGGCCATTTATCATCTTCAGGTTTTTCACTCTGTCCAAATAGATATCTGTCTAAAATAACATGTTCTAAACCCCAGCACTCCCCACTCCACAGGAGAAAATCTCTGTCATTCCACAGAGTCAGCCCAGTTTATCCCCAAGGTTATGGGGAAAAAATACCCATTTTTCTTTATTTATCTCAATTTTGAAATAGGAAAAGAGCCCTAAGGAAGTCCTGCTATTAAAAAATAGGGCAACAAAAAGGTAACAAAACTAATGCAAAAACATTTTCTTCCCCCACAGATTCAGCTCTCCTGTATAAAAATTATCAGCCTACCCATCTATTCCCATCGGAGAGAATCCCACTCCAGCTGCACTAGCACTCAACAAATGGCCTGTCAAACAGATGGGCTTTGCAGCGAGCTCGTTAGGCCTTTCTTTTTAAACACAACACTACTACATGGCTAAGTTTGGCTTCTGTTTCACCTAGTTCTTCAGGAGAGCACATGAATGCAAATATATCCACAGTACAAAAAACCAGCATTGCTAAAACATTAAGACTGAGAAATCAAGCACTTGGAAGTCAAGACATTCCATATGTTAAAGTTTCTCCTGCACCATTGATTCTAGCCCATTGTACATCCTATTTATCACATATTATATACAAAATAGTACATTTTACAGGTAAAATAAGAACAGAGAATCTATATATATTCTGGTGTGCGATGCGATCAAGTTAATGGTGCAGAAAAAAACCAAGCTCTTGGAATATTCTCAATTCTATCTTAGATTTATATTCTTAATATTACATTACATTGTTACCTTATGCTTCCACCTATATCTTTGTTGTATCTATTTCTTATCTTTTCCTCATTTTATGCACAGTGTCTGCAAAGCCTTACACAGGCACTGAATTTGTATGCAGTGTAAGAAATCCAACAGAAGGTCAATGCTCAACATTTTGACTGTAAACTTGCTGGTTCTGGAACTGTCTTTATTGTATATTATTAGAGAGCTTAGTAGCCTGGGTTCCTGACTGATATTTGGGAACTGTATGTTCCATAATAGCAATTTTTATTAGTAATAATTGCAACATACTGCTAAACAGATTCCTAACGTTTTGCAGGATCTGGATTTTAGAACATTAGTGTTCTGAGAACGAGACCAGTTCTTTGATATATTTTTGTACACTGCTAATAATGGCATCAGGGCTTCTAAGTATCATTACAAGACACACAGTAAGTTAGCGCTTCAGCTAGAGACAGGGTACAGACTGCATTTAAATTCTACTTTTCTTCCTTTTAATGACAAGAAGAAAAAAGAGTCAAAACCATCTGGCATATGCTGTTTCCATAACCTGCAGCCTTCGGCAGCAGAAGAGGTTTGAAACTGTACAGTGTTTACCACAATTTTCTATCCCAGTTAGTCCAACCTCTTGATTATCTACATGCCAGGGGTGAAGCTCAAGAGTGAAGGTCAGGCCCTGTAGAGTGTCCAATATCTCCAAGAGTGGAGCAGGTAAGCACTTTGGCCTTGAGAACTTATCATTACATTCTGCTCTCATCGTCCACAGCTAATTGCCCTGAGCTTCCAGGGTACATCAGCTTCATATAGAGTAATTTAGTTTCTTTGGGTAACAAGTCTTGGTAGATTCAGCACTGGAATTCTCCATGTGACTCCATGGCTAATAGCCCGGCAGTTAAAAGGTCAAGATGTTCACCTGTACATTGCTCTGGTGCCTAAGTTAGCCACTTTTCCACATACTGGGATGACTCTTGCAATACTTCTGAATAATGAAAATGCCAACATCTTTCTTAATCACAAGTAAGATGTTTGAATTGGGAAGCTGTGCAAGTCAGGATTCTGACATCCTGCCAGTATTGGGAGTAATTGCAGAAGTGAACTGTCCTATGCCATCAGGAAACACTGACGCATTGCAAGTCATGCCTGTATCTCCCAGCAGCAAGGCTAAATGTCTCAACCTGCCTCACTTTTATTTTACATTCAAGAAACACTACAGAGAGAAAGTAGAAAAACAATCTACGTGAAAGAGAGCTAGTAAGTCTCTACCTGAACTGAGACACGAAAGAGAAAACACCCACTAGAGAGAGGGAATTTTCTGCCAGAAAAGATGCAGAACACAGAGAGCAGGTGGCAAGAAAGACAGATGCTAAAATCCCACATTAACCGGTGCCTTAAGAAACATAATGCTGATGGATGGGTAGACAGATGCTAAATATGTAATCTCCTTGCAGATGGACAGTAACATGCAACAGAAATGCTATCAAGAAGGAAATGCTGCATGTTTGAGCAGATATCTGTAAGCACAGGGAATCAGTGAATGGCTGTATCTTTGGCTTTTTCCATTTATGTCATGTTTAACCTGAAACAGACCTGGTTGGAGTTACCCAGCTCATTCTCTCTTTCAGTCATTCCATTACCACAAACATTCCTGTCCATGTCTTATAGTAAGTGCCAAAGAGGATGGATCTGCAGACATTGAGACATTTCCAGATTGCCACAGTGATTCAGGTGAAAAAAAGAAGCAACCACCTCTGAGTCTTCTTGGTCCAATCACGAGGCAAAACCAAACCTGTTTACTTATAGCTTTCATGACTTCCATTCACTCATTCTCAAACATCTCTACAGCCATGTAGAGAACTTGTTTTGCTGAGTAATACAAGAACTAATGGAAATCTCCAGGAGATTTCTCTACACTCCAGGAAAGTGTGTTCACTGTTGATTTCCAGATTCAAGAGGTATCTTGATAAATGCTAAAAACTTCTGATATTTGGCACCGTTTCAACAAACCTCTGAACTTCGAGGGCAGATGTCACAACCATGACATTCCTTCAGCCACAGAGAGCATGTGCAAACCATCAAGACTAACACATCTTTTGAAAAGATGGCATATGCTACCAATCCAGCATGCAGCACTTCCTCAGAGTTTTTCTTCTGACACACAGAGAAGTTAGATACATGGCAGAGGAAAAGCATGTGCACCAGACAGCCTAGCCAAAAGAGAAACCAAACAGCAGCTGAAGGACCATTTGTAGTCCTGGGAGTTAAAATATGTGGCTCATTGCTAACAAGCAAAACTCATCAATATCATTAGCAAGCACGGCTCTGTTCTGTCAAGTCGTGCTCATTCCAGTGGATTTTTCAGTCACTTCTTTTGTACACAATTAAGTGGCCAGCAGAGCCTAAACGTGGCTTCCTCTTGGCATGAAACTTTGTCTGCACATTCTGTGGAGATCGGAGCTCAGGATGAAGGCAGCTGTGATCTGTTCCTGTCTTGGAAATTACGTGACAGTTATCAGCCACTGCCTCTTCCAGCTGGTGAATGCCTGTGTTCCTAGGGCCATCAGCAGAGCTGAGTGTGCTTGAACTGCAATGATTTTTAAAAAGAGATGGATTCTAGATGGAGCCCTGCAGTGGTGGTACCAGAGTCCTGCAGTGCATGCTACTGCTGTCTGGTATGTACCAAGCCACCAAGTGTCACAGGACTGGGAAAAAGCATTTTAAAATGTGTCCATGCTATATGTAACCTCTCTTTCTCTAATGGGTGGTCTTCTCCAGGTGATCCCCTCAGAACAGGCAGTTAAACCATGCAGCTGGTAGAGGCAGAGACAACTATTAATCACAGCACCACAATCCCAAACTAAGGAAAAAAGATGAAGAAGGATCTGGAACTTTGATTCAGGTCTCCCATCACCTTTCTTCTCCTAGGACATCCTCTGATGTAGCCTAAGAAAAAGAAGGTGTGTGGGCATGATCTACTGTGGCCTTTCCTCTGTCTTAGAAATGGAAGAAACCTCTTGTAGCACTTCCAGACTCAGGACTCAGGGAGAAAGAGATTGAAAAAAAAACTCCTGAAGGCACAGGACACTGACTGAGGAAAATAATAATTAAAGGAAAAAAAAGATAGTGGGGAAATGCAGGAGAAGGATAAGGATGAGAAAATGCAGAACTAGCTATATGACAAGGACATTGGAAGACACAACAGTAAAGACAACCCCTTTTTATTCAGGTATTTTAAAGACTGCAGACTGTAGTGGGAGGGCTTAAGAAGACTTTCATGCAATCATAACCAGTTTATTTTTCTGCCTCTTTTTCTATCCCTTTCTGAAGTTCTGAAGTGGTTTGTTTGTTTGTTTTTTATTTTTAGTGAATATTTCCCTTTTTCTTCCTCCTCCTCCTTCCTTAACCAACACCTTCTCTCCTTTTTTTCCAAGCACATGCTGTCCATTGGCTCAGCCTCCCTGCCCATCACAGGGATACTTGTAGGAAGCCAGGGAAACACATCTGAGCTGAACTTTTCAGACAGAGGAAATTTGATAAATGTCATCAGAATGAAAGACGATAGAAATTTAAGAGGTTTCTTTTTGCCTCTTTTCAGTGACTGTGCCTGAAGAGCCATACCACCCTGCCACAGATCTGACAAGCTGAACAGAGCTGAGAAACGAACTGTCACTATTTGGATGGGGAAAACTGCAAATAACAGTGTTAGTGACTCAGAAACTCATTGGTGCTGCCACAGAATTCTAAGAGGGACATGCTGGGTGCAGCTTTGAAGTGTCCCTTCAATGAGCTACCAACCAACCCCTATGTTTTAAAAAGCAGCAGGCAACTGATAAACTTCATTTCACCCAGTGGGTCTTTGGGTTTGCTTGCATGGGAAAGTTTTACCACTCACATGTAAGGCGTGATTTAGAGAAAATATCCCTGGAACTCATCCTCTCTCACGAACAGCCTCATTCATTTTAGCTCCAAGTGGCTTTCCCAATAGCCTGTGTAACCCCAATCCAGCACTGCACTGACAGTTGTTAAAATTCACATCTCCCATTACACCTGCACAGTCTGCCCACGCGGACTAACCCTTAGGCTCTAAGGTCACTCTCAAAGATGGGATTCAATACCAACCTAATAAAAGTAATTTGCCAATCTTATGGATGTTGTATAATCCCTCTGCTGTACGTTGTATTTGTACACAACCTATCCAGCCATTCCTGTTGGAAGTAGCGGCAGCTGTGTGTTGGTTTAGGTTAAACTCTGTTAAACACCCGCTATATTCCATCGCAGAGGAGGCTGCACTTCGGTACCGGTACAAATATCACGCATATCTGCTGTAAGGAACTTTGGGATCAATGTAATGAAACGAGCTACTGAAATATATGCTAATATTCCAACTAGATACATAAACCAGAAGACTGGGTGGTTTGAAATGTGTTTATGAATATGCAACACTCAATTTAAAATAATTGTGCAGTTCAACAAATACAAAAAGCGAAAATTTGGGGAGAGACTCTGTTTGGTAGTCTTGTTTAATTGGCTATAATTTCTACTTCACAGCAGTATGGATTTTAAAATGTGTCATAACCAGAGTTGGTAAAGTTACAGAATCTGTATTACAGAAGAATTTTCCCCAGTTGAAAGATGGTTGCTCTGACTATCAAAACCCTCTCTCTTTTGCATTTGCTTTCTGCACTGACATTCAGCAACTGGGAGCTGCTCCCATTAAATGCTGGCAAAAAGCCATTTCCAGCTTGCCAACCCATGTAATGGTAAGGGTAGAGAACAAGGAAGAAGCTCAAACACATTCACACATTCACATCAGAAGTTGTACCTTATATTGGACCAGACAGTGCTTGTCACAGAAAAAAGAAAGAGCTCCCAAAATCTCTTGCTGCAACCCTGGTTCCAAGGAAATGGGAAAAGCCAGTCGCACACACCTAACTCTGGGTAAAATGTGCACACACCATTACAGTGTGTAACTGTGCATGCACAGACTACCTTTAAGCTCCCACCCAGCCAAAGAGATGCAGAGATGCTTGACTTTCCTAGAAGTGATACTTTGGGGCAAGCCTGGGGAGAGGACAAACCTTTAAACAAGTTCGAAGTAGTCTAGTTCTTATCTGTTCTATATTCATAAATTGATTGCTCTTCCATAGAGAGTGAAGGCCACTAGTTTCTTCGTAATACCCTCTGGCTACAGTAGATAGCCTCAGCAAGTCAGGAAAACAAGGTAAGAGACTGTGATCTATCGCAACTAAGGTAGATTCAATAGCAAATCTCTGATACTTGCTGCTCAACTGATTTATAAAACATAAAAAGGAGGGGAAGAAAGGGGAAAAAAGGAAAGGACAAACACAAAAAGAGCTATACAAGTAAGCAAACAATAATTCCTTGAATAAAGTCAAGGCAACTGTCCTCGTCTCACAAGCATCTGTAATAGATGACGCAAAACTGCAGAGCCAGTGAACCACTGTGAATTATCCTTCCAGGTATAACCACCAACCTTTTAAGAAAACAGAGATCACCTGGTTTACAAGAAACTAGTAAGATGCAAGTAGGGGAGAGAAGATAGCAGGCAAGGGGAGGAGAGAAGGTGGTGATGGACAGATAACTTTCAGTGCCTGGAGAGATAAGAATTAGGCTTTCATCTGTGCTTAGCACCTTCTGACTTCACATTATACAATAAGTCCAGCATGTTCTTTCACAGGATTGCTCCCCAACCTGCCATTCCCTGGCCCATATACGCACACTTCATTATCCCTGACAAAGTGCAGTCCCTTGCACATGCTCTGCGTGAATTTCAGGTACAGCAGTTTCAGGTGATTTATGCATCTTGTTCTAGCCCTTCCAACAAGCATGCCTGCAATCCCACAGACATTAAAAATAAAAGCTTCTTTGCTATCTCTATCATCCAGCTCATGAAAGAAAATGCTGGCAGTAACTGACGTAGGACTGACCCCTGCCACTCCACACATCTTCCAGTTTGACAGAGAACTGTTGGTAGCTCCTCTCTGAGCACAACAGATGCTGCAACTACCCTTTGGTATTTCAACTGACCATCTCTAATTTTCTTGTGGGGATGCCATGACAGTGTCAAAAGTCTTAATAAAGTGGCAGTATATCAGATATCTGCTGTTTGTATCCCATCAGTCAGGCCAGTTATCTGGACAGAGGAGGAGATGAGGTTGGTTAGAATGGTACCAGTTTAGCTGACTCTGCCTTGGTGCACAAGGGTGTGATGTCGCTTCCACCCTCTGAGCTGAGCTGGAAGCACAAAGATCTCAGGGTAGCAGTGCCTCAAGGCAGCATTGTTCTATATAACATGGACAGCTTTGCCTGAGGCATGGCATCTTGGTGAGGAAGGGGTGTCTTTGACGTGCAGTGAGAGCCAGGAGACCTGTGAGAGAGATGCTGCAACAACTTTTGGGAAATAGAGTCAACTGCTACGTGTTTTGAGATTTCCGGAAAGATTCAAAGTGTTAAAAGTGCAAATTCTCACTGTATATGTTATTTGCTGGGAGAAATTTTGTGTTGACACTAACACCAAAGCCTCCAGTGATCTTCTCAGTCCTCTGCCATCACATACCAATAACTACAGAGGCATTTGCTTCAGACTGTTCTCTCCCAGCCTACCTATCCTTTCTGTTGGAGGATCCCACCTTTGTCTGGCTTGCATAGCAAAGTCTTTTTACTTGAGAAGGAGAGTGAGGTTGGAGAGGAAATTTCTGTGTTACCAAGCTGTTAAGAGCATCAGTGAATATGTGCTATTAGTCTATTTTAACGAAATTTATTGTTGATCATACAATAACTGTCAGAATAAATCACTCGTAAAAGCCAACAAAACTCCCCTGTATCTTTGAGAACAATGTTGTTGAAAAATACTGGCAGCCCTGTGCATTGCTGGCATTAATTTTAAGCCTCCCTCTCAAAAAATCCCAAAGAAGCAGGAATCCTCCCTTGCAAATGCATCTTCTTCTGAAGATGATTTTGGGTGTCAAAATCATGTGTCCCCTAGTTTACAAAGCCTGATCCAGTTAAGAAGTGCAGAAGGATTTTCAGGGATTTCAGCTGCTCCCCAGCCTCACTTTCTGCTTAACTAATCTTCTCTGCACCAACATCTCCAGCTCCTGCCACCATCCCTGATATCACACAGCCCCTTGATCTGGCCTATGCTCCAGGCAACCCTTTACAGGGCACCAGCCCCTGTAAGTTACAGGTGAGAATTTATCCTGCCTCCCACACAAAGAGATGCTGCAGCAGTGGTGCCCGTTCACTGGGGCCCCCTCTCCACCTCCCCAAAGCCTCCCACTGCCCTGCCAACACTCAGCACAGTTCCACAGCCTTGTCCAGGCAAACCTGTGGCAGGGCAACAGAGACATGGAACAAAGATGTCACAGTAGCCAGAGAAAAGGAGGAACAAGATTTGGACTGAAGCCAGGCAAATCAGATGATTAAAGAGAAAAACTTTTTCCTAAGGGGGAAAAAAGTCCCTAATATTTCATTTGCTGTGCTTTTTGTTGTGTTTTGGTTTTGGATTTGGGCTTTTTTCCTTGTTTTTAATCTTGTGTGTTTTCAATTTCAATCTCTCTTTCTCTTTCTCTCTCCTTTTTTTGAATATATATTTGCATCAGTGCCACAAGTAGCAGTAGAGATCTCAAGCTGAGTAAACTGTTCAGTACAGCAACCTGATAGCTGAGAACATCAGCAGATGGGAAATGCCACTGCTTTGAATATTCTAACCTTAGTTCCCAAAATCTGGGCCACAGTTTTAAAAAGGTAGCATACATTCAAAACAGGAGTATTGCTTTATCAGTAAGAATCCGTACTTCTTATCCAGGTACAATTTGAGACAGCAGCATTTTTGTCCACAGCCTAATGGTGGAACATTTTGTGCTAGTCATTTGATTGCAGGCATAAAATTGATGACCAGCCAGGCACTGATCAAGGGGTATAAAAATCGCATATGAAAGCTAGTTGGGTCCAGGCTTTTTTTTTTTTTTTCTTATACATGGAAGAAATAGGAACAAAAATTTATAGAGAAAAGCATGTTCCCAAGTGAGAGCTTCTGTCTGCCCTATTTCTGAAAATATATCAGTGAATAACTTAATTTTATTACTGGGTGAAGGCAATGGGGTTTTCTGGTGCAATACCCCCACACAGTCAGAACTGAATGTCTCATATGAGGCTACATAACAAATCCTGCACTGGGATTCCAAGATCAGCACCTGCAAAGGGATGTTTGCACATCATAATGCTACTATTGGTCTCCAAAGGCAGCAGTAGCCAAAGAAGCCAAGCTGTGTGAATGACACTGTGCAAACATATGGAAAAATGCTCCGATTGCCTCCAATGCTTTTATAGCCAGGCACCTAGCATCTTATATGGGAGGAGACTACAATCAATATAAAGTGTAAGTCATAGCACACTTTTATTTCCTTTGGTTTCCTAACACAAACCACTTATCTGACTGCTCTTCAGCCAATATTCAATTAAGGGCTTAATTAGTTGCTAGCTGTAACTAAGTTGGGACAAAAAAAACCCCCATCAAACAGGAAGGAAGAGAGCATGAGAGTACAGCTCCTCTACTGCTGTGCTTTCCAACAGAGCAGTGGGACTGGGAGCCATGGATGGCCAGCTCTCACCTTGTCCCTTCTGCTGACTACTCAGATCTAACCACATCACCCAGAGCTGCCCAATTCTCCCAGTCCCCAAACAGCCTTGCTCTGCAAAAGCCTTCAAATCAGAGAGCAGATTATACATTACCATTTCCTTGGACTATGGTCAGATCCGCACTGCAGTCCTATGGCACTAAGAGAGACCAACACCAGCAGGAGCTTGTACCCAAGCACATGGCAGCTCCCCACTAGATGAGGATGCTCCTAACCCTCCTGTTCCCATATCATCTGCTCAAACTCTCTCTTTTCCCATCCTCTCCTCCCCAGTTTTATAGTGCAACTAAACCCTGACCTGTAGTCACGCCAGTTTATTAGCTCCTTTTCAGTAAAAATCAGTCCATCTGTTTTCTTTAGCTATGGTGCAAACCCTCTTTGTGCCAGGTGCTGCCGTAATACAGATGTAACAGATAAAGTCTCTCTTTCTGCATTTTTCACGTTTGTATTTCTGAAATTGTCTGGTCACCCAGAACACCTACCATTTTATAAGACACAGTGAAAAAGGGTTTTACAGACACATGTTATTTTCTCTTCTGAGAACTTTGCTTTTGTTCTTTCTTGTTCTGCTGCTTTTTCTTTGATTAAATAAAGGCATCCAGAACAGAAGTGCAGGTCTGCTCTTTGTGCTTGAACACAGACAAACAGCAATGTTGCCATGGATTTTTTTATACTCCAAATAAAAATAAACAAACACATCTTGGCAGTGTTTGGAATAGAAGCTAGTGAATAATTCACAATGAATAATTGATTTGTTGAATTTAGCTTGGTGGGGTTTTTTTTGTTCTGCTGGTGGAATGTGCACTACCAGATGGTGAGTTCAGTAAATGTATTTGTTTTTCCAATTTATTTGATGGATTTCTCTCCCCAATTTTTTTCCCCCTCTAAGGTGAAGTCTGAAATTCCAGATGGTTTGACTAGTGGCCAGATAAGTAACAATGCATTGTTTCAACCTTCTCTTTAGAAAGGTGGCAAGAATGATAACAGGAGTGGAAAAATGCATACATGAAAGAGGAATAAAAGGAGGGGGGACAGTTTGTATCAAAGAGAAGACAAATAAGAGAAGGTGTGAAAACAGTCTATAAAGTAGTGAATAATATAGAGAATGGAGGTGAAGACCTAGTTTTCTCTTTCTTTATAATGCAAGAAAAAATGAGCAGTTAATGAAGCCGAAAGGTGGCGATTACAAATTTACTGGAGAATTTTTTTAAACAAAACACTGAACTTAGGCAAGAGAACTCACTGGCAAATTACCTTAAAGCCAAGAATTTAATAAAATGAAGCACAGAATTGCATATTTACATGGAGAACCCAAACATCCAAATATAAAGTACCAGTGCTGATGACATGAACTATATTACCTTATGCTTTAGGGAATAAACTAATCATTGCTATTGATAAATATGTGATATTATCCACCAACTGCAGCGGTTCCCTTACCTTTCAGCTGAAAATCTGATGCTGCTTATTCTGATAGGTCAAATCAGGGCTCAGGGGACTTCAAGACTGATTCTATGTGACAATTGCTAAGGTTGGACGAATGAACAAATCCTTCTACACAGAATATTCTCAGTGGAATATCTACAATTCAGTTTCTAAAAATATTCTCACAATGCTGAACTTCATTTTTTTCCTTCTTTTTTTTTCCCATAAAATTAAATTGGTCAAATATGTGCAGAGGGGGGATATTAAAGTGGAATTAAGCACAAACTAAGCATATTCATTGACAAATTTGAACTTATGTTCATAAAAATACAGTTTGCATTATTTACCAGTAAGTGCTTCATGCAGGGCAAAAGTGGTTAGCATTTTGCACAGGGTGAAATCTCACTAATTACATTGATACTAATGGTAGAAGGGTGTTCTTTGGCTTCAGGAAGGGCTCCTTCAGGGGAATGAAAATATAATTCTGCAAATGTTTATACAGGAGAGTCCTTGGTGTACAGCCCAAATCTGCAGTAAGACACCAGCATCTGATGAACTGAAAGTGAGAGACGTTTAGGAACAGAAAATAAAGAAATGGTAAATTGAAGACTATACGATAACTGCAAAAAATACAAGCCTCAACAAAGCAGCATTAGCAGAGAAAGGCGCATAATAGTTTAAAGATGTTTTTGTTCATTGAAAGGCCTGATTCTGATCCATCTGAAGTTCATGGAAACTTCACTACTACTGTGAATGAACATGGCATCATGTCTGAATTATTCTCAAAAGAAAATTCTATCTTATCATGTACCAAAAGTATCTCAAATATAACACTGGAATTCAGCTTAAGTCTGCAAAGAAACAACTGAAGTAAATTGTATTATTCATCTCCACGAGCTCACAAATCACTGCCTTCAATGAGGCGGTATCAAGGCCTTCATAAACCTCTGCTGTCCTTCTGCTCTGCTTCTGCTGACTCAAGCTTCTCCACCTATTCTCCTATGAGAGCTCCATTCTCTCACATTTCCTATATTTCATTTATATTAGAACGTAGAAATACAGACTTATAAAATACATATATGTATATTTTATTATTTTTTTTACCTCAGCAGTTTCTGTGTAAACTTAGAGTGACCTAATGGGCATGCAGTGTACAAACAGAATGGAGGAGGGAGATGGACATATAATTATATAGCTCGTACCAATCCCACCCAGCACTCTTTGCTCCAAACCCAGCTTCTCAATGGCCTCAGGCTTGCCGTCTTCTCCCCTGAGGTCTTCCAGCATTTCATCCTCATTCCCTGCTCCAGTTCATAACAGCTATCACCGGAGACCTGGCTGCGTGTGAGGGCACCAAAGATAGGACTGATTTAGTGGAGATTTATTTCTTGCTGGTTTATGTGCCTTGAGCTCACATTTTAACTGCCTCTCACAATGAGATTGTCACAATTTCAAACCTGGGCTGCACCAGGGCTCTGCTTATCCCTACTCTAGGGGCACTGCATCCAGGCAGCAGCATCTCCATACTAGAACTCAAGGGGTGCTTCCTATTGTACCTAGCCACCCTGCACCGCTTCCCCTCCAGAATATGGAGACCCCTGGAAGTGCAGTGCTCACTGAGGACCCAGCCAGGGATACACTGCAGCAATCAGCCCTCCTGAGCACAAGACCTTCTTTTGAGCAGATGAGCTGTAGACAATTTGGGCATTAAGCTTTCTTCATGGGGAGATCTGAACTCCAGCAAATGCCTGGCTCTCAGACACGAGTTTTCTTGGCTCAGTCACCTAGAAGGAGTGATGCTATAGGGCAGAATTAGGGAGGACAGCCAGAGCCACGTATCTTGAGTCTGTAAGTAAGAGACTGCTCCTTCTAGCTCCAGACAGGCAAAGAAGGTCAAGGCATTGAGGCCTGCGTTTTCCCAGCTCCTTTAAACTGACACCACTCTCACGAGCTGGCAGACTGCGTTGCTCAGTCCCACAGCAGTTTTACATGTCAGGTCCTAAGAAAAAGCTGCTGGTGTGCTCTGCTGTCACCTCCTGGGTCCCCAAAGCACTTCAGCTGCCTTGGACAAAAATTAAATAAATAAGAGATGTACAGAAGAGAACCCCTTCAAAGACAGGCATGCAAACAGCCAAGTTGTCAGGGGACTCCCTGTGCTGCTCCCCTCCCTCGCTTCCCCCTCCACCCTCTTTTACTTCTTTCAGCCGGCAAGGATGCTGTGGTGGGACTGGAAGAAACCTGGCAAGGTCATGCTGTTTGATTTTGATGCCAGTTTCAATTACATCCTGTCTTTTATAACCAAAAAAAAAAAAAAAAAAGGCAAAGGAGAAAAAATAGAGGGTGGGAGGTAGACAGGAGAAGCAGCAGAGTCCAGCTGCAGCCTGGGAAATGACATTTCAATTTGTCAATTGCTCCTTTCCCCCATTCCCTCCTTTTTTTACCTTTTCTCATTTTGCCCTGTAAATTAATTAGCCCGTTTATCATGTGGAAAGACTGCAAATGGGGCAGCCCAGATAGGGGCTGAGCTGGAAGAAATCTTCTTTCTGCTTGGATATAGGAACCAAAGATGTGGCCACAAAGCACCAACAGCCAGGTGGAAGAAATATCCTCATCTGTTCAATTCTTAGGTTTCAGGTTGTCCTGGAGAGATCACAGATATGCTTCCCAGAACACCTATGCACATGAAAAGTAAGTAGCTATCTTTCTTCATCAGCTTAGACTTTTTTCCAAGCTTAGGAAATAAGGACTATAAAGGCATTCAGCTAAATGAAAAGCTGAATTCAAAGGTGCTGGAATACCTTTATTTTTCTGCATTTTTTCCCCTCTCCCCATGTTACATTATTAGACTTTGGGACTGGAAGCTAAAAAAAAATAATTGAAAGGAAGACTCTCACAGTATTCCAGAAGGGGCAGGAATGAGACACATCACAACATCCAGAATTATGACAATGACTGACAGCATATTTTTGAAGACACATTAAAGCTTCAGAAAGTAAAGTAGCTCCTCACTCTCATTGCTAGGGTTGAGACTTAGCATGGGATCAGATTACCCAAATGTGTCACCTCCCTCCTTTTCCCTGATATATCTGCTCCCAACCATCATGACAGCTGGGCTTCTGAATCAAATGAGTATCAGACCCAAATCAAACCTCCATGTCAGAGCTCCCAGCCTATGCAGTACCATCTTCAACATGGAAGAATTGAAATGTCCTGAAGAAAAAGTCTTCTCAACATCTTTTCAGTTTCTAGAGAATTCTGCCATGACAGTCCTGGGTACAATTCAAAAAGGCAGGTGCTGCTGTGAAGAGGAAGCTACATGGTCCAGCTTGAGTCTTTGATTCTGGTCTATGGTCAGTTCTTCCAGAGCTGAGGATGACCACAAAATTGAGGACCTGGTGAATTTCCTACCATTTGCTTGCAGCCCAGAAAATTTTGTGATGACAGGTTTCTTCTCAGGGCTTCCTCAAATTCTAATTGTTGTGAGCAATGGGTGTTTTCCTTGTCCAAAGTGTCTAGGAAAGTACTGCCCTACCATCACCCTTCTAAGCACCACAGGATGTCTGCAGCAGTGACCTACCTATAGGACAGTGAACACTAATTCTCTCCTCTCACACCCTAATGAGAAAAAAACACCCTCAAATGATACACCTGGGGAGTTAGACAAAATAAATAATATGAGTTAAAAGCAAAACAAAGAGCTAAGAATAGAGTTGATGCAAGGGAATACAACTCCGATGAAGTCCAGACAGTTTTCTCAGGCATACATTCAGCTCCATACATTTTCAGGTATTCAGTATTCAAGCATTCTTCTCCCAATCTTCTCTTCTTTTTATCCCTCCATATCTATGCAAATCTCATTTCTTCAACCCAGCTCACCACAATAAGTATCTCTCTCACACACATAAAGCCTAAATTTTATCAAGCATTATATTTAGTTCTGTCTCAGTGGAGAGGAGAAAAACTAGAGAGAGAGAGAGAGAGAGAGAGGAGATTACTGCTGCCTCTTTTTTTTTTCCATAATTTGCAGGTACTATGATGTTTCCATTATTGGCAAAAACAAACAAACAAAAAATCCACGGCAGATCAACACAGCAGCAGCAGCTCCAGGTGTGGACTCCAGGTGATAATGCCAGCTACAGGCAGAGGTGCCTTGTATGCAGCTGACAAAATGCCAGCACAGCCCACAGACTCAGCAGAAATGAAGGCACAAACCATCATTATCCACTCAGATCCTACCAGGGGGGCAAGCCCTCACTGTACTGTGCTGGGTACGCATGTTAAGTTAAAGAAAGACCCCAAAGAACTCATCCACAGTGTGCAAGGAAGGACAAAACTGGCAGGGAGAGAAGGAGTGAGGGAGGAAAGGCTGAGTGCTTGCCAGATGCCTCACTGTGCTTCAGTGTTTGCTCTGCTGGGAAGCAGGAGAGGGGCAGGTTGGGACTAAGGACTATGAAGGAGCTGTATTGTGGCCTTAGGAAGAAGTACAGACCGCAAAAAAACCCTCAACTGCATTTGAAATAGTACCCACATACTTCCTAATTCTGTATTCATAGTGTGGCTGAATACTACATCTCTCCTGCTGGTCATAGTCAGGCAATGGGGAGCTGTGACTGCCCTCTCCTTCCCCGCACAGTCTTCACATTGCAGTGATGAAAAGGATGTTGTTACTTACCCTCCTCCATCTCGCAGTCAAAAGCTGAGAACTGGGAATGCTAGCTTACTGGGACCAGTACCTTGGTGTCCATCCCTGCTGCTACTCAGCACTCCTATAAGGACACTTTTTTTACCCAAAAAGCACAATACAAAACAGCCTGCTTCTTTCATTCTTCATTAAACACTGTCTGGTGTTGCCCAAGACAAGCAGTGTTCAAACCTCTCTAGTGGAAATGATGCTGCCACAGCGAGCCCAAGTTAAAAATCCACATTGGGAAGCTCAGCAACCCGTGTGTGGCCAGCACACCAGGGCCCCCTCTCAAAACTGCAGTTATCCCCACCTACTGTGGAAGAGGTACTTTATACTCCAAGGCCTGACAAGAGTGTCACTACTGCGATGCACAGCCGGGTTTGTTACACAGATACTGATCCCCCGACAGCCGCTGCCATGAGCTCAGGAACGGTTATTGCCGGCACACTGTAGCCATCTGAAAGCAAGGTGGGAGCCATTCCTTCCTCATGTTTCTTCTCAGCATCTCCCCACAGACCTTGCCAGCCCATGTAACCCTTCCATGGCTCATTTTCCCAGGACTGCAATGCAGATCATGGTGTTCCCAGCCTATTTGATTTGCTGTTCAGAAGACTGACATGTAAATACAGATCACTGAGCTTCCAGTAGACAGACTGAATCTGTCACAGCTGTTTCTCAAAACCGCTGCTCAGCCTGCCTACAGCCCCAAGGACCACTTCACTGCAGAATTTCACAGATTTGACTCAGTTTACCCTCACAACATTACTAATACATTAGCTGAACCCTCTCCAGCTCACAAATGGGGAAACCAACTGCAAAAAAAGCCAAGCACCTTCTACAGGGTCGCAGAAGAAGCTCATGGCACTGCAGAGAGCAGCATCTTGGCCTCCTATATCTCAGATGCAGGGCAGTCTCTCTCCTCTTCCTTGCAACTGAAATTTTGTATCTGTCCCTGGAGTCATCCAGTGCTTTGAGAAAATACGACAGGCTTGAAAGCTATCACAAAGCAAGACAGCACTAGTAAGCAATTCCCAATAAAATGGAAAGTCAACACTGCTTTATCTCTGACTTGATCAAAAAACAATACATACTTAAATATTTTTTCCTTTAAAAACTCTTCCCACAGATGTGAAATCCTGCTGACAGACATTTTCAGACCAAAATACGTTGATTAGCATAAAAAGATGTCTCCCTCCACCACCCCAACCCCTCAAACCCCCCTGCCATTTTACTGAGAACTTTTGTATTTAATGCCAAAACACACAGTTTGCTAAAGGTCATAGAACAGTGACAAAACCCCCAACTCAATAAATTCTCAAAGTAAGGGAATGAACATTTAGACCTACATTTGCTCTGAATGTACCTCGCATTGTCTGGACATGATTATATACCTGAGTCCTGCTACATCTTTCAAAGACAAGGGCAGAAAAGCCATAAGAGGGATGTTTTTCCCTCTTTTTGCACCACAGCACTAACAAATTAAAGGACATTTCTGGCACAAGAGATCTGATTTCACAAAACACTTTCAGTGCTCTGTGCTGTCTCAGGGTACTCACTTGCAGGAGTGCTGAGCATTAAGAAGAGATCAACAGGAGGTGACTGTCTGAGGACCAGTACCGACTGAGGACCCGTCTTTTAATCCTCCGGTTTTCCAGTTCCTTCCTTCTCCTTCTCAGCTTCCCAGGGAGAGGAAGGGAAGCTAAAGGAACCGTCTTCCCTCTAGAGCTGAATCCTGACATTGCTTCCCCAAAAGATTTTCCCTTCCTTGGGATGGGGGAAGAAAGAAGATTGTCAAGACTTCCACAGAAATTCACATACTACATTCCCTCACACTTACTTGTTGATCCTCCTGATGTCACTCAAGCTGTAGACAAGGAATTCTAAAAGAATCTACACTATCCAACCTAATGGCAAAGCCATTTCCAAACTTGATACTCATTTCATCATGTGAGTACTACCGACTGCAAATGGAGAACAGCTTAAGGGAAAGTGGTTGTACAGGTGTCCAAGCTACATGTCTGAATGTAATTGAAGCAGTGCAGACCAAAGACAATTGTCATACAGTTCACAGAATCCCTAAAAACTTTCTGTTGCTTATATGAACTTAAAAATCTTTTTGGCTTTCTCTCAGACTGGCAATAACAGACCTACCTAACTACACTGAGAAACATCAACAAGACTCCTCAGCCTTTCCATTTTTGCAATAAAGCAGAGTTCTTCTTTTTCTTCTTTCTTCTTAATTAAATTTTTGTCTTCTCTTATTATCCTGGCCTGCTGCTTTGTGTCTAAAGTTGTTCTGTTCTGGACCACAGAAACAATAAAAAAAATATGTACTCCATGCAAGCACTTTGAACTGTCAGAGCTGTGCTAATAAAAGGTAAAAAACAAAAAATGTACTGAGATCAACCTGCGTCTACTTCAGACTTCAACACAGTCCAGATCATTATAAATGGGGTGGAGAGGGGAAAATAGTTTAGAGGATATCAGTGGCTTATCTATCTGCCAGAGACCTCAAAGTATTTTCTAATACTTATGACTAAGCCTTTCTAGCTCCTTCTGAGATGAATCAGCACTGTTATTGGTCCAGAAGGGATGAGGAAACTGAGGCACGGGAAAGGGATGAAATCTATGCACAGACTGACCACGGTACAGTGCAGAGCTTGAGGAAACAACCTGCCCAGACCGCATGCCATCCCACTCCCCTAAAACAGCATTGTGAGACCACAGAAGGTTATTGCCAACTAAAATAGACCAACGCAGCACACAGGCTGTGAAACAGTGTACTTAGCCAGTTAACCACTGTGCATGATAAGAGCCTCCAGATAAGAGGTACATGGGGTAGAGCATTGAAGGGAGGGGAAAACACAGGCCCACACAGAAGACTTCAGAGGTCCAGCTTGTCTGTGGGTGCATGGCTAAATTTGGTCTTGCTCCATTTCTCACTGAGCAGGAACCACATACAACTTACTACTTCACCTCTGGACACAGGGAAAGCATTCCCTCCCTCAGTCTGATTTTGCAAGGACATCAAGGACTATTAGGACTAAGGGAAAGTGAGGGATCTTACTAGGGCAAATGTTAATGAAAGGGTGGAAAAGCTTGTTTTACAGGTCTTGGAGTACACTCTGCTCTAAGAATAAAAAATTACCCAGGAACAAGATTCTAAGGGGGGTAAAAAGGCCACAAAATGTACATATCAAATGCACTAGAGCAGTGGTCCTGGCTTCAGCACACAAAACATTTGTTCGGCCACTGGCTGAAGTATAAATCCTACTCTTCTTTCAAAAAAAAAATAAAAAATTAAAATCCCCTAAATGGTTCAATGTTTTATACGCCCTCTATATACTGCAGCCTTGAAAAAGATGCTGCAGTATGACGGGTTCGGAGACTTCATCTTGCTGCAGCAACTGAAGAAGAGCAATTTTAACACTGACATAATAGTCAGGCATGTGTTTGGTGGTTATCCACAGCGTATTAGAGTGCTGGTGAATGTGTTCTTGGCAGTTTTGCATATGCACCGGTTTCATTTTTTAATGGGCTGTACTCCATGGACGCATATGTTTCAGGCTATGTCTCTGTGTAATTTGTTAATGGTGCACAAGCAGTGGTGCCAGAGCTGTGCACATGCTTTTGGCGTGTCCTCTGTGCTCATGCACTCTGTGTGAGTGCATGTGCATGCACGTGTTCTGGGCTGTGAGGTTTTGTTTCTCACTGTGTGAGTGCTACGAGTGTGCTGATTTTGAAGGGTTTGGTAAAGCATGCTATCATTCTTTTCTCAGCTGATCCTGGTGATAACCACTAAAACACACCTTCCACTCCTGCCCCACATTAAAGGATTCATCCCTTTCTTCTGCTCCAAGCACTGTCAGAGATGCCATTTTATGCAACAGAATGTCCTCTACCAGACAAAGACTGACCCCACTCTGCATACAGCAAGTCCAACTGTCCCCCAAACAGCACCAGCCCAAAGTAAACCTCAGGGAGCTGTCCACCATGAGGAAGCAGCTGTCCCAGTTCCAGAAGCAAGCATTGTCCCGGCACCTCGATGGCCAGTGGCCCCTGCTCTTCATGCCCTTGGGCACATGGATACAGTTTTCCAGTGCTGCCTGGGGCTGACAGCATTGACCAAGGGATCATAAGGTTGATAATCAACATAAGAGTCCACCCTGGGTCATGCTGAACAAAGATACTGCTAGCAGGAAACTACCATAAATGATTTCTAGATGACTCTGCCTCATGGAAGGACTTACACTTTGGCATCTCCCATATTCCCACAGTGGACCATCTCCCTACAACACCTTAAGGGGAGCCACAGACTCCCTTGTTCATGACTAGCAAGATGAAGCTCCTGCCAAGGGAAACAGGCAGGAAATCTCCCTCAGATTATCAGCGCTGGTATAACAGAACATGCAACTTAAGCTTTGATATGGCAGTAGGAGATGTAGCCTTGAGGCAGGCAAAATATTCAGACTGCAACGTAAAACGCTATCGGAGTGGTTTCTAATGCACAACTCTTGCCTTTGTATTCTTTCTTTTGTACTCTCTCCACTACTCCAAATCAGTTATGGCTCTTACATATCACAGTAGTTGTTAAATTGAACTGGGATCAGGAGAAATACCTCCCACTCCCAGTCATCCAGTTAATCCTATCAAGTCCATCTTCTACATCAAAATATAGAGCAAAAGGTCAGCATCTAGTGTAGAAAAAAGCAAAAGGGGTGCCATCCTATGCAGAAGAACAAAGTCTCTTGTAACGTACTCTGTTGGGTTGATGCAGCAAGATTGAGGGAGAAGGGAGACTGCAGAGTGGCTTCTGTGAGAAGACAGGAGAAGCTGCTCTCATGGTGGACAGAGCGTGGTTTAGCTGGCTCCAAGATGGACCTGCCACTGTCCAAAGATAAGCCCAGCAGTGATATTGGTGCCTCTGCAACAACATAATTAAGAGCAAAAAAACACCTTGCAGCAGCTTATGAGAGAGAAGGAAATGTGAGAAAAAGAACCCTGCAGACATCAAGATCATGGAAGAGGGAGGGGAGAAGGTGGTCTAATCAGTGGAGCAGATTCCCCTGCAGCCTCTAGAGGACCCCTCAATCCAGCAGGTTGATCTGCCTTGAAGGAAGCAGCAGCCCTTGTAAAATGCCTGCTGGAGCAGGCTCCTGGTAGGAGCTGTAGCCATGGAGTGGAGCCTACACAGGAGCGAGCTTTCTGGCAGAAGCTGCAGCCCATGGGGAATGCATGCTGGAGCAGTCCGTTCCTGAAGGACTGTGCCTCATGGGAAGGACTCACTCTGAAGCAGTTCCTGAAGGACTGTCTCCCATGGGAGGGACCCCACACTGCAGCAGAGGGAGAACACGAGTAGGAAGGAGCAGCAGAGACTAAGTTTTATGGACTGACTGCAACTCACATTCCCTGTTCTCCTGGGCTGCTTGTGGGGGAGGGAGAAGAGTTGTGAGTGAAGTTGAGCCTGGGAAGAAGGAAGGGCTGGAGTAAGATGCTTTTAGTTTTGTTCTAATTTCTCACTATCCTACTCTGTTATTAATTGGCAATAAATTAAATTAATTTTCCCAAGTCTAGTCTGTTTTGCCTGTGATAGTAATTGGTAAGTCATCTTCTCCTGTCCTTCTGAGGACAAGTGATAGAGTGCCTTGGTGGTCATGCAGCAACCAGCTAAGGTCAACCCCTCCCCATCCCCAAATAAATAATGCCACCAAGGGAAAACATAGAGAGAAGCATCTCAAAGGAAGTGGTGATAATGCTGCAGATGAGGCACACAGCAGCTTTACAGCTGTGTATAGTTGTAGTGCCTGGTTACAGAAAGGACAAAGAACCACAGTTTCTGGGATGATGAACATAACTGCTTCTATGGACTTCAGGCAGAGAGGAGGTAGACTGCACTTCTGAAAAATCCAGCCCTCACCCCTGAGGCAAATTAACAATAACAGCTCATGCTCTAATCAAATAATAATAGCTCAGTTAATGACTTGTGCTTTAACCAAAGTCTGGGACCTGGGAAAATGCCTCCTTATGCCCAGGACACAGAATGAGGCTGTGGCTGGGGCTCCCTTTCCAGAGGCATTCCCAGCCCTAAAGTAGCATTTGAAAAAAGAGTGATCTGACTTCTTGGCAGCACAAACTGCCATGAGTACACGAGCCACTTCCTTTCCTAGGACGTGATGCCCTGGATGGCTCTGCTCATGCTGCCTGCCAGTGTCTGCTGTCGTCCCCACTCCTCCATAAGCTCCCCTCCTCCCTCTACTACTCATTCCTTTTCTCAACGCGGCTGGCATTTAAGAAACACTTATTCCAATCCATTTCTATCCTTGTACAGCAATTGGGTGTCATTTAGTTTGATTTAACCAATTTAGTCCTATGAATTAATTGGTTAATAAGCCATCTGTATGCATCAGGTGACAGAGTCGCGCTCTCACACACAGACATAGACAAGCTACCCACTTGTCCTTGTTTAATAACAGGCTATAGGGAGTAGGAGCAGGAGAGGAGTGCGGGCTAATTTCACTCCCAACGGAGAAGTGCCAACAGAGGGTCGTGGTGATCATTGCCCTGACCTTGACCTCTGAGAGGAGGAACTGTCTGTTTAGGGTAATTCAAAAATAACCTACACCGTACTTACAGAGGAGTGCCAGCTACAGAACAGTGGCAAGAATCATGGATACGTTTCACCTCATAGGTTGTTCTTTTTTAAAAGAGACAGGAAAAGAGGTTTAGTTCATGCTTAGCAGACAGTAGAAAATTCTCAGCTGCATTCCCAAACAGCCGAACTTTGTATGTGAGTAGGAGGGGGAGAGGGGTGGGAAGTGGGGGAGTAGGAGAAGAGTGAGGTCTAAAGCATTTGATTTACGTGTGATCTTTGATTATGAGAAAAATGTCTCATCTATTTTGATTTCTTTTAAAATGCAAAAGAAAAAAAAAGCACCCCTTGCAGGCCCAATCATTTCAATATTATATACAGCCCCCCAAGCTATTCAATAAACAACAATACAGCAAGCCAAAATCAAATCCAGCAACATATCCCAACCCACACAACAGAAAAGCATCAACTGTTCAGACAGAAAAACAACACTCCCTCCCCTGGCTGCCCATCCATCTCAGCCAGCCCTGGGTGTCCCAGCTAGCAGACAAGTTTCTCTGTAAACCCTGAAGGCTGACATAGGATTTTCAGACTGAGGGGGAACTGAATTATAGAACTATGAGACCCTTGGGGAAAAGCCCTGCCAGCTTTTATGTCCTGAGATCTACCCTCCCTCTCAGCCACTGCAACTGCAACAGCTTTATGTGAGGAAGGGGCCAGTAGCTGATGCAGGAAGCTCCCAAATGATTTGATACAGTAAATGCCAGAACCTACAAAATCCAAGCCAAATGGTAGCACTTTGGTGTGACATGCTGGGCAACATGCTCTCATTAGAGAATTATAACACAAAGCTTCTGCACTGGGTGATTTGCAGTGGAAGGTGCAGCCCGCTGTAGGCTGCATGGTCCACTATCACAGAACAAACAATGGGCACCAGGGAGAGGCCCTGACTGAGCCTGCTGCAGGAAGAGAAGATGTGGCTTAGCCTATGTTGGGTGGTGCAGAGCAGCAGTGCATCCACAAGGATTTCTCCAGGGCTCTCCCACCTCCCGGCATTTTTCAGTATCTGGGAGAGAAATAAGCAAGCTGCATACTCTGCAAGAGAGACACAAAGTGAGCAGCAGGGACTTAGCTCCGAGGAGAAAGTACTTTCCCCCTCTATCCCTAAGGAAAATGAAATTACAGTGGAGTTGGCTTTAAATATATCCCATTAGCACAACAGGCACCACAGGAAGAGTAACATCCTCTGTGTGCTTAAGTGAAACACTGACAGGTGAAGCAAAGCAGGCTGAAACAATTCCTTCCGAGAGGAAAGGGGGAAACCTGTTTACCCAGTACACTCAGCAGGAGACTGCAGGAGGGGGCAGGGAAATCTGCCAGAGTTCCCAGTGCAAGCGTACCCTGCCAGCCCACACACAGCAGGCAGGACAGAGCCTTTACACTGCATGTGTGAGGAGCCCCAGAGTGCCTCATTGGGGGTTAATCCCTGAAAATACATGCATTTCCTCTCACTAGCATGTGAGTGCCTGTTCCCAGACATTGTAAAACTATCAAAACATGGAGGTAAGCTGCCCTGCTTAACAACTGGATGCCCTGGCTAAGCCATCTCTGCTCCATCTGCAGCAGGAATGCCTGTGATATCAATGAATGAACATATCAACCCATCCATAACAAACAATTTCACTTGATCAGTGACCACAAAAAACAGAATGTCCCTGCCTGAAAGGAGCAAGTGGTGACACGGCTTGTTTAATGGCTATGCGAAGCATGTGAATCCAACTTCTGTGCTTTCCTGCTTAGGCAGCTCATATGCAAAAGGCAGTTACATCACACTGCACAAGAAGTCTTATTTTTGTCAATTGTTAAGGACTCCAAGTACAAAATGTGTAAAACTACTTAGGAGATTTAAGGGTCAGAAAGATTTCATTTTTTTTTCTTTCCTAGAAATGTCTCACCAGGCTGAGTTCCTTAACATCCACTCATTTAAAAAACAGAGACACCTAGGCTGCTTGGGACGACTTGGAAATCTCACCAACTGCCTCATGGCAGCTCCCAGTACTGAAACACCTTTGAATTTGTGTGGCATCCTGTTACCCAAATACATTAGTCACAGAGCCAGCACATCTCTCCCTGCAAGCCTTGCCCATCCAGATGGAGCTGTGCAAACACTGGTAGCAGCAGAGCAAAGGACAATGGGGAAGCCAGAGAGATCAACACTGCTGGAGACATGGGTGAAACAGGACAGGGCTCTTAATCCCTAAGATACTACCTAGGGAGAATGGCACACATTATAGACTGCTCCGTGTGCAAGCACCACAAAGCTGGACTAGCTAGTGAATACCTCAAGTGACTGAGGAGCCTAGAGACCATGGCTCTTTTTGGGAAAAAGAAAACTGGAGTAGCCGTCTGCTGGAGGGATCAAAGAGACTGGTTGTCCAGCAGGACAGCTGCTGGAGAGACCAGCCAAACTGAGATCCCTTGGTCCTGCCTCTTGCTGTCTCCATCCACATCCTTTCCAGCCTGAGAACCGTCTCTCTTAGTTTTCTTCTCTCTTGTCCTCTTTTTTTAATCCTCCTGACAAAACCTTAAACGGTCTAAAAGCATCCCCAACAAGGATGAGCAAACGCAAATGTCTTAGCAAATGTGTATTTGAGCTCCACACGCTCCCAGGGATGGCATAGTAATAAAAACCAATTAGATAACGCTCAGCAGCTACAGTGAGAGGGAGTGGTACAACTTTACCACGACTAATATGGTTTTTAATAATAGATGGCTCTCTCTAGTGCTGGAGAGGGGAAGCTAAAGTGGTGTCAGTTACATTGCATCTTTCTGCCCAGTGAATTTCTGTGTGTGGAGGATTAATAATTTGTGAAAAGGGGGATTAACTTGCCCTCCATACTTACTACTTGTACCAGGGAGATCCCTGCAGGATCAGGAGTGGGCTCCCTATGATGGCACATGGCGGAGGAATCCCATAGAGAAGCATGCTGAGCTCACTCCTGCACCTCCTCACAAAAGGACACCCAGTCCTATGGGTATCAATATTTGAACAGCTCAGTAATGAAGAAACTGGAAAAGCACATGGTTTTGCTCTCTTGGTATCTCTCACATCCCAGAAGAAGTCCAAAAGCCAAGCTGCAACTGACCACTGAAGCAAGGCTGAAGAAAGCCCCGCACACCAGAAGAAGCCATGTGTGCCTGAAGCAGGTCAGTATCATGGGTGGGGTGTCACAAAGCCCCCTGCTTGCATCTCTCCCCACTGCCTTCTGTTTACAAACCTTCACTTTATGCCTCCTTGCTCAACACACAAACAAAAGCCATGGAGGGCATTTTCTTGTTGCCATGGAAACAGCTGTAATCTCAAACATACTTAATGCATCATTCTTGCTCCTCCAGCACCTTGCAACAGCTTGCTGTTCGATAGGAAAGTTACGAAGAGGGCAGGTGAAAGAGCCCTGACAGCTTCCCATCCTGCACTCAAGACCCAGCACCTCTGTAGCTGCTCATAATCTCCTATCTGTCAGCACAAAAACTCTTTCTTTCTTTTCTCCTCTCCTTCTGTCTTGTTTTCTGTTCTTTGGAGTGTCACATCATTTACATTTATGAAAGGAATTTTCCTGGGGGTGCAGAGATAGTTCAAATTGTCTGTGATCAGATCAACCTTGTGCATAATGCATTTGTATGAAAATAAACTCCCTGGGGCCCACACTCATGGCAGAAAGTCTCTGTAATGAAGTATTTTACTCTAATTTAGTTAAAGATGATGGAGATAGGAATGAGTGCACGCCTGCATGCATATAGAGGAGGGGAAGACAGACAGGATACTATACACACACAAAAGCCAATAATTATAAGATTACATGCTGGCTGGGAACACTACTGAAGTACCTCATTATTATGAGAAGTTAACTTCTCCATTTTTTCCTCTGAAAATCAGTCCTGCCCTGTGTGGCTCCTGGCACACAAGATCTGGACAATCTTCATGCTGATCCTCAGGAGTAGTCAGAAAACTAGTCTTCTATCCTGCATTACTTGTTAAGAAAGCATTCCTATTCCACATCCAGACTGAGCCAAGACCACATTGGGATAACGGCCTTCTGTGTTCCCGATTCTTCTCCAAACACAAAAGCAAGACATCACCCTCAATTAGAGTTGCTCCTCTGGAACATTAGCCTCCTGTTTTCCAGCCTCTGCTCTCTTTGATTCAGAAGGATGACTTTGCCATAGGGCTCCTTCTCTGTGCCACCAGTGCCAGCTGAGTAACTTGGCTCACAGGTTCCAGGCTCCTCCTGTGTGACCTCTTTGGCTTGGCTAGGCACTTAAACCTGGAAACGTGAAACTCTTCCTGGCAAAACCTTGTTGAAATAGGGACAACTCCACACAAGGTTTCTGTTTGAATTAACCAATATTTTCTGAGAATAACAACTTTGCCTGCAAACAAAAATATCAGATATCAAAAGATCTGACTCTTAACAGAGGTTAAATGATTTCAGTGAACTTTGGGTCAACTCAAGCACAACTACAGATAGTTAAGTTCTAGTACACTCTGTCACTGACTTGCTATAATGCCTTGCATAATCCTCTGTTCTCAGTCTTGTTTCCCCACTTGTTCCATGGAGGACAAACTTGCCTCCCTGATCAACAGAAAACCATGAGATTTCATATGTCAGTCCTCCAGGTTTCCAGTCATAGACCTTTTTTTCAAAGGCTATGTCACACAGTAATAAAAGAAGAAAAAATGCATTCTAGGATCTTCGATGCATTAGAAATACCTATTTTACCTGAGTCTGTTTTTAATTTTCCATTTCTACACCCTGAGAAGAAAAAAAAACAACAATCAGCTCTTGTGCCTATATAGGCCTGAAAAAACTTCATACATCCCAGTAAAGACTTGATCTTCTACACAGTAAGAGGTGTGATCAGCTTTTCTGAAAATACACAAAACACACCTTGAAAATGAAGGAAGAGGACTAAATCCATTCCTGGCAAGAAGAAGGTGCAACTCCCTTTAAAGCAAGAGAAATCAGTGACGCTGAATTTGTCTCAGGGAGATAAACACTAACAACCAGTCCTTCCCCAGAGGAAAATCTGATAACACCGAAGTTGACACCCACAAATGTCAGGCAGGATATATTTCCTCCTGCATGCTGGTATCTAAGCTTATCACCCTATTTGCTTCTTCTCTCCCAAGTCATTTTGCAGGGTCAAAGGCTATCGTGGGGCTTTAATTAGAATGCCATCATAATGAGCTGGCACTTAAATCAGCCTGCCAGTGGCTAAAGAAAATTAACCTTAGAGTCAAATGAGCTCTAGTCTGGGAGTTCATGTCACGAGGGGGCAACAGACTCTTGCAGAGCTGATGTGTATGGTGGAGGGACAGAAAGCTAAACCCTGCATTCTTTTAAACCAAGAGATCTACACTGGGCAAATCACTTATCCTAGCTGTCTCTGATGCACAATAAAAGCTTTGTACCATATGCTTGCTGTGCCAAGCCAAGGAGAAATAACAGGGAGAAGTTACCTGGGATGAAACTTCTCTTGGGCTCCTTGAGAAAGGATGTGACTTGAGCTCATATACACCTACGAACGTATCACATGCAACAAACCCTATCAGTTGCTATGAAAGATTTTGTCATTATGACTATGATGATTACATCATTATTATGCAAGAGCCTAGATTGCAAATAAGGGCAGGTGCTTCATCCAGCTCAGACCCCACAAATCTTAGGGAGCAAATACGAGAATATCCCTTGCAGGTTGATAAACAGAGGGAGCATTCACAAGGGTGCATACACACATGGGAATAACCTCACCCCCAACCTTGCACTTTCTCTTTGCTACTGGTGCCCTTGCAACTGTACTGCCCCTTCCCACATGCATTTTACACCTATTTCTCCCTGCACCATCTTTTGGCACGAGCCACAAAAATACTGTATTGTCAGTGAGTTTTGAGTAAGTAGTTTTGAACAGCCAATGGCATTTTTTCCCAGTGAACCCAGATGTTCCCTGTAGTACCATTTTTCTTTATATCCTGAAGGCACCCACTAGCCTAGAGAACAAATCCACTGTGTGTTACTCACAGGTACCAGAGAATTCATAAAGACTTACTGCTTTCCTTAGAGCTGAACTGCCAGTGCTATAATTTTCCACAACATCTCTTTTATGTCACTGCGCTTGACAAATACCTTGTGCATCTTCACAGGTATTTAGGAAATCCTGCCAGTGTAGGCATAGAGAACACACAAATGGACCTAACATTTCCATCTATGCAAGACAGAGCTGTGCAGCAAGAACAAGAGATTTTGCTAACCAAATCTGGCTACGAAGCTGCCCTCATATAGCAGACTCAGCCCCATCTTCCTTGCCACAAGAGGACACATTTTCCTTTCATTAAGATCAGTACAACTCAGAGGCTATTTTAAACAACCCTCGAGCCTTTCTCATCATGTTTCTACTACAACCATAACTGATCTTTCTCTGAAGGGGAAGTATCCAATTGAGAACCTTGGAAGAAGACTCTACTTATTACATCACAAAGTTTAAAACTGGATCAACTCTGCTAGAGTCAATGCAGCAATAGTAAATTTACAAAAAGGATGCTAAACAGCAGAATTTACTGCAGGACCATCTCTTTAAAGAAAACCTGAAGCCACCTTCTTTTGCAAAAGTATCCTATGAAATGCTTCCTGTATCGCCAATGACCTCTTCAACTAACTGCTCCTAAAAGACTGTCCAACACCTCCGTTAATTCTTCTCCAGTTATAGTCTGTGTTTACTTTTGGAGGTTTGACTGCACTACAGAGGTCAACTTGCTTCCTTCTTAAGAACAACAAAGCTCCAATGGGCTCAGTGTTATAGTTTCCAAATGAATGTGCTAGGAATTTAGACAGTCCAACTCATCTTCCACCTCCTGTAAGGTTCACTCACAGGTTTTCATGGTGTAGAGGCTGTCACCCAGGAGGACTACAAACATCAGAATAGAATAGTTACAGGCATTTTTAAACTTAGCATTATTTGCACCAGGGCATTTAAAAGGAGTGTAATTTTTAGTTTATGTTGAACTTTAAGTACAATTCATTACATGACTTAGACATAAGTCATGCATTTTGTGATACCTGCTTAAAGGTTCAGCTCCCATGACGCTTCAGGAGAATGTCAGCTTTCTTTTAAAAAAAAGAATGTTATTAACCCCTGGGAGGGTTTTATTGAAAAGCATGAAATTGTAATCTTTCACTTGACCCAAATGTCTTGAACATAGAGGCAGGTATTAACAAGGTCAGGTATCTGGAAACTGTTCCAGTGCCATGTAGGACAGTGCTGGTCATTTCTGAGGTACATGGCAATTTGTAAATCAGTTTCATGTCCTGGGGCAGCCAAACAACTGATACTGAGAAGGGACATCTCTGAATATCAGCTTTGAAAGGGAAGTAATCTTGAGACTTTTTCTTCCCTTGTAGTTTTCTTCTCCTCTCACCAAATGTTGTAATATATGGATTCAACAGATGGTGTGATCTCTTCCTCCCTCTCTCCCCTCAGGTCAAAAAGTAAAATAGTAAATACCGCTGTAAGCACTTAAGGCAGAAATAAACCATTGCAGTACAAGAAGAAGAAGCTTCAGACACTTCAAAATAAACAAGACATAAGAAAAGTCAAGTCCTCATCCAAGTCATACAGTTCCACAGAGAAAAATGGCATCTCTTTGTCTCTCTTCTGACAAGCAACAGTTTCCCCCTTACCCACAAATAAATCTCAGGCTACTGGAACATCACTGACATTTTCTTTAAAGAGTTTTTAATTAAAGTAACATTAAGTATGCCATGTTCAGTATTCGTCAGGCATTAGGAAAGGCTACTAAAATTACCACTGAGGGGCCTATTAAATATCATCATATGCTCCCAGAGTAACTAATTACAGACATTTTGAAAGGGTCTGTCTTCCTCATCCTGCAAAATTTTTAAACTTTTTTTCCCTATTTATTTACTTGCATCAAACAACCAAATGTTAATGACATGCTATCTGGCACCTGTCCTGCAGAATGGGCAGGCATTTCCCCACTGCCCCCAGTGGCACCAAAGAGTTTGCTGGCATCTCGGAGCCTAGGAGCAAACCTGACAAGGTTTCTGTTACTTTTTGTTTGCTTGTTTTCCCCTCTGCTTTCTATACCTGATGTTTGCATCACTTGGATGCGTGGGCAAAGACCACAGAAGACACTGGAGCTTGGAAACAAAACAGGTACTCTCAGCAATCCAAATCCAAAAGTTTGAGGAACTTAGAAAACTGGAGGCCCTTTGAGAAAACCCCAGCCTTCCTGATCTTCATTTGCACAGCACTTCATGGAGAAGAATGACACTAGGTGGCTGCTGTAACTATTTCTACAGTGATTGTGGTAACTAATACGGAAAAGGACTTGGAGCTGAAGTTTTCTTTCTGCATGGGACAGTATCAGAACAGAACCAACGATGGTGGTTTATTTTGTAGAACAAGATCTCTATGTTATTCACCTTTTATTCAGAGCAAAAGCAAGCCACCTGCTCCTAGATCCATGCGTAATGCCACACCACACCAAGACATCCAGGTGCAGAAGGTATGCCCAGAGGCATACTTCTAGGCTTGCTAACTGTGAGGTCAGAGAAACTGGCTTTGAAGCCATCCAGAGAGCACTCAAAATTCAACAGAGAGGTACCCAGACACAAGTTGTTGCTCCCCCTGTCTTTCCATCTCCCAGAGCAAGTACCAGTGTGTTGCTCAGCAGTGCAGCCCAGGTGGAAGGCTGACCATGAGGAGTACAGACTATCTGCTGATTCAGTCCAAATAGGGCCTTCCAGCAGGAATTTGGAGCAATCACAGTGAATGATGTTGCTGCTCGCCTTATGCACAAGGTAGAGCAGTTTCCCCGCTGACCTTTTCATCGCTTATGAGGAGGGCAAGCACCTCAGCACCTACGCCATCTGCAAATTTGGTCTTCCCCTCAAGGATACAAAAAATTAGGTCAGAGGCTTTTGTCTTTCCCTTCCATTCCTGAAAAGCGCATTAGGGCTCAAATCCTCAAGACAAAGCATTATTATTATTGTTGTTAGTTTTTTATAGTGGAAGAAAATATTAATGTTACAAATAGCTGCCATTAGCATAAGCAAAGCTGCATATTAATATGCACATGTGTGTCTCTACTGTCAGGAAGCAGAGAGGCCCCAGAGGCCCTGCTTTCACTGGGGAAAATGATGATGGCATTAACTCTAATGATAACGATAAGGAGGCTGCCATAAATGATATGACAATTTCTTTTGTATTCCTGTTTGGGCAAAGACTTCTTCCTTACTCCCCAGTGTCCATAAAAGGATGCTGTTTGAACAAATGGCAGCTCTACTGATTTATTTAATTTCACCACAGCTTTATGGTTTTCTTAAAAGTGCCAGCTCTTTGGGTCATGTGACTAAGAAACTTGCTTAAGCCTTTCAGATAAATTCCTAATCACCAAGATTTTGGAGAACCGGATACTAAATAAAAGGAATCCCACATCTATTTATGGTTTTTAAAACCTTGTGAAGTTTGAGCCTTTTTGGACTAAGGATACTATTATATCAAAGGACAGCAGGAGCTGTGAAAGAAAAAATAAAGGATATGAAAAAAATAACCAGGAAATAAATTGTCTCTGACGTAAGATATTTCCAATCCTATCACAGCCTTTCTCCCCCTTCACTTATTATTGTCCTTACGTGTATCACATCTAGGCTGTGACAGCAGATCTTTGTGACTATGCTATCAATCAGATAAGAGAACTGATCTGGCTGAAGAGTAAAAAAGCAAAAGAGAGCATGGAGGGGGATTTCCTGCAAAGAGGTTTTGGATGTGCTCAGCAGTACAGACCTGCAGACAGGCATGCTGGTACTGCTGGGAGGGCAGCAAAAATGGGGTCTAAGCTGCTCTTGTTACTGACAAAATGCACAGTGGACTGAGGAAACAGATGCAGAGGGAAGATCTGGGTTCCTAGGGCCCATGTGTTAAGAGTCTGTCAAACCCTGTTGTGGCTTTTACAGCTGTGGAACAAACATGAGTTTCCTTTTTTTCCTTTAGGCCAGAGGGAAAGCAGAAATTTCTATTCCCAGCTGTGATGCTGAGGCATTGGTTATGCAATAGGACTTGGCTGCAACAAATGCAAAAGCATTTCTTCACTGAACTCTTCATCTGAACACGGACAGAAGATGATTCTCTCTGACTCTGTAGCTTCTGAACTAATTACACAGCTTTTTGACGATGTCACTGCACAGGGTGTCTCTGCCCTGGAATCATCTGTCATGGCTACAGTGTGCAACAGGGATCTGAATACATTAAAGTGTCAGGGAGGTGGGGATGCTACGTTTTGGTCTGTCAGCTTCTCCGCTGAAAACCTTATTGAGCTCCGCTAATATACTACACTATCTGCTTTTCATTTTTCACATTTGTTCATGTGATGTACATTCTGAAGCTCATCAGAGGGAAATGTAAGCTTTATACCAGCAATAACAATCTTTGCAGCAAACTCAATCCAAAAGGGACTAGCCAAAACCACAAAGAGCCCTACAGAAGACTGTTTCAGATAAGGTGGCCAGGTGGAAATTCTCGATACAGAGGCAAGTTTGAAAACTTGACACTCACAGGCCAGTAACACAGGTGTTACAGAAAGACACCTTCCTCCACCTGCATGGACTCTAGGACATATGGAATAGGCACAAGCCTCACAATCTGTGTCTCAGGTAATATCTGGTCCAGATAATACAACATGAAAAAGAATCACCTTTGCAGTAAAAAACCATATTAAAAGCCATATTAAAGCTGTAAAACTGGTGGACTCAGGATGGAAAACATCAGGGCAGTACAAAATATGAATCCTTTTTGGTTTTCTCTTGTGTTCTTTACTCTCTTAGTTGAGTGGTTCAAGTCTGCATCTCAAACTTACTCAGTCCCCACATAGCTTCTCAAACCCTATTATTCCAGCTGGCCTTCACAGAGAAATTTTTCCTCATTCATTTTCTTCTTTTGGAACAGAACTACAGTCATCCGAGAGAATTCCTCTACAGGGACAGCAGGAATACCCCACAGGAATGCTCAGTAATGATGACCATGCTTGGGAAATGCCACATTATCATAAGTTTCCTGTTTTGGACATATCCAGAACCAATAGTTCTTATTTCACTAGCTAAACCCACTAAAATAGTGCAGTTAATCTGGAAAATTTCTCTAAATAACCAGGAGCACAACACTGTAATTATAAGCAGAGGCACGTACACGCCCTGTAGAAATGATGTATATTAACATCAGTTATTCAATACTGTCTCCTTCTGTGAAAAGCTGAAAGAATTAAACTAATATATGAAGTCTATTCACTGTTTGTGTTTGACTAGAACTTACGCCTGTACACAAAAGTCTGTGGTTCACTCATACTTGGATTTCCAAACATGTTATTTGCTGGTCTCCCAGACCAGCATTATGTGGTCTACCACATAATGTCTGCAGGTTTCAAAAGAGGAGGAGCCTCCCTGAATCACACAGTATTTGTATGATCCTGGAGGGCAAATGCACAAACCCAAAGATATTCTCTGGAGAACTATATGGGCTCAGTACATAACAAGGTATAGATGCAACTATAAAGTACTCAAAAAGTGAAAGAATGAACTAAAGCTTGCTGTATGCTAAGTCCATACAAACATAAATCTTGATTGCAAATGTGGCCATCAGGATTTCAGGATCAAGTAGAAATAAGAGTGATAAAAATATACTTTCAAAAGTACTTTGTCAGGTTCAGGTCCTGTACCACAAGAACATGGTGTCTGAAATGAGAATCAGCTTGGCAGATATAAAGACACCTGCTAGAGCTTGCTGTTCCCATGCAGCTTGCACTGCAGCTGTACAGGGGCACTACAGTCACCATAAGTCAGAAATTGCACAAGTTCCAAGACCAGCATAACTTCTGGCACCCCTGCTAAAGAGAGAATGCACGGGTAATGCTCAGTGATCTCATTATAAACCAGTCTGGGGGAGAGGACAAAAGAGAGTGACAAAAAAAACATTATATATGCTTTTGACTGCAGATACATTCCATTAGCCCAGGCCAGGACAGCGACATGCATATGTATGTTGTAAGCATCCCAACACAGGTCATGACTTACTGACAAGGTATAAAGAAATGTAGGTTAACTATCCAAATCACTGGATCACACAGTCATGAGACATCCATTTTTCCAACAAGTTTTTCTAGGAAACACTTACAAACATACAGGAGAGCCATGAACACTTGAGATTGTACACCCCTCTCTGTGGCCTTTGAGCCAAGGAACACATCGCCTTCTCAGTTCATCATGCCCCAGTCAACTGGTTCTTTCTGCATAGGAAAACCAAAGCTTCACTTACCTAGAAGACAAAAAGATAGAGACAGAAAATATGGTTAGTGGATGTCCCTGGACCATACAGATGCTGCTTATCTTTATTTCCCGAGTGATTCCCACATCCTTACACCTTGTTAGGAGATTCCTGACATATTAAGGAGCAGGAGTGATCTATGATAGCTCTCTTAGCACACAGCCACTGTATCTCTCCCCTGCTGTAATTGATCTGTGGTGCCATTTAATTTTATACAGATTATTCATTAAGAAAAGCAAAACTGAGCAGGTGTTTTCATCAACATCTTGTTCTATAAAAAAAAAAAAAAAAGAGAGAGATAGAGAAGCGAGAAAGAAGCTCCACAACAACATTAACCACACGGAAGGGCACAAATTATTCTGACTGTGAACAGCAGGGTGCGAAGTCTTGAAGTCTACCAAAAGAAACTGCAGCAGGAAAGGATGTCCTTGTTAAGGAAAGGATGGATTGAGTCACTCTGCCTTGTGCTTCTGTCATGTACTATCTGAACTATGGTTGCAATGAAGGGTCTTGGTAGTCTTGGTTTAGGTAAAATAGGCTCTGACATGAGGTGGAAGGAGAGAACAGATGGTCTTCAAGATAGTGCCATCCATACATTTCAAGATTTTCATGAAGACAAAGCACTTTTGCATGGAATACAACAAGGACACAAAACAAAGATGTGCTTTGCGAAGAGCTATCACCTGAACAAGCCAGAGGGAGGATGTAACAGAGGGCTCTTAAATAAGATGAGAGGAAGCTATGTAGGTCTGAAGCAGTATTAAGCCTTTCTTTTTGAGCAGTTCCATGTTCATTCAGAACATGGCAAGGATGTGCCACTTTCTTGAACACTGATTTATAGGTCTGTAGCCAGGACCAGCAATCAGTCAACCAGGACCCAATCTTTGCAAGGAATAAATAACTAAATAAAGATTACTTATTTATTCTCAGGAGTTCACTGCCTTTGAGACACAATTAAAATTTCCAGAGAAGGGGGGAAAAGTGACTATACCAAGGGTCAGGTCCTGAGAAAGTAAGAGCTTCCCTTCAGAAACAAAGTCAAATCAGCATTTTCATGTTTGGAAACTGCATCACATTTTCTCCTACCAGTCCAGGATAGCATACTGTCACACAGGCACTTAAATGTCCCACACAAGCTTCATCTACCACCATGGGCTGCATTATTTGAACTGTAATGGAATATAGCTGCTATTACAGAATTCCCTAGAGGAGATGCAGCGAGGCTTGCACACTATGGGGATAGGAAGAAATAGATTAATATACATTCATGGCATATTTGCAAAGAGATTACTTTGCTCATAGTGAGATTTGCACCTGTATAATTGTATCAGCCTCAAATTAATCATAATCATACTCTCAACCAATATATGAGGATGAGTAGGCCTCATCCTTGGACTCTCATAATCGGGATAAAAATAGCTGGCTCTGAATGCACCAAGATTTCTGCCTGGTATGCAGGAGACAGTAAATCCCAGCTGACCCATCAAGCCTTGGTATTTTGTTTCTGCAAAGCCCTGGCATGGCACATATCATTGCATAAGTAAGACCAGGTCTGTGCAACAGCAGCACCGTAACATTTAGCGATATATTCATTCCCTTCACAGAACATGGTGAAAGTAGCACAAGCCTTACTTTTCTGAGGAAAACTTAAGCTCAGAGAGTGATTAAGTGATATGCCAGCAGATACATAGTGCCTTTGTCACGTGCAGAGACACAGGACCTGTAACTCTTGGCTTCACCGACGACGTACACATTTAATTACTGGGTATCTCTGCAGAGGAGCAACGACCCACAAGCGCAGTGTAGCATCAGCCTGAAGCCTCACTACTGCCGTCTCTGCCCCTCCTCTGCCGTCCCCTCCAAATGGCTCCCAGCAAAAGGCAGATTCCTTAATTGTGTTATTAGCTGAATTATTAATTGATATGAAAACAGCATTTTACTGGGCATAAAAAGTCATTCGGAAACGAGATAAAATGTTCTCGGCACGCCTGCCTCCGAGCAGAGCTGGAGCGAGGGCTCTGACAGCTTGATTATTATGCACATTAGTGCAATCTGGTGAGCTTTCAACACAGGGAGCGAGGAGTCCCCCAGTACTATATCCATCAGGCTGCATCCCTCTCCTTTTCTCTTCCTTCCCCCCATCACTGCCTGCTTTGCATTTATGTGGGAGACCTCAGAGGTAATTTTTTTCCTTCTGATCCAGCTGTCATCACTGCAGAGAGACTAATTATAGCAGTAGTGGGCAAATAGTATTTTCCCTTCAGCCCTGTACCGCAAAAGAGACTCTTCATGCCTCTTCCCCAAACCCTCCTACACCCCAAAAAAGGAAGAGGTTGTTTCCCAAGATGCTCCTTGCTGGAAAAGAGCAGCTTGCATTTCTCTGTCTCCAAGTCCTTTGTATTCCAATGTGGAAATGGTGGTATGTGTGTATGTATATACGTTTTTCTACAAAAAGTTCCAGTATTTCATTACAGGGTAAAGGGTTGTGCATGCCTCAATGCCCTTTCAGTGTTTTTTCAAAACCTTGTCATTGGTCATGATACACTTTCACTCCAGACACACCCTTTTCCCTTGATGCTGAGAGGGGACACCTCTATGGATGCTCACCATATCATTCATCCTCCTCCCTGGGCCCACCCCCCTCTCCCATTCCTACGGCCTCACAGAGCTGCAGCAGGAACAGAGCTGCCTGCCAGATGGTATCAATTAATTTTGAACCTCTGTTAAACAGGCACAATGTGCATCCTTGTGCAAGGGGGGTGATAAACCTTGAACAGTCCCCTCCCCCACTTTTCTTGACCCCCTTCACTTTCATGTGATCAATGGGAACCTACCCCCACTGACCCACATCTCTAACACGCAGCCAGAGGAACCGGCAGACACCAGTGATCAATCCTGTCTCTCACATGCAAACCTTGTAATTTAGCAATAACTACTCAACCACCATTGACCTGCTAATTAATCCATGGATTTTTTGTTGTGCCTTTAATTGTTGGCCCTGATATCTGAGTCACTTAGACTGCTCACTCTGCGCGGAGCCTAACCAACTAAATGCTACTTCAGCTCTGTAGTAATAAAACACTGAAATATATTGACTCCCTGCCAGCTCTCCCGCTCACTCTCTGCCTCTCTGCTTGCTGGCTGAGTGCTGGCGTGTGAAGAGAATATAGAGAGGAGAAAGCATTGGCCGTGAGAGATGAAGTTTGGGACACAGGTGAGAGAAAGCAATAATCACTCACCAGTGACAGGCCACCAAGGACAGCCTCTGATCCCTGCGACAGCCCTGCTCTGACAAACTCAAACACACTGTTCCTCCATCCCAAATGGACTTGATGGCTCTGAAAATTCACAGGCTTGCTGGATTCTGCCTCCTTTCTGCTTTCCGCCCCTTAATGAGGAAATCATTGTCCTCTTGTCACTGTCACGCTCACTATATATGTGTTTGACACAAAAAGCCAGATGGTATAGGCAGAAAAATGAATCCATACAGTGGAAGCCAGGAGATTTGTATTTTTTTGCTAGTTCTGCTCAAGGATCTCTGTGTAAACACGGATAAATCACCATGAATGCAGTTTTCTGAAGTGCCTTGCACCGCTTGGTGCCTTGCACTGATGATAAGTTTTGGGGGATGGAAATGGCAGTTTTAAACCCTGACATGGCAGGAGCTCAGATGCTCAGCCCGCTGGGACATTGACTGACTGCAAACCAGGCCCTTGCAACAGACATCTGATAACACTGAGGATGGGGGTGGGACAGACATGAAGGGACTGATGGGTGACAACTTGGTGCTGAGAGCAGTGAACTAGGAGGAGGTTGTTAACTCGATCAAGAAAATTCTCCATTAAAAAGTATTCATTTTCATTTGGTTAAATCAAAATGAAAGTCCTGTCAGTGGCAGCTTATATTTACCATCCCACATGAAAATAAAGTGGAAAGCAATAAGCCCTTACAATTACTGCCATAGTTTGTTGACTTCACTTGTGTTGTGGCTGATCTGTAGTCCTGAGCCACTCCCGAGGCCCACCTTGTGTTCTGTTGCAGAGAGGTACACCACAGAAGTGCCCTCCCAAAGAGCTCATGAGCTCCTTCCATCTGAGCCTCAGGAGCAGGCCAGGGAGTGGTGGGAAAAACACAGGTAACAGGAACAAAAGGGTGTTTAAGGGACAAGTGAAGATAAGACAACTCCAGAAGCAAGGTCTTCTTCACATCAGCACATGGCACAGGGGAATGGAGCAGTGGTACCCTTGAAGAGAACTACCTCAGCACAGCTGGAAGGACTCCAACAAGATGGGGATGCACTGGCCCTGTCACAAAAACCTACCATGCCCCCTACACCGACAGTATATTGACACTGTGACTGCAATTCAATAGCTCAAAAAGCATTCTACTAGCACACCCAAGATGCTGTAATGAGGGGGCAATGGCAGGACAGAGGCTCTTATTGTCAGAGAAGGCTACTGGGAAAGCAGCCGTATGGTGACCCTATACTTCCTGATCCCTACACCACTGTTTCCACGTAAACAGCGAGTGTTCCCAAGCCCGCTGTGCCCCCCCCATCCTTCTCTGTCTCTGTAAAGAGCGACGCCAGAGCATGTTCTGGGTACAAAGAGTGGCCAGAACAAGGATTCCCAGCAACAACAGGTCACACTGGCAACTCTGAGGGGGTTTGGCAGCAGTATTTCTAAGTTTCCCTGAGGACTTCCTGCGATCTTATTGTCCTGATCTGCCTTTTCTTTTTTAATACTGTAAATAATGTTTCTGAAATGCAGGTCATTTGGGGTAATTTATGATGTCTTTCACTGCCAAGGGAGTCTATCAGCAGCGAACCTCCTGCTGGTCAACACTTCAGAACTTTGAACAGAAAGGATTTTTTCTGTGCTTCCCCAAAGCTGTCTAAAGGCAGCATGGTTGTCTGGGAGGAAGCTGAGAATTGCTTGTTTGAGTGCCGACACATACTGGGTTTGGAGATGCTGCACAGTCCATGCAAAATATCTCAGTGAAAGGACGTCATTTTGCTGAATAGCTTTGTCACTAAATTGTTTGATCATAGATACCAAAATGAACTGTGTTGCCATAAGCATGAGAAGTAACATTTTCTCTCAGCTACATCCTATCTAGTTCTTTTATGGAATAATTATCACTGAGAGAACAATTTCCATCTTTACAAAAGGATACGGATTACAAACAGCTCAACATTTTTGGGCAGGATGGACATCCAAAAGACATCATGCTTTAGTGGAGAACTGTAAACTGGCTTCAGTTTGGAAACACACTCCTTTACAATATTCTTCCCGTCACCCATATGGATACAATCTAATGGCTGGAAGATCAAGACCTCAGGCTTCAAATGTTCTTGAAGAGAGTGTTTTCAGCCTGTGTTTACTAAGCCTTTAGCCTGCAATCTAGTGAACTGCCTGGTCCAAGACAGGAGGATGGAGCCCTTGCATCTGATGGCTGCCTCAGGCAGAACTGTAAGAATCGTGCCATGTCTTTAAGCCAGTTTCGTATTCACTAAACCTTCAAAAATTCTACAGGTGGCTTCCCCTCCCCATTCATACACATACAGAAGTCAGGAGTTGCTGTACTGCTGCATCTCCCTACATCCCCATGTCTGAAGCAAGCCCTTAACACCAAGGGACTGTGATTTATGTAGTTAAAGAGCCTCTATACTCATGTTTTACTGATTAAAGTGCTACTTTGGTGGAGCAGACCTCAATGGAGTGCTTTAATCCCTGGTTGTAAAAGGAGATCTTTCTTTGAATTAAATCTCAGCCCTTCCATGAAGAAACAAAAGAACCTGCACCTATGTTAGTTCAACTGCAAAAATATTGCACTGGGAAATAGTAACACCCCATAGAATGAACTAAACCTCTTCGGAAAGGAAGGTTGTTTGCATGTGAGGTTCAAACTTGATTCAGCCCTTATGAGCTTTCTGATATGTTTTTGGGGGTTGTCTTATGAAGATGCTGCCTCTACTACACTCTGGAAGAACATCCTTCTCTCATCGTTTGACTGCTTTACAGTCAAGCTTTGCACTTACATTGGGGTTTCCTTGGAAAGAAGAAGAAGAATTAGAAAGTAAGAGAAATAGTAAATTAGTTTAGGACTGAGGCACAATGCTCAGCTTGATGTGTGATCTCCTCCTATACAACAGCAGATCAATTAAGGCTATTAAGAGAAATCTGACTGCTTGGGATGTATACAGGTAGTAACACCATTTAAGAAAGAGCCCTGTAAGTAGAGGGAGCAGTTAGGTGAGAGCTCAGAGTGCTTTTCCATCTGTGATTTCTTCCCAGAAATTTTAACTATGCATTTACAAGACCTCCACTAGCACCATCCTACCTGGGAACCTTGCATGTGAATTTCTACTCACCACTCCTGGGAGTCAAGGAAGAATGACTGTGCTCATTTGAAAAAGGGAAACAAGATTCAACCAATCCTCAAACCTAAACTTGAAGCCTCTAGCAGAGATGAGGATTTTCTGAGTCTGACATCCACTTTCTTGCATTTGAACGTAAAACAAAAAGTTGGGTGTTTGCTTTTTGATTTAGTCTGTACAGCCAACCCTAGAGAATGAGTTGAACCCTTCCCACCTTAGCCAGATCCAGACAGCTCCCCTACCCTGTCTTCATACCTTGGAAAACCATAAAGTTCACATCATACTATGACACCACAATCAGCACAACAGTGGCACAGGAACATTTCCCAAGCTTCAACACCTCTGCCTGCCAAAGGGAGCTTTCAGCATGGCAGGGGGAATTCAACAAAGTGAGCTTCAGTGGGAGGGATCCACCCTGTTTGAATTAAATCTCATCCACCACCTCTGTTCGAGCAGGTCCAACTTTGTCAACGTCATATTGTCACCACCAGCTCAGGATTAGTTTTGAAACTCCTGCCTCCTAAAGCAGCAGCAAGCTGCCTACAGCCTTTCCAGCTATTTGACCATCCTCTTGCAGCACAGGAAAAAAATTCATCTCAATTGAAAGACTAGGTTATAGGAAGTAGAGTGGCATTTCCTGAGTGTCCTCCCCTCAACTCATTGTGGCAGGAGGAGGGGACGGTCCTGTTCAGAGAGTACAAGACGGAATGACTGATTGCATCCATGCCACTGAAAGATGCTGATGAGAAAAACCCAGGCTTCTGCCTGTCATATTTTCAAACCCCCCAGATGCTGGCTCAGAGCCTTGCCTGTCGCTTTCCTTAAGCCTCTGTTGAGGAGGAAGAGTGAAGATCTCATAGACAGCGTTTAGTGTCACAGACAGTTCGGCAAGAGACAATTTTTCACCCCGTTAAATCCCTCTGCAGAATATTATCTGCTGGTTTTCCCTCTTTTTTATGATTTTCTTATGATTATCTCCTGCTGTTTCTGTCCTCAGCAGCCAAATAAATAAATAGCAGTATAGCTGTCAGCAGCTACAGCTGAGTAAGAAGGCCCTGCAGACAGCCTTAGCAGGCTACACCCCTCCTCACCTTCAACACTGCTGCCTTCCAGGCAGTGATGCGAGGATTCTGAGACCCTCAGGTTTAATAGCAAGGGGGGAGTGGGAAGGAGCTAAGATTGCAGACACTTGCTTCTTTGACCATGTTTTTCTCTGAAGACTGGGACATGTCACTGTTTCACCTGTAAAAGATGATGATGACGATGATGATGATGATGATAATAACAGCAAGCTGATGGGGGAGAAGGGCAGTGAATATTTAACCTCCTCACCTGTGCTTGGAGCATGTTTTTATCATCATCCAAAGGCACAAATAAAAAGAAAAAAGGTGTCAGACAGGTGAAGGGACTTACGTGGGATCACAAAGCCAGTCTATGGCAGAGACAAGAATAAAACCCAGCCAATCTAACAGGAAAGCACTGGTGTCTTCCCCATAAACCAATTCTATACTTTAAAAAAAGTAATGTGCTTCTTTCTCTCGTGTAAGTGTATCCTTTGCTCCCTAACTTTCCTACTTTATCCTTTTCTCTGCCTAGTTTATTCATACAACAGTTGCACGGGTGTGCTGAGCACTTTACATACAAATGCAAAGCCAAGATGTCTACATATGAGTCTGGCCACCACATTCACTCAGAGCTCAGGAATTCTTTTGCAGACTCATTTTTCTACACTGCTCAGGGATTCTGGCCCCTTTAGGATCATGTTTAATTCATCTCCTATGACTCCGAGATCCTTTGCAGGTACTGATCCTGTCTTTTTCATGAGCTCAGTGCTCAGATGTCAGGCTTTTTTCTTTCATATATAGTTTTCTTCTTTTTCCTACTCAGACAAAGCTCTTCCTCTACTCCAGACTCCATCTTTGGTCTTACTCTTTATTGCCTTTTTCCCCTTCTCTGCTTTTAAAGTTATCTTCCTTGTGTTTTCTTTCTGAGAATTCTTCTTTTTGCCCTGACACAACCTCTTTTATAATAAGTGTCTTTACACCCTTCTTCAAATACCCTCCCCAGCCTCCACATATATCTCTGCCTGTGCTTCCACTCCTTCCCAACTTGTTAGACATGTGCTGGATTTTACTGAATAGATACCTTTCTAGGGGTACACCATATTTTAACAACATGATGAATTTCTCACTGCATAGATACCAAATTGAATTATTTTCAACATAAATATTAGAAGCTATGTCCCAGGGCAGTGCCAGCAGCTACAACAAAGCAGAGTTGTCTAGTTTTTGACAATATGAGATATCTTAACCCAGCAGCTGCTTATTTGATTAATATACACTTTTAAAGAAAAAGCATTTACTTACTTCCTATTTCTCCCACCCCCATATAACACATAGGCTAAAAAAGCAGAGGAAGGGTCAGATACCCATATCTAGATATCTACAATGCCATGAACATGAAAAGGTCTGTCTCACACTTAGCTTGTCTCTCAGTATCTTCCAGACTTCAAACCACAGTGCAGATGGGAACAAAAGCAAATCTGTTTGGGGAAGAAGAAATTTCTTACCCTTTTTTATATAGATGGTGTGATTTCAGTGAGCAAAGAAGTGCCAACCCACTCTCAGCTGTCACAGGAACTGGCTTTTTTTCCAACAATACTTTGAGAACCCAAAGTTTTTGAAGACATGAAAACAGGGGCTTTGTGCCTTATCCTGCTTTCTGATTGTGATCTCTTTCCCTGCACCGGAAAGAGCAAGGGTCAAGTCAGTTACTTTGCAGCTATTTCCACAAATTTTTAGACACTCCATCCACTTGATGCAATCTTTTTCAACCACTGCCATGCCTCTCTTAGCCATCATATCCCCTCTGAAGGATTTTGTCATGCTTAGGTGAAAATTCAAGATGTGATTGTCAGATGACAAGGCACCTCCTCATGAAACTGGAGATCACAACACTTTCACATTTTCTACACCCATTCAGTGGGTCAATGCAGCAACTTCACAGCTACCCTAAGTTGTGTCTAGATGGCCTGAAACTCAGGGTGCTGGTAATGGTTGGAATACAGTCAGTCTACTGGGCTTGTGCAAGTACCAGCAATACAGAGGTTAGGTTTGAAAATAAATTTTAAAATCTCCATTTTTGTGATTATTTACTTGGTTTTGAACACTTTGATCTCCCTTACCTATTGCTACTATAATTTATAAGAATTTTACAATACCCACTGTCCTCAAACTGCAGGGCTGAGATGTTTCGGACCCTGCTGCAGGGACTGCCTAAGGCACTCCTTGGTGAGTGGTCCCATCCTCCTAAGGCTGTAGAATCCCCATCAATCCCTCCAAGCCCCTCACTGTTGCTTCTCCCGGCCCTACGCACCTCAGCACTGCTCCTCCCACACCTGTGAGAGCCAGCACCCTCCCACCATCAAGAGGTCAGTTCAGGCAAGTCCCATTCTCTTCCCCAAAACCTGGAGCAAAAGCAAACCAGAGGGAAGAGAGAAAGCAAAAAGGCCAGGAAGGCTAAGCTCTCTCTTGTCATTGAGAACTGCTAGCTGTTTATATTTCTGCCCTACCTAAAAATATCTCCAACATTGTCAAAACTCCTTGAATGCATTCTTTGGAGGAATCTGTGGCTACTATCTGTGAAATTCCACCATCTTTAGGGAAGGTCAAAACATTCTGGAGCTGCCTGGGAGGAGTCTGAAGCAACTACAGGCATAGACCTTTCTCCAACAATCACAAAGCTCCTCAGGTAACCCCTCTACAAAATTTGGGGGGCCCTATTTGGGAATTCATCTGTCTCCAGAGAAAGCCCAAATGCTCCCAGAGATACCTCAGAAAAGTCCTGGGAGAGCTACAGGGTGTGGACCTGCCTGCAACACAAAGAGAATTCTTCAACTAACTAGGAAAATTATGATGCTGCTACCTGGGACTTTACTGTTTGTAAAGAAAATCAAAACACTCTGACAGATGTACAGAAAAGCCCTGAAGAAAAAAAAGAGAGAGCATGAGCCCCAACAACATCCTGCACCGCCTCCCCATACGGCAGGCAGAGGCAAGGGCAGCCAAGTGGAGAGCTCTTTCCTCAGGCTATAACAAGCAGGAGCTGCTAGAGCCACAGAGAGACAAAAGTATTTTTGGCATGAAGAATACTTAGAAACAGTCTGGCTAGCCAGAGAAAATGCAACTGTGATGGGTAGGTCAGCCTGCCATGCATTCCACCCCAAGGAAAATCAAACAAAAATAATGACTGCCATCTCAGTACCTAGGTCTGAGCAAACATGCCTTGGGATCCAAACACAAAGCATATCACCTCATGGGAGTTTTGCAGCTTTCCCTCAGCTCTTCTTTTGCTTTATAGCCTGGATTTATACTACTTCATGATGACATCTCAGAGCAACCTACTCCTCCCCACAAAAAAACATGATACCTTAGCTGAGCAAAGAGATATGAAAAAGGGGCAAGGCAGGAACACAGCTGCAGTCATGGGGAAAGACTGGGAAAAAGGAGAGAGTTAAGTTTGCTGGACACCATTACTGAGGACACCTGGTGGCTGCATGGTCAGCCTCAAAGCTCACTCTTGTTCCTCCAAGCTACAATGGGAAAAGCTTCTTGGCATGGAAGAAGGAGGTCAAAGATCCAAATTTCAGAGCCTGTTAGAGAAGACTAGTTGGCCTAAAGCCTTGTGTTGCCCCAGGTCACAGAGTGGCAGAGGCTTCACAGAGAGTCTGGCCAGCCAACAAGCATCTGGGCATCAAACGTGTCTGGGTGGGCAGCACAGCACAAGGGAAAGCAGGAGGGTAGCAATCATTGGAGAGTTAATGATATTAAAATACCCTCAGGGCCTTGCCTGCCGGCAGGCAGACCCAACACTGCAGGACAGCAAGCCACCAGGAAGCACGGGTAGAGCCCAGCCACTGGTTGTGCTATGAGAGCATCGGTGCCATGAGCAACAGAGCATGGCAAGAGCTCTGTGAACAGCAGCTGGCACCAAACGAACAGCCTGCCTGCTGGCACAAAGCTGGGAGACCTGGGCAGAAGCCCAGGAAGCGAAGAACCATGTTCTTGGGTGAGCCAGGCAATGGAGGGGAAAAGGCAGCTGCTTCATGCAATTTCTACTTCCCAGACCTCTAACACTCAGCTGTCCTCTCACCCATGGGAGCTGGCACTCCAGCAGAAGAATCTCCCCAGGCAGAAAACAGAGAACAGCGGGATAAAGCAGCGAGAGCACACTGTTTGTGTTGAGCACTGGTACAGCTCTGCTGCAGCACTGGGTGGTGTGATACAGGAAATGGAGAATACACATTGGGACCAAGAAGCTGTTGTGCCTGGTCCCATGTAAAGTCAGAGCAAAACTGCAGTCCCTGATGCAGTTGTTATACACAGTACAAGGCAAGGGGCACTCACTGAACCCCAGAGAGGAAGGAAAAGAATTATTAGGCTAGAGCAGAGATACTAGCTCTCAGGAGTAGTAGCATAAACCACCAGTCCCTTTTCTGCAACAACCCTCAGGCTTGTATATTGTGCTTGTGCATTGCCATTTTTCTTGATCTACACTTCCCAGTTACCAAGAAACTCAATTTGGGAAGCTGTTGCACACATCTGTGTTTCTTCTTAGCCTGTTTCTGCCACAGAAATGCGTTTTACTCCTGTGACCTCCAAGACGCTTTCGCACTGAAAGAGTACTGCTGAGCACCTGTCACTTCAGAGAAACCAGTCTTGAACCACTGATGAAGAGCTTGACTGTGCCTTTTTCACATAATACCTTAGCTGCCATCAGTGAAAGAGTTGCAGGAGTGCAGTGAGCAGCCTCCATTGCTATGTGTAGAAATACAACTGCCATACTCACGAAGCTACAGCTAGAGGGGAACTGAGCTGTTCCCTTCCACTGCACTGTCGAATGTAATTCACTCCCTGGCATTGTGTGACCAAGCAAAGGACGGGCAATAACATACACAGCAGCTTATCCCAGAGAGTGGCAACTTTACCTCTTCAGCTTTTAACTGAGTCTGACTAAAACTTCAGACATGTATTTGTACCTCTGCTGCAGTGCTCCCATCCCCAGCACTCACAGTGGGGATGCAGAGAAAGGAGCAAAGGTTTAAACTGGGGAAATCAGGATTCCAGTAAAGGCATAATCCCAAGGCTTTCCTCTAAAGGAGTAAAAGCTGTTTAGAGCATTGTGTAAATTCATAGCAAAAAGAAATAAAGGTGAGTTTTATTCATTCCCATTATTGTTTGTACGTCTTTGCAATAATGTTTATTGACATATTTGAATGGAGCACAAGCTGTAGTTCAGTTCAACTGCCTGTGAAACTGAGACATTTGTCAAGAAACAAACCTTACAAATCTAAGCAGCTCTTCTCTTCCCTGTTATTAGTTGGGAAATACTAGAAAAGGTATGAAGTACCAAGGAAAAGGTATCTGTCAAGTTGCCTATGGTGCCTTGCCTAGCAATCCCTGAGGTGCTGAGAGGGAAAGCTCAGCAGGTTAATGAGGAGCATCTTAACTTTGCATTGACACTCATGCACAGACTAAAAGTATGCATGCACATCAATTACAGAATCCCTATGAGGCACAATAAAGTTAGCCTTGCCTGGCCAGAGGGATATATTACACATTTGCCTCATTGAAGGAGCTTGCCATGGCTTTAGCTAAGTTACCCTATAAGAACTTGGCCATAGCTTCCCTCGGCAAGCAGAAATGCCCTTGCTCCTCCTTTCCACCAGGCCCTGTTCCTCGAGGTGAGGAACCTTTTCTAACTCCTCTGAATTTTAAAGACCCCTGAAGATATGCAGCACATTTAAAATTCATTAAATGTAAAAGACATTCTTTTCAGGAGTTACCATGTCGGAACTGAATGCCCCAGATTTTGACAAGGCTTGGACTTGGCTCTTAGTCTAGTTTGCTACAGAGACAGAAACAACATCAAGTCTTTCCACACCAAAACTTTTGGATTTGAATCCCTACCCTGAGCTTTAAACAACTGAGGCTTCCAAATGTATCATGCTCTGTGATTCTGCTCCAGTCACACCTCACCTCTCATCACCCTTTTTACACTAAAAACTCACGATATGGGGCTACATCTGTTTCCAATAAAAAGTGTAGCTAATACACAATTCATGCACTTCAGTCCCCTCTCTGTAGCCAACGCTCTCCCACCCTGTCCCAGCACTGGCTCTGTCAGTACTGCTGGCTCCTGAGTGAGAATTATTCCAGTCATACATCCCTCTCTGCATGTGGCACACATTCCCGGACAAACTAGACCTAGCCTTGTGGTCCCCTCCATCCCGAGCATCCTGCAATGTCACTTTTCATTAAGCTTCATAAACCATTCAAGCGACAATTCTCTCTGCATTCATTGCTGCACCAGCCCAGTGAGTGGGAATGGCCTCTGGTTAACATCACATCACTGCTGTGTCTTTGTTTTTGTGCATGTTGATCAGAAATTACCTGGCTTAGAGAAAGTAATTTAGTGATAAATGATTGCTCATTCAGAGGTACCCAGTTTCAGCCATAGCTGCCAGGTATTAATCTATTTGTCAATCCTTTCAGATCTTCTGTGCTGATGAGCAGCTCCCAACTCTGGAAAGTGAAGTCCCCTCTTCAGAGGGCAGAAAAGAGGGCAAAGAACTTATTCCACACCTTTTCAGCTGCATTTGCAAGGTGCTCTTGAAGAAAGGAGGACCAACTGGGAGGGATTAGTGAGGGCCAGGGTTCCAGCTTTGACCTTCAAAGGGGCTTTTGAACAGACCTCAAAAGCAGGAAGAGCACAGATTTAAGTCTCCAAAGTGCCTGGGAATGTGTGGATAAAACACTGCATGCTCATATAAAATAACATGCCAGCTCATATAAAAAAAAGACAAAATTGTTTCACTGTTATCAGCTTTCACAGAATTTTCAACAGGAGCATTCCCACAATGAAATTTTTGGACATAAAGGAACTAAAAGTTAAGTGAGTATCTGGACTCCTCTTCACCTAGGATATGCAGCTCTCAAGATCCAATTCCTCTTCTGCAACAGGAGTTCAAAGCTCAAGCCTCCTACATTTTCTGAGCACTGACATCTCTCCTTGCTACAATAACCACTTACAGAGAGTAGAACCTTTACACCTCTTTTATACCCATCAGTGATTCTCCCCAAGAGGAACCCAGAAAAACAACAATAACTTCCAACATCAGGACAAAGAATGTAACTCCCCAGTTGTTTTGGTCATGGCATAAAATCAAAGTCAGTCATCCAAGCCTGCTTGTTTGCAGAATGCATGCTATTTAAATAAGGATTGGCACACACAGCTCATAGGTCGGTCTGCAGCTAACGTCTCCAGCTAAAGAAGAGCTCCCAGAAATCACCAGGATGAGTCTGAACTCTACATGCAAATCCTTCTGAAATTCTACGGCCCATTATTTGATATGTGGATCCAACTTTCACATTCATTGTGCCCAGACACGGAGAGGACACAACATACACCAAAATTTGAAACTTGCAGCCTATTTTCATCATGCCAGCCAGAACTCAAACTCTGGAAACAATTCATCAGTCTTGGTTTTGATTTAGAATATTGCTACAGGACATCAGAAAAACTCATGGCTTTAAATGACTGCAGTATGGAGGACTTTGAAGAGCAGACAGATATCTAAGCCATTACTAGAGTCCTGACAACGATCTACACTCACATATTGGCCTTTGTGCAAGCTCCTCTTTCAAAAATCAGAGAAATTTGATGGTGTTTCCTGATGCACCATGTAGGATTCCTGAAGAAAACAGCTTCCTTTTCTGTGATAGGAAACCTCTCATTCTGGTTGGAGCAAAAGGTCTGCATCTTCCCTTTGCCTGCACTCCGTGCTGAGCTGCAGTATTGTTTTATTGAGCCACTCAAGTTTGGAGACTCCCAGCGAGGCAGTGACAGACCACGAACTGCTTTACCAAGACCTGCAGGTAACAGGGCAGCATACATGTGTTGTCTCCAAAGCAGATGCACGAGGTAGCTGGGACCCTTCCACCAAACTTCTCCTTCCAGCCTACCCTGCTTCTCTTCATCCTCCCCGTGCTCTTTTTCTCTTCCTCTTCCACAAGCCAGGGAGGAAACAATTTCCTCTCTCTCTGACTTGGCCCCCAACTCCCTTCTTCTTTATCGTGCTGGTTTTAGGTGGGGTAACATTCATTTTCTTCACACTAGTAGCTTGTATTTGGCTGTGATTTGGATTTGTGCTGGAAACAGTGTTCATAACGCAGCAACGTTTTCTTTATTTCTGAGCAGTGCTTACACAGAGACAAGGACTTTTCTGTTTCTCACACTTCCCCACCAGTGAGAAAGCTGGGGGTGCACAAGAAGTTGGGAGGGGACACAGCCAGGACAGCTGATCCCAACTGACCAAAGGGATAAGCCAGACCATAGGGTGTCATGCTCACCATATAAATTATAGGGAAAGTTGGCCAGGGGCTGTTGCTCAGGATTGGCTGGGCATCGGTTGGTTGGTGGTGAGCAATTGCTTTCCTTTCCATCAGTTTACTATCTTGGATTTTATTTATCTCTTTTTTTTTTGTTTGTTTATTTTCCTTTCCATTACAATTTATTATTATTTTATTTAAACAGTGAAATGATTTTATCTCAGCCAACAAGAAGTTTTCTCACTTTTATCCTTCCAAAATGCTTTCTTTTCCCATCCTGCTGGAGAAGAGCAAGCAAGCAGCTGTGTGGTTCTCAGTTGCTGACTGGGGTTAAACCCCAACACTTGCGACCATGTCTCAACCAGAGCCTTATGGCTGCTCGATGCAGTGGCCTCGGGAGGAGCAGGGCTGCCCAGCCAGTTGCAGCTGGCACTGCTTCTCCCTCCACTCAAATGAGGGAGAGATGACAAGGAGGGATCATCCCCACCGCCTCTGGACCTCAGCCGTGGGCACAGGCATCCTGCCCGTGGCCGGCCAGGACTCGTGCAGGTGAGAGGGCATTGGCGGGAGCTCAGGCAGATTCCCACGCCTCGGGAGTGCCACCGAGAGCCATTCCCCCTGCCTTTGAGCCGGCAGGTTTACAAGCCTCTAATTCCCAGCTACAAGCACTGCTCCCCGTGCCAAGGAAGCAGCGGCGCGTGCTGTCATTCACGCGGCTGGAAGGCCACTCCTGCCAGCATTTGCGGCTATCGTACCAGCTGCTCGGGGCTGGGAGCAGATGGCAGGATGGCACACCTGACAGGGAGCAGACCTTCCAAGGACGAAGGGGGAGGAAGAGTTTGCTTGCAGCCCCAATCCCCAGCCATGCAAAGACGGAGCAAATGTACCAAGCTCTCTCTCTCTCTCTGCCACCCCCAAGTCTCAAGAAGGGATTTTCACACTAGAGTAAACCTGGACAGGCGTCACTGATACCTCTAAATTTGTACACTTCTCCTGCCTCAGCCAAAATGTCCTTTGTTTGAGCTAATTACCAAGCACATTGAGCTAATTATCAAGCAAAATCCCAGTTTAGCCTTTCCCATGAGATGCAAGAAAATTTTCTTCAGGAGGTCTCAGCTAGTTTAAGCCCATTCCACCCCCCAGAAACAATACTGTTGGAAAAGGTGAGAGCTCCAGTCAAGGGTGAGCGTATTTCTTCTCCAGCCTTTGTCCATTCTGAAAAGAGATGATGACAGAGCACAGGCTATGGAAGTTAATCCCAGATCCAGCTCCTCATCTTCCCATCTCTTCCAGATGAAGTTAATGAAACGAACGGATATGGGAGAACATCACAGAGCGCGAGATATAAAACAGTGATTATGTCGCATACAATCCATCCTGAAGAACTGATATGTGAGCGCACATACATTTAAATATTTGAAAAGCATCTTTTACAATGAATATCAAAATTACTTACAATCCAAGTCAGAGAAAAATGCCCTTACTTCTCCCTATCTCCCTTTTCTCATTACAGAGATAAATCCCGGGTGCGTCTCTCAGCTGCAGAGGGAGACTGAACAATATATGTATAAAAACATATATGTGTGTGTATGTATAAAATATACAACATTAATAATCTTAATAATTTTAAGGGCAGATTGCTGCATAATACAGGCAGTCTGGGAGATGAGAAACTCTGGGTAATAGCTATTCTCTCTCTTCCCATCTGCAAAGTAGATGGGAAAAGATGCCAGTAGCAAATGCATGGGTTTGTATTGTGTACCAGAAAGTGAAAGCAAGGCAGGAAGAAAGGAGCTGGAAGGATAGTCATATGCATGTAGCAATAGTGTTTGTGTTCTAGCAGTCATGGACAGTCAGCACTGTCAACCAAGCATGCAAGAAATTCTTATCCTAAGATTTTAAATCATGTCAGTTATGGATCTCTTTCCATTGCATTCTTGCTTTATAATGAAAACTGAAATGGACTGTAACTTAAGAAGCTCAGTCTTGTTTGGTTTTTGCTTTGTTTTGTTTCTTTCCTGCCAACCGCCCCCCAGCTACTGTGGAATTCAATCAGGAACCTTGGCAGCACTGCTGCCACTGCAGCCATGCTGCTTCCACACGTCACAGGAGATGCTCTGACTTGGGGGGAGCGATTCACACTCACATTCACTGAGATGGAGAGATGTTGCTCTTTTAATTAAAGGGCTTCATCTCTATTCCCAACCCTGGCCACACCCTGTGTTGTTGTACAACAGCACAACTATATCTCAATGTACTTCTCTTCTCTGTGATTCCTATTAAATTCATGGGTGATTTACTCGGTCATATTTTGTACTCAAACTTCTCAATTTTTAAGTGCTTTTCCCTATGTGAATACTTAAACATTCATAGGTTTTGATCTGTGTGCCTTCACTGTTGACACTACTGTGTGAGTACCCCTGCCTTGGCCTCCTGCTACAATGTCGCAGCCTGCAAAGCTGCAACACCTTTGACTGGAGCAACACACAGTGTCCTGACTACACGAGGCTGAAGAATTCTGCCGGTACTCCAGTGTACATTCACAACTGTGAATCACACCAATATTGTTAATCAGGGTTCTAGAAAATAGAAGGGATTTCCAAACAATAAGAAAAGTTCATTTCCCCCCTTCTTTTTGTCATTAATGAGCCTCAAGGGTTGTTGCAAGCCATATTTTAAAGCCTTGCTCTGTCACCAAAACCACAAAAGGTTGAGAACAATTTACTTTCAGAAGCAGAGGCATCTGGTAAAGCACAAATTATCCCTGAGACACCTGACAAAAAATTCCAGAACTAGTAGTGCTACAATTGCCTTCTGTGTAGAAACCACAATAAAAAGACAGTTCTATGAAGTGGTCTCTACAAAGCATCACAATAAATAAGAGGGACAGTGAGAAATGCAGCATAAATCTCCTGACCCACAAACGTGCTTTTCCAACCAGACCAGGCTGTCCCCATAATATGCACTCTCAGGACCCTGTGCACCCAAATGAATTGTTGTCTGTTAATATTTCTAGCTATATATGCAGTGGATGCCAGGATTCTATAGCTGCACTTGTCACATAGGAAGAGCACAGTCTCCTCCTCCCACAGATGCACCTCTATTTTTACACAGCTGTATGTAATGTTTCCATGTATGTATCTAGTGACAAGGCGCAGTGCCTGTGAAGTTATAAGCACATGCCAAGGCTCCTACATGTGCAGGATGCCAGAGCCCGGTACATGTGTCCTGGATAACTGAACAGAGCCCTATGCCCTGGCTGTGTCTCTTACTGTTTGAGCTTTGTAAAAAGTGACAGACACATGCATTTCTGCTCAGCTTTGACTCATGAGTATAGCAGTGCTTGCACAAACCCAGGTGTTGAACGAATGATCAGCCAGCTGTAATGTTACTTTAAATGCAAGTTTGTGTATTGGCTCTCAGAACAAGCCTGAGAGATGCAGTTGAAAGGAACACAGTCACTCTGAGTACAGGATCTGCATAAATCACTGTCCAGTATATTCATTCCTATTGACAGATTAATTCCTTTCTCAGGTTTTGCTTAAAAGTGTACCACTGAATACTAATAACAGTTCCCAGAGCTGCAGTAATGTCACTCAAAGCAGGGTGAAAGATGTCGAAGGGAATGATCTATGGCCTTCTCAATGGGGAAGCTCCCAGCTGCTCCAGCTCCCCAGGCTGGCAGCTGGCAGCAGTGAATACAAGGAGCCACCTCCTCACCTTGCGAGTGGATGGGATTACCCAAGTCTCTAATTCTGGCAGGAGGTTGCTCTGGAAGGAAGAGTGCAGAGGCTCTCTTTAGACCTGGAAGAAATCCTCTCAATGTCTGCCAGAGTAAAATTGGAAATAGCAAGGCAAATCTTCATCTCCTCATAAAACTAGCTGCATATGTGACACAGCAAGGGCACTGGCCTGAGAAGCAGGACAGGTAGCAGAGCAGGGAATCTCTGTAATGTTTCCCAGCCCCAGCTGGTTTGTTGGGTGCATTTCATTTTCTGCACCCGAAAAAAATGAATGCAAAGGTATTTTCCCTTAATCAAGTCTCCCAACCGAGGTGTCAGGCACAGAGAAATCACTTGTCACTCCAATGCTTCCCAGCATGTGCTCGCTGCACCAAGGAACGGAGGGCAAAGGGATTACAGAATTAAGTGATATCGGTACAGCAGCCAGAGTGGCCAAGATTTACCTGTCACTTGGAAGAAAACTCCATTTCATTTTGTGATTTACTAAGAGTGAAAGTTAAAGTGGTGGGGCCTGGTCAAGCCCTGGGATCTATAAGCAGGCAACGTCAAACCATCAGCCCGTGACAGCCCACACCAGGCACCTTAACCTTTCTCTGGGCAAGGCAAGAGCAGCTGCACAGTAATCCCTTGGTTCAGGCTTAGGGACAGGCTCATAGACTCCTATGGGACTTCATCGCTGCCTGTCAGTCAGCTGGAGGACCAACCTTATCCCTTCTCAGAGGACCACAAGTGGTGTTTTCTGGGAATCAGGATAAGGGCATTAGCCCTGCAGGGCTGGAGAAGTGGCTTCCCATCTCCATGGTGTTTTCATAAAGACAGCAAAGTCTGAAGGAAATAGTTCTTTAAGCTGTGAGGTGCCCACTGGATTTTTGTTGATGGCAGCACCAGGACTAGCCTGGTAAGGTCCTGCATAGATGAGGATGAAATGCGAGAGCAGAGAAAAAGGCCTAGCTAGCACAGTTCCTCTACTCTACCTCTCCCTTTCAAGCAGCCTTCTTGCACTAGGCTGTCTCCAGCAGCATAACTGGCAGGAGTGTGCGAGTCCACAGTGCTGCATCTGCCCCTGCTGATGACAAATGACCCTTAAGGTAAAATCTGTTCCTGCCCATACACTTTCTCTAGTGAAAACACTCTTTTTTCTGCCCCAAGAAAAGTTTTGACCTCCATCACTCCTAATTCTCTTCTCCACTTACTCATGTACAGATATGATTAAAAGCCCCTGGGACAAAGCCCTCAAAAATAACATCTTGATCTTCTATTTTTTAGTGCATACCTCCATTCTATTTCACCTCATCAGATTTCCCTTCTTCCCCTAGGATCCCACCTGTCTCTGTGACTGCTTCTCTTCCTTCTTTAAACCACCCTCCCCAGTTGTATGCTGGCTGGGATGGTCTAGTCAGAATGAATCCCATTACACCTCCTTTGCAAATGATCGCAGTGTCTTTGTTACAGTTTGATTCAGATTTCTCCCCATATTTTGGACTGTGACTCCTCCCCTGTCATTCTACCATTCCACCAGAACTGATTGCTCAGAAGGGCAAGAGATGAGCTCCTGCTGAAAGACACAAATTAACAATTTCATGGGTATTGGGGGGAGAGGTTGAATGAAAATTGGGGGTTTGCAGATGGCTGGCTGTTTTTTTCTAGTTGGCTGAACCAAACTTCAGAGCTGAACGTCTCTTAATTTGGAGAAAAACCTAGTTCACTTGACTCTATTTCAGGTTGTATAAAGTGTAAATAGAGCACTCTTAAAAGCCAGGTTTACCTGAAGGCAGATTAATCCCAAACTGTCGTGAATCAATGCAATGCTGTTTCATACTGCAACAATAACCATTCTCAGGCTCTTCATCTGTCAGCTAGCTTTGTTCCTATTGATTGTATCCTTTCATAAAGTCGACTGCACCTTAATGCCAGAAAAGGCCTTTCCTCTGCCCTGTTTCAGTGCCAACAGCACACTGCCTTCCATCTTGGTGCAACAGTCCCAGCCTTGCACAGCTCTGAGTTCTCAAGCTTCTGCTTGTTGTCCTTATTATAAATAAACCTCAGGGTGACACAAACACTGTTTTTGTCCACAGAGGTGCTGACTAGCTCTTAGAAGAGCTAGTCATAGAAACAGAAAGATGACAGCACATGTGATGCTGGAATTAAAAAGCAGTATCTCTGCTAAAGGGTTATCTGACTCATCCTGCTCTGCCAAAGGAACACGTACTGGTTACACTCATGTCCTACACACTGTCACCTTTACCATGCAAGCTGACTCTTGCTCCTCATTATGAGATTATATGCTGAGCAGCACCCTGCTTGCACAGGAGCCACAGACCATAAGTACTCTGCTATCTCCTCAACTTTTCTCAATCCTCCTCTCCACAGAAAGACACTGTGCTTTCTTCTACTTAGGCTAAGTCCCTGAAAACCTTGAAATCTACCAATGAACAACTATCTTTGATATCTTTCTACTTCTTCAGTTTCTTTCCCTGGCTTTTTTTTCTTCTCTTTCTCACTCCATTCACCTGCATCTCTCTCTGTGCTCACTCCTTGCATTTCAACGCCCAACACCTCTCTCATGTCTTTCCCTGCTTCCAAACTCTTCTATCAGTCTTTCTGCTTTTCCATTTCTATAATCTACTCTGAATTGTCTTGTCTCTGCCATTTTTAAGAAAAATTAAGAGTGCCCATGAGTATGCGAAAAGTACCTCCCTGGATTTTTTTAAATCTTCAAAAACAGGGTCCAAGGCTCAGTCAAAGCCTATTTGCTTAAAAATAGCTAAACAAAAAGGCTTGTGCCAGTTACAGACACAGTTAGTTCTTCACACACACACACACACCAAGAGTTACTCATCTGTTCTAGTTTATCTCCAAACAGCAGCAATGAAATACTATTCAAATTCTCTTCCTTGTCCTTCTGTGGGACAGTGCTAGGCAGAGCTGAAGGGTAAACACAGATTAACTGGTTTACAGCACTTCTGATTTGGCCGGTGCAGGGCTTCCCTATGTACATCCATGGCTCTGATACACCAAATAATGCATAATTTATCTTATTTACACTGCAGGTAAATTCTTGAGATCACTCATTTTAGATACAGATTTGTGATATTGCTTCTCCAGAAGCAAGGAAAACCCACAGTGCTGGTGGGGGCTGATGGTATAGCCAATCACTTACTTGAGCGCAAAGTTGTTCAATCAAGCATGCCTGGATTTGACATTTTTGCCTCAACACTCATTTGCAAACAGCTGGAAAAGCAAGGGGCCAAGCTTGGGTCCACAGAAGAAAAAGCATGGCCAAAAGTGACATGTATCTTTATAAATGGGAGGACCAGGGGATTATAAAGCAGAGAACTTAGCTTTAGTTCACAGTCACAGACAGGGACAAATAACCAGACTACTTGCAATCACCTGCAAGATGACAAGGAGATGAGTAACAGGCAACATGCACTTGTCAAGGAAAATCATGTCAAACCAACATAATTTTCTTCAGTAGAAGGGTAACATCTCTTGTGGACAGCAGAGAAACAGTTCATTCATGCATCCTGACCTTAGTAGGCTTCCTGACACCCTTTCTCCTAACATTCCTACAGACGAGCTCAGAAAATATGGTCTAGATGAATGCACTATGCAATGGCTACAGTTTATTGGAAAATAGTACTCAGAAAGTAGTTACTAATGGCTCACTGTCAAAATGCAAGGATACACCAGTGGGGTTTCTGCAGGAATCTGTTCACAGTCTGGTGATATTCAATATTTTCATTAATGACCAGAATAAAGTCTGTTTATTAAATCTGCAGATGACAGCAAGCTGAGCAGGAGAGCACATAGAAGATAGGCATGGAATTAAAAATTATCTCATTTACAAAAGAAGCAATAAAAATTGGAGTAAAATACTATATGGGTGTGTGCAAAGTATTGTGCTTTGGCAAGAATAATAGCCTCCAGTGACAGAGGATGAACAACCAGGTAGTGAACATGCTGGTAGACAAGAGGGTTCCAATAGACAAGGCAACGGTAGACCACAAGCTCAACATGAATCACTACTGCTTTACTAGAAAGGAAAAAGAAAATACCATGTAAATGTACAAGGATGAAATCTACAAAACACAGAAACTAATCTGCTTTAGCTAACACTGGTGGGAATCAGCCAGAGTATTGTATCCACCTTGGGAGAATAATCCCAAGGAAAACATGGCCCCACTGGAGAGAGACCTGAGGAAGGCAATGATAATAACCAGAAGCTGAGAACGCACCACTTCTAAGGGAGTCTGAATGCATTATGTCTGTTTACTTTAAAGAAGACAAACAAAGATATGAGACATTAGAACAGTTTTCAAAAGCTTGAAAGGTTTTGGGGAAAAAAAAATTAGAACAGTTTGTTCTGGATACCTTTGCCAATTACAAGGAAAGGGGGGGTTAAATTGCAGAAAGGGAGATTAAGATCAGAAGTCACCACTGAGCTCTAGTGGTAAAAGCATTTAAGCACTGGGAAAGATTGCCTCAGGTTGCAGAGAACCCACCAGTGCTAAGTGTTTTGGAATCAACTGGATCAACATGGCAGGAAACAGCCAGCTACAGCTGATCTGATCTTTTGGCAGTGGGATGAATGAGATCCTCTCACCAGGTTACTTTTAGCCATCTCATCACAGCAAGTTTCTCTCACACAAAAAACTAATCCACGTACAATCCTTTCCTCACAGGCATTACTCATAGACATACAAACTATAAGCAGTAAGATGGACTGCTGGTCCATCTGCTGCCACACCAGTGCTTTGGGTGGTGGCAGTGACCATCCCACACTGTATCTTTAAAACTGTGCAGCGGGGATGGGTTAAAACTTTTCTTTCCACCTGATTAAGTAGATCGGCTTATGACACAGCCCATAAGGGATTTATTTTTTGGCACCACTGGGGATGACCCAACCAATGTAAGAAGCTACGGCAGCAGATCCCAAAATAGGGGTCTTGACTCCAACAAAAAAGTCTGAAATCTTGCGGGAAAGATCACTGCCCCTGAAAATGGAGCATCAAGAAGAAAAGTTTGGAAACTCCTGAGCTAAGGGCTTTTTCTCCAAGAATCTGACAACTTTCCTTCTCAACTGAAAGCTCTTTTGCGACACAAATCCTATATCGAGGTACTGGCCTTTGTAACTCTATATTCCTCTGCAGTATAAGGAGCAGCAGGACAAACACAAGCTCCTGTAGCAGTGACCTGGGTTATCAGGCAAGTCTGTGATTAGACCTGCACAGAAAATGGAATTTTGTCTACAGGGAAACGACACTGTCCAACACTTCCCAAGTAAAAGAACTCTGATTGTATATTCCTGTCCTCCTCTTTGCCTCTAAGTGGTTACAACAGGCACTACTGACTGGGGACCAATTACAGGGCCCAGTCCAGGCACCAGTCCTTAGATATTTCTTCTGTGCATGTCTCACGTTTAGCTGTATGGCATTGAGGCAGCCTGGACTTGGAAGGTAAATCACAAAATTAAGAGCAGAACACCAGAACATTTTTCATGACCTTTCTAATGAAGATATTCGGGTCTCAAAATGTTACTAGCTGAAAGGACACTCAGGCCTTTTCTTTTCTAACAGCTCTGTGGTGGGAATATGAATGACTCTGCACCACCACATAAAAGATATAAATATGAAAGGGAGAGAAAAATGGCTTAGGTCAGTCCAAATGCATCTCATTAAGGAAGAAATAACACCAAGAAAAACAAAATTAAGGGTCAGGGGGAAGGACTATGTAGCTGAGAGCGTGACATTCCATATATAATTCTCGCCAAGAAAATGCAACATCCCTCATCTTACATGTCTTTGCATGCGGGAAACATCCAAAACAACCGCAAGATTAGATGCCTACCATCATGTCTTATTGTATATATGCATGCCTCCTAGTGAAAAGAGCCACTGATTTGTGAAGCTACTTCCCTTTCTGTGGTTTTCTGAACCTCTGTTGATTTCCTCTTGGGAAGCTTTTAGATTGTGTCCTTACTAAAATGGAGGTTCAGTGTTCCCCTGGACCCTCGCATGGTTAAGCACTTAGCCACTGCCACAATGGGAAACACCTTTTACAATTCAATTTGATCTTTCTCAAGGATTACTAGAAGCGCCTACTCTCACTGTAGCAAAATGCTAGGCTGCAATAAATGATTTTGCCATAAGAGGTTTTAACTGTCATAGGCATCAAAATGGCTTTGCAATGGTTATGAGTAGATTTAACTCAGAAGTTTGACAGTCCCATGTGCTCAACAGCATACTGAATGATTCAGTAATGATAGTGTACATATCTCCCCAGGGGACCCCAGTGTGAAGATGCACAGACACTTAGAGCTCACAGCCCCATCCCCAGAAACGAGACATCTCACTCCCTTGGCTGCATATAGGCAGGGAACCAGCTTTTCTTTCAGATCACACTTAGTGAGTGAAGGAACCAGGGATGATTACACCTCACTTCTCGAGGCATGTGACAAGTCTCCCCCCCCTCCTTCACCTCACGTTGCATTAACTGTCTGCAAGGGGATTTTTATGCCATTTGCAAAACTGTGGCAGTAGAGATAAGCAGCAAGGTGTGGCAGGAAACATTATCAGAGGAAGAGATACACAGCCCACAGCTGATACCAGACTAGGGTGCAAACTACCTGTTTTATGCCTGTGTTGCAAAAGGCAACACCTCCTACAGCACAGTACGTGTAAGCTGAGGTGCTGGAATGGGTTCAGAAAGGAAAGGAAGGATTTTCCAGCACACCACCAAACTTCACATGATGCCTCGGGCATGGAAAAGGAAACCACCTTGCTCTATTTAAAATAAAAGCTTATGTTGAAACAGGGTTACTTCAAGCTTGGTATCTGGAGCAGGTGCATACATTTGGCTGGATTTCTTGGTGAGTGCAGCATTCACAACTGGAGACAGATTTTTTCAAAAGAGTTGATATCTCATTTGGGCAACAAACCTAGTGTCCAGGTTTTCAAAACAGAGCTCCTCGTGCTGGGAGTGAGCATGTTTTAAAAACAGGACCTGTGATGACAGTCACTAGAAGGCTTACAAGTCAGCACTACAGGTGCTCAGCATCTGTGGAGGTAGCAGCATGTGTTAAACACTCTTGAGTGGATGTCTCAAAATTCCTCTTGCCCTCTCTGGGACACAGGGCAAATTCCCAGCCATTTAAATGACTTCACGTATTCAAGCCCCCCAATAAACAGAGAAATATTTCTACGTTTTAGAAACTAAAATGCAATTAAGATGCTTTCTAGGTAGACCTGAGAAGTATAGTGAGAAGTGTTTTGGAGGAGGTTTTGGAAGCAAGTACTTAAACAACAAATTTCTCATAGAAATTTGATTTCTTCAAATAGATTTCAAAGAAATCTTTCACTTAGCAGCAGAACATAATTTTATTCTGCATATGGACCTGTGACCAATCCTTCTGTCCTTCCTAAATTCCTCCCTACAATTGCTAACAAAGGGAAATCTGAAGTGCTCCAGCTGCCAGATGAATCATATACATGCTGTACACAAGTCATGCAACACAATTCCACTTCTGAGATTGTGATAAATATAGTTTCATAAGTAATTCTTCTGATATGGCTTACAGAAACTATAGCAAACATAGGGAACATACACACTAGACATCAAGGTAAGAGATGCCTGAGAAAGTGTGTGTGCAATTAACTTCCCTCTGGATGAGGATATGGCCAGTGAAAGAACTCTGACAAACTCAGGGCTGATATATTTCAGAAGACAACATGAATGTGAATAATGAAAAACCATTTCACAAGCTTCTAAAACTAAAATGGCCAGCTCCTGTAAAAATGCTGTAGGAAGAAATAGGTAAGTGTGGGCCCAGGAAAGTCAGCTATAAAACAAAGGAGGTTCCAAACTCAGTTTGAATGATTCTATACAAAAGGAGATTTCAGAGAAACCATACCATATCTGCTCTGAAAGATTATTTCTTCAAGGTGAGGTCTGGTTTGAGTACAAAGTGCCAAAAACATTTCCACCAGTGACAGCTAAAACTACAAACAGATGCAAAGTATGGCTGTGGTTTTTTAGTAACTATGTTTCCAATCTTATAATAGGGAATACAAAACTTTTCCTTAACCGGTACAAAATAAATTTCTTTCCTAGGAAACCAGTTTGGTTTTCAAAGCAGCCTCTGTTAGAGATGACAAGTGCTTTAAACCATGAACACCTTAAAGGAGTGAACTTAAAATAAATCAGCCATACAGGTGAACACACTGGATGCCTGCAAACCATGACAGAAGAGTAATCCCAGACATGCATCCTACTAGATTGCAACAGTCAGTGTGACAGTGGATACTGCCTTCAGAATGACTGCACCTTCAACTGGCCCTACTAGGGCTCTCCTGACAATATGCAGATTTCTCTTGGGCAACTCCCAAGTGCAGAAAAAAGTCCTGTTTTTCATGCCTTCCTAATTATTCCCAGTCACTGTCAACGTTTCGTGCTTCATGTCGTCTTCCACCAAAAAAATCCCATGATTTTTGGCAAAAACTGTTGCATCAGTGAGAGGGTTCCCCCTAAATTCAAAAAGACCTTGATAAAACCATTTGTTAATGATTCTAAAAACTTGTAAGGACTGTGAAAATTCTGCAAAAGACATATGGAATATAGAAAGACTCAAAACAAGCGCATGTTAAACATTTCCAAAATGTTCCAAGTTTTGGAATGCTAAAATATGTTGGAACATTCAAACATTTCCAAAATGTTTTAGCATTTTTATGCATACAGAAACTTCAATCAGAATATTATAATCCAGGACCCAGAAGTGAATATTGCATGCCCCGGTAGGGGACTGCCAGTCTCCCTTTCCAAATGAGAAAATCTTCATCATTATTAACTTCCAGTATGTGCTGTCACATCAGAAACTTAAATTTATC
>NW_016690226.1:1131418-1192403 GCF_001604755.1 Lepidothrix coronata
ATAAATCTTCCTAGGAAACTTTTTGGGAAAAATACACATTAAAAAAAAAAAATTAATTTGGCAGGGAAATCTGACCCTGTTCTGCGCATGTATGACTATTTGAAGCAGATCGTGAGTTTGCAATTTATTATTTTTGATCCTGTCTGCAAGGAAGAAAATGGACTCCTGAGATCTCTTCCAACCTTTCATTTTTGCTATTCTAATACTGGATTGATTCCCAGGCAAATGAATTACTGGATGCAATGCAGGTTAGACACTCTAGGGTACATAATGAATGGGAGGTTTATTATTATTTATATACATAAAATTTATGCACGTGGCTTTACAATTAGCTCATGGGTTTAACTTCCAGACATGTGTACATAATAGAAAAGAGAAAAAGCAAGGTTTGTGTCTGCGCTCATAAATCCTTTCCATGTAAGATTTGTCTCCTCTTGCTCTGTCCTTGACTGAGTTTTCCCTGCCCGTAGTCCCAGGAAGGCACAGGTTTATTTCGGGAATTACTCCTACCCTGCTGTGGTAGAACAAGTGCTATTGCTGTGATTTGCCACAAGTATTGAGGGGAAAAGAGAAAGCCAAGAGCCTACAATATGAGTCCTCCCCTGGTACGCACCTGTAACACATTTCCACAAAAGCTCAGCAGACGCCCATGTCCAAGAAGCTCTTCAAGGGAACATAGTACAGCACAGTTGAGCAGGTTTACCAAGCCTGCTGGCACTCTGGCTGTGGCCAAGTCCTGGCCCAAAGTCTGCTTTCGAGGCATAATCCCCAAAGCATTCAACCACCAAAAAAGTGGTTCCACAGGAGCTGAAGGGGGCTGGGGAAACCAGGCACAGCACAGCTAAAACAGCAGCAGCTGCTGCTCAGCGTGGGTAATTTCCCTTTACTTTCCCACTGGGAAACCTACTCTAAAGACAACATTCACGATGGGTCTGAGTGGAAGGCTGTCAGTTGGTATTCCTCATCCCCCTCCATCCTGACGCTTCCCCATGGCATGACAACCCTCCTGAAATCCAAGTGTGTACCTCCTTTCAAGATGCCCGAAGAGTGGGTCACCTCTCCAGGTCCCTGTGAGGGCAGGCTGGTAGGCACCTCCAGGTGCACAGGACGCTGCCACGGACAGCAGGTCTGGACAGGGTTCACCCACCTCTGCCTCCCACAACCGTCCTGTCCTGGGCACCAACAGAACAGGCTGTGCAGCATCGGCATAGCCCATGGGTGCTTGGCCACCTGACTTGGCAACAGGGGTTACAGGGGTTACAGGGGTGACATCACCTGCCCTGGCATTCCAGCCCCAGCCAGTGATGGCTCTGATGTCACAGCAGAGTCGAACAGCTCCCAAGCAGGGCAGGGCGGGGCCACACCTTGACTCCCTGGTGACTCCCCCAGGGGGCCCCCCCTACCCTCCCAGAGCTCTACCCCCAGTGTTCCCACACACCCTGTTAGCTGACGGGTGGCTGTTGCTGTGCCTGGTCCTCACAGGGCTCCCCAGACAATGCAGAGCAAAGGCACAGATGCCACCTGAGGGGCAGTGTTATCTCAGGACAGGGAACCAGATCACCTGAGTGTAACTAAGAGCAGTTTCCTTCCTAGGACAGGGCATGGGGAACAGCAGATGGAAGGGCTGTACCAGCACTGGCAGGTGCAGTGCGGGCACAGGAGAAACAAGAGGAAGGCTGGAGACTGCATAAGGCCCAGAGCGGGGAGGAACAGCTCAGGTGAAGCTGATGTCGTGGATGAGTGAGGAAAATCGCAGGCAGCACTCCCGCAGCAGTGTGAGTTTGGCACAGCTGGTACTGTGCTGGCACAGCCGGCCCACTGCCAGGAGAGCTCTGTGTCTCTCCTTTTCTGCTTTTCCCCTTCCCTTACAGGGAGCAGCACGCCTCTTTAAAAGGCAAATTCAAGCCTCTCCTCCTTAGTACAATAAAGGTAGAGATCATAAAACCATAGAATATCCTAAGGTGTAAGGGAACCACAAGGATCATTGAGACTAACTCCACGGGACAACCCCCAGAAAATCACACCATGTGCCTGAGTGTGTTGTCCAAGCACTTCAGGAGCTGTGGCAGGCTTGATGCTGATGGGAAGAGGGAAGGCACACTCTGGCTTTGTCTAGAATACCGTTTTAACTCACGTTAATTGCTCCCCAATTAGCCAGAGTTAGCTAACACATTTGTAAACACCAGCCTAGGCACTGCACAAACATTTGTTCTAAGACAGATATGTAAAATAGTTAAGTGGGTGCTAAGGCAATTAGGTATAATCTTATTACTTCCCTTTCCCGCATCCCCTTTTCACCCTTTGCTGGAGCACAGACCTGAGTTAGGTAGCAGAGGACTTTTTTTTCAAAAGGCACTACAAAGGTAAACCTTAGGGCTATCTCATGCAAAACCCTGATAAGGTGCTATTAGTTCCCAGCCAACTTTCAAAGACAGAGTACCATAGGGCTTTATAGCAACAGACATTCAGTGCACACAGAATCCACTAAGTAGATGTAAAAGCCTTCTGAGTTTCTCAATTTTGATTTATATTCTCTTTAAAAAAATCATTAGGCAGTAGATTTTCTGGTGTTCTTTATACAGACAGACCCCTCATCCCCTTTGTTATGGCTGTATTTCAAAATGTAAGGTTTCAACGTGACATTCACACTTCTGCTACTTTAGCACGCGCAGCAACACGTTCCCCTCTGATTTTATTTCAAAGATGCCTTATCAGTCTTTATATATGATCATAATGTGGAGCATATATCACCGGGATTCTTCAGAGCTGGAGAAGAATTGCAATTTCTGAACGCTTTCACAATTCCATGAGCAAAAAAGCAGGTTAGGGTTTTCCAAATCTAGCTTCCAGTTCCACACACACATCTCCCTCCCCTCACTTGTCAGAAATCTGCAGCTTGTATCCAAAGCAGAACAGAAACTGGCATCTGGATGTAAAACATCCGTTTCTGCAAGGTTCTTGGGATACAATGCAACACATTCTTCTCAGTCCAGGTCCGAATAGACAATGCAGCCTCTAAATGAGCCACTTTCTGTTTGCTCTTCTGCAGGGCTGGCAAGCAAGCTGCAAAGGGCTCACCATCAACATCCCGGGCTGTGCTTCCCTTAAGACTGAGAGCAATCACCACTCCCTTTTGCAAGTGTGCCATTTGGCGCGCTTTGGTTTGGATGACCAAACTTCATCATAGTAAAGTATTTCCTAACAAGTCAGCTCTCACGTGAATTCAAAATGACACCGATTTCACAGCTAACCCTCCCAGCACAAACAAATTTCAAAATTATTCACAGAAATTTTATAACATTTTCCTTCTGGGTCTGAAAGAGAGAAAGAGTCTTAGAATTCCTATCATCCAATGTTTCAGTCTTATTTCTTGAAATGCCCTAAACTGCTCAATTTCAGGCTGTTTTACCATTAAGATGCATTTTCCTTTTGTCTTACAAAAGCCTGAGGAAGGTTAAATGCCTGGGTTCTTTTGCTAGAGGCTGTGCTATGTAGATCATATCTCCTGTGATTTAACTCTGCTTTGTCAGAAGGAAGCCACGATCATGTACCATTTTGCTCTTTTCTTCAAGTTAAGCTGCCTAGAGAAGATGGCAAAAACGACAATCCCCTAAACCTAATAAAGGAAAAGAAAATTAAATTAGCTTCATCTTTTTTGGAATTAATTAGAAATAAAAAGTTTGAGTCTACTAAAAATGCATATGATTTTTCTTGGGTCAAAACTTGAGAAAAACTCTGAGAAATTGTTTTTGCACAAAAAAATTCCAAAACTACTTTAGTTTCAGCTGCCTCTGGGTGCTTGGCAAAACAGCTCACCTGTGTTTTGAGCCAATGATCTTTAGCCTAGCTATGCTTGGTCACACTCACCATTTTTAGCAATAAGAAATCACTTAATTAATTTGCAACTTTTTGGTGTTAAAGGAAGATGTCAGTCAGAGCACCTGGAAGAGACCAGGTTTCTGCTTGCCACGAGGCGGGTAAGCTGTGGATGTTGGTAGCCAGCACTGCCCGGCCTTGCTGCTGCTGAGGGTGCTGAGTTGGTAGTGCCAGTCACGATGGGACTGTGCTATGCATGTGCATTCAAGCAAATGAAAGTAATAGGCAGAGCCACTGTCAAAAGTAACAATAACAACAAAAAAAAAATAAAGACAAAAGAAAGGGGAAAAAAAGTGCATTTTTAACCTCATGGCAACTGTCAGAAGTTATCTCAAGTGGAAAAATATCACACTGATAGCATACTTTGGTTTTACCACAAGATAAAATTGGTGATGTCAGCCTCAGGCTCAGCTAACTCTAGCTGACCTGACCTAGATTACACTCAAAAAAAAAACAACAAAAAAAACCCAACGAAACAACCTGACTTTTCTGTGATTTTCTGCCTCTGTTAACCACATTACTCTAAAGTAAAAAAGACCTAAAATGCACCAAAGTCATTTCACAAAGCAGACAAAATTCCTTTCAGATCATAACAAGCAACTTGTTTTTCACATCAAATTGAAGCCTGTAACTAAGAAGTCAGTCACCATCCCCACAGACTTCCCTACATTCTCGCAATATTATGAAGCAATATATTGCCTAGATCAAATCCCCTAACACCAGGATCTACTCTGATGGTTTCTCTGGCAGATCACCAGGGCAAGTGACAGTGTCCCCAGCAGGCTGCAGGTGACATATACTGATCCCGCACATATGGAAGGCCACGATGCTGTACTCAGTGTGGATGTTTTTTGAAGGAAGGAGACATTCAGCCTACTGATCTCAGAAGATTCAAGATACAGCTGGTATGAAAGAGAGGTGGAAAGTGTAGTCTGTGTGTGCCCTGAGACTCAGCGCCCTTGGCCCAGGCGCTGCCTGCAGTGTGGGAAATGAATGTTGCTTTTGGGAACGAGCAGCAGCTCTGCCATTTACATACATTAATCCTTGGAAGTACAGGAGGCATTATCATTTGCCAGACTTGTTTGCATAATGAGGAACTCTCAAGAGAAATTTCTTGGAGAAGTGTTGCCATTAAGGTGCGTGTGTGTTACCACGGCATTTCTATTCAGCTCCCAATGCCTTTCTCCCCTCCCCCTCCCACTTACACCCACTCATTGGAAAGGTGAGTTCCCTGCAAGAGCCCCTCGGAGCAGCGCTGTTGGATGGAGCTCATGTGCCACGTTCTCAGAAGGTTTTCAGACCCCCTGACACCCTCCACACCCAGCCCTGCTCACTCAGCCCAAGGGGTTATGCCATGCCATTGACCTACTTCCTCCTTAAGCAGGTACTGGGGCAGGCAAGACTTTTGCCTGGCTAATTCATTGCTGGTGAATAGATATAATTTTCTCAACTCTTTCTCACAAAAGGGGATTGGGCCACATTGGGGTGAGAAGGACTGGGTAAGTAAAGGAATCAAACAAAGACTGTTTTGTAAATGAGATGACCTACACCCTCCTGCAGAAATATAGGGAAGGAAAGTGAAAGAGAGAAAGTAGTTAATGTCTTTGAACTACTGGTGTTCCCTTGAATCTAAGCAGTGGCAGCATGGGCAGCAGAGGAGCTGCTGTTCTACCAACGGGAAGGCTTCTGGCATCACCCTGACTGATGGACCTCAGCTCTCCCTTCTTTCTGCAATCATGTGGTGGCCCAGAGCCCTCCGAGTCTCAACAGAGCGTGAGAGCCTATGTTGCCAGGCAGCCTAAATACTGGCCTCTAATGGGTTCGGCAGTGTTTTAAGAGCCTGAAAAATGGTGCAGGAAACTATCCCCTTCCTCTTCCTCCCCTGCCACTGCCCCTTCCACTAACTCAGATGCATTATCAAGACTGGAAGTGCCAGCAAGCCTCTGCTTTCCCTCAGGGGCTAGCAGCACCAGGGAAGGGAACCACCGCCAGCCAGTCTCACAGGTTTCCCCATTTGTTTTCATTTTGTCACCAGACATTTCTATTTAAGCTGCTTAGAAGGATATCTCAATAAAAGCCCCGCTGGGCTCAAGGAGATAGAGGTTGACAGTGGGTATGCCTCCTTCCTTCCTCCTGAACATTACCCTCTTGCCAAAACATCTAGTCATACTGTGAGGGAGATGGGGAGAGCAGGCATGCCCAGCAGCTCTCTTCCCAACTTCCTACCACCTTAGCTGTTGATGGAAACTGAGCTGTTTATGAAGCACAAGTACCCTGCAAACCAGCTCAACAGTTCAGCAGTTAGGGTGCTAAATCAACATCATCAAGGTCTGAAGAGATGGCCTATTCCACTCACACGATTTAGACTGCAGCGCAAAAACATTTACATTAATGTACAGGTTTCCATACAAAATACCTTCAAACTCATTCCTGCAGATCTTGGGGAAATGCATGGTTTTAGCACGGGGGCCATCCTTCTGCATACTGAAGAGAAGCCAAACTTTTGCATGAAAATTGTGTACCTACCCTTCAAAAAGCAAATGCTAACTGGCAGCTGAGGGTACCTCTACATCATACATTGCCTGAAAGGATTAGCTCAGATATCACTCCTGCATGATGCTGCATTGCACACAGCGTAGGTGTACCTGAGTTGCCCTTACTGATGACCACTGTAAGACAATCTTGAGCCAACCTGAGATACCACAGCCAAAGGCCAGAGATGCAAATATATGTAGCTCTTCCAGATGATTACACTTCCAAGGGAAAAAGTGTGGTCATTTCCAGTTAGGAGTGGGGAGATTACCCAGTGGGAATTATGAATGGAAACTCAGGATCCCTACACATGAGATCTGGATTTTACTCCCAGCTCTGCTGCTGACAAACTGTGTGGATCTGGGCACTTCATCTATCTACACTTCGCTTTCCCTTGCATAAAATTGTGGATGTCTTTGTAAACCTGTCCTTGAGCAGAACACAGCACACAAGTGCTTGTTATTGTCACTGGTGTCACACTGATGGCCCATGTGCAGTTTGCACAGCTGAGTACAGTCAGGCTGTAGGGGTCCATGGTTCCCTGCATGAGTGTTTGTGCCAGGCAGTGCCTGCTGGGCAATGCCTGCCTGCGCTCCCCCAGTGCAGCCTGCACACAGCTGTATGCAGCTGTCACATCATCTCTGGAGGAGATCACATCTTCTGTCACATTCCCCTGCACACTCAGCGATATATATTCACACTCTGTATGTGGATGACTGTAAGTGGGATATATATTTAGATCTGACTATCTCTATGTGCATCTCTGGGTACACATGCATGCGAGAATTGGGTCAGAAGAATCTCTTTCCCCGTTCATGTTACTCATCACAAAATCCTTATACCCAATGTCACCTTTGCAAGTTGTTTTGCAAGCCCCTGATTAAAACATCTGCTTCTCTTCCTGCTTTGCTGAGTGAGGAGAACATCCACAGAAAGAAATGGAAGAAGCCATTAGCTTAGTCTCTAAGGGGGAACCCTTGAACAGCTCAGAAAAGCCTGTGCCAAGGGGAGGACACTGGAAAGTGAGAGCCAGCCAAGGAAAGAGACAGATGGAGCCAGCTCCACTCCAGTTCTCTGCTGCCTTTGCTGCACTGTGCACATAATATTCTTACAAGGTCTAATTTATAAACCCAGCTCATGTTTATAAACTCTCCTGTCCTAATGGAAATGAAAACATTAATACAACCCAAGGATTCTTCACTTTCCAGGTTTTAATTAAAATCATAGGCGTTAAGAAGCAAGAGTGTCTTCGTGGAATACAAGTCTAATGAAGTATTTCCTCACACAGCACAAATCTCTGTGTGCAGTCCCAGCTCGCTGGCACCGGGTGCCCGAAACACCGACCCCCTGGAACCAGGAGTTCACATCTTGAAAATTAGAAAAACAAATTATCCTGCAGTTTGTTTCAAATAAATGTAGGTGCCAAGATGGAGCTGGAAAAATACTATTAAGTAGGTAAGAGAAACCCCAACAATTTAGCACAGTCATAAAACATGATCTCTTAATTGACTAACTGCAGGTGATAGTGACTACTTTGCACTCTAAGGGAGGGGTGCTGCATGGCAAAAAGGAGAAGATTTGATGTGGGGGCAGTGTGTGAAGGCACAGAAGAGGAGGGGCAATGGGGAAGCAGTAGCAAAATGAGAAAAGGCAGCACAGGAGGTTGGAGCAAGGGGAGTTAAGGTCACTGGTGAGGCAGGTAAAAATGTAAACACATGAAAATTGCAAGACCAGATCACACAGACCTGTTCCCTCTGTTTCCCACGGAACCACAGAAAAAAGAAGGAAAGGAACCAGCATGGAGTGACCTGCATGTATAGACACAGTTGAAGAGACTGATCTTTGGAAGGTGTAAAGCTGGCTGGAGGTCAAGGCTGATGGCAAAGCAGCAGTTACTGCAAAATAAAGCCCAGCAGAAGGAGCAATTTCCCTTCACCATCATCCTACTCACTCCAGGACTGCTTTCAACTCTACTGCATAGTGGTCCCTGCCTTGTCATAGGAGGCACACACAAAGAAGAAAGGGAGGAGACCCTGAAAGGCAAAGCCAGCATGAAGGTAACAAAGCAGTGTAGAGATGTGAGGGCTGTAAATGGGGAGATGGTGACTTTGCCTCCCCAGTTCCCGTTGCACCTCAAAGAAGAATATTGGCATTGTTGGCATCCTCAAGCAGCTTAACAACAATGTTATATAGATTTGGCTTCATTTTAAGCGCATCTCAATCTAGGGGAGCTAGAGATGGACTTCAATCAGAATAGTGTGGGTGTGTGGTCCCACGCTCCAGTCAGGACTCTGAAAGTTTTCATCAGCCGTACTTCTGTCTGAATCTTATTTCTAAAAGATTGCATCATATTGCAACCAGTAGGTTGCTTGTTCCATATTCTTCCCGGTTTAGGGCAAGTCCACCTGCTCAATAGTTTCCAATGATGCTCCTATTATGCTTGGTTTATTCTGTATCATGGTGAGATTAAAAAAAGAAAAAGTTTTTTTCCCCCCCATTGTTCCTTTTGTTTAGTGTTTGTCACCCTGGGAGGCAATGGAAATGCAGAAACACAGTGGCCACAAGAATATGACTCACAACCGCAGGAGCTGGAACAACTGTGTCCTTGGCCTTACATTCTGTGAGGCTGGAGCAATGGAAAAGAGATGCCTCATTTCCTCACCAAACACTGCTCAAGACCTGAATATGCTTCTTTCAAACCCCAGTCCAGACAATAAAGCACATCGAATCACCAAAGACATGTCTTGCTTCAGACTCCTGTGCTTACAGAGGCAGCAACGTTCAGAGACAGAAAATCACGAGGTGCTGCAGATTGAACTCAAAGAAAATGGAAGGACTCCTGTCAGCCTCAGGTGACGTTGCAAACAAGTGCCTTCTCTGTCAGGAAGGAAGCAGTTTACCTTCTGTCTCCCCATCAACACCAATACTGAGAGGTGCAATATCTTCAGCTAAAAGAACCCCCTCATCTGAACCCAATCACGGTGCCACGGGGAGACAGGACTAAGGTGCTTGGGAAGTGAGGGAAACAAAGGAAGTGCTATATTTAAGAGGTAAACATGCTTTCTGGTCCTTGTAGGTAGCTGTACACAAGTGCTAATGAGGTCAAAAAAAGGAACTGAAAGCATCACTGAGCTTTGCAAATTGCTTCCTAGTTACTGGCGTAGTGTTGGCAACTCACAGTTTTATTGGGCTACTCCTTTGGTCAAGGTCTGCTCGGTTTATATTAATTTTATCCTGACAATAAAGGGGAGGCTTTAGCCTCATTTAAAAATGCAACACTGCAGAATCAAGTGGAAATGACCTTGCAAATCTAGAGGTTATAAATTAGCCAATGGAAAGGCAAGTTGTGCCGTATTAAGAGGAACAGGGAAAATACGTACACTTACACATATTTGACTAATGGTTTATATTTTATAGTACCTTCTCTTAGAAGATCGCAAAGTACTTTACAGTAAATAGAAAAAAAGAAACAGAAAAAAAAAGAATAATACTTTGAATGTCTGATCCTGCATTCAAAAGCCCCACACCCAGATGGTTACACTAGTTGACACCATCTGGAGACCAGGATTGTCAGTCATTTCCCTGTGCCAAAGCAGAGGTAAAACACAAAGAGACCAAAAAGCTCTGTCCATGACATCACTCCCTTGAAATGATACAAGAGTCTGGTGCTGGCTTTGTACAGACTCATAAATCTCTTGTCAGCCAGCCTCAACTGCCTTTTGTCCTACTTTAGGTTTTTCTCTGGGATGGTGCCATCAGCATCAGTATGATGAAGGACAGGTACTAAGAAAGATCTTTCAAATTTGGTCTGTTCCTTTTGCAAGTAAGTTCTTATTAGCAGATAAATATTCTACCCCAGTCATTGCTGTCATACCTAAGCACCCATTGACACTGTCCTTACTCCCTTCAAGTTAGTGACAGATAAGCAGAAATATTGTAAGACCAAGGTCAAGTTTAGAATCATAAAAGCTCAAAGAAAACTCACAGCTTTTGCAGGCTGGTCCTGCAAGAGATGCCAGCAAGTGACATAGCCAAGATCACAGCTACAAGAAAGCAGCAATACTGGGGACTGCCCTTCATTCCCTGAGAATTTAACACAAACCCAAAATAAACTGCTAATACTGACAACATAGCATTTTATTTCAAGACAGCGACTGATTTGACAATGTTTTAATACCTAACAGTAGAGATCTCCTTATTAATCTAATTGACTGACACCTTTTTTTTTTTTCTTTTAATAACCTTGGACTCCCTCTGCTATACCTGGGTGTGAAAAGGCAAACATAAACATCTTGGGTTTTCCAATGCTAAGTTAGGAAAAAAAGAAAAGAAGCAAAACGAAGACATTTGATTTTGACAGTATCTATCCTGGCATCTCATGACACTGCTTGTGAGAGCTAATGGAGAGTGATCACAATGCCAAAGAAACACAAGCAGACAGAAAGAGCTGTTAAGGAACCAGAATAAGTTGCAAATGCATCTAGACAAGTGATTGGGAATCTCACCTCCTCTCTACCAGCAGTCAGTGGTTGTATTCCTCCTACTGGACTTAAGAAAGGCTAGGCCAGACCTTCCCTGGTGCCCATGCTCCCAGAGAAACCTGGGTTCTAATCTGCCAGCAAAGATGCATTTTGATTTTGCATGCACCAGTTTTGGCTCAGGAAGCCATTCTCAAATTCCTTCCAAATCCTTGCCAAACTGAAATGCCCAGAAAGACAAACTAAAACCTGGCTGTGGCATTTTCATAAGTAACTCTGTTTGTCGGTGCGTACATGTAAAAAGGTAAAAAGGACTACCCCAAATGGGAAGGTTATTATTAAAGGCTCCAGGAATATAGTTTTTTGATTTTTCTATTTCACAGTTGGTTGATTTCAAGCATTCTAATGGCTGCTTGCTACCCTAGTGCCCATCTGTCTATTTTAATAAATGTTCTTGGTAGCACTTACCTGGCAAACGTTCGAACACCCAGCAGCACAACCAAAGTTCACCCTAAATCAGGGGGCTGGAACAGCAAGCTATATGACAATGATGCAATCATCTTTCTCCCACAGCACAGGCACTGGCAGCAGCAGATAGACAGATGGGCAAAACAAGCAGACAAGAAAATGTAATGGGCCTGGCCACATCTCTCCTTCTTCCATTTTTTCCAGTTAAAGTCTGGGTGAGCAAAGGACAGGTTGCTGTAACACTTGGGTGCCCTGTGCAGCCACAGAGGGTGGGGATCAGTCAGCAAAGATTCATCAGCTGCCTTGGAGATGCTATAAGTGATGCACTGAAGGCACCAGGTGACAGTGAACTGACCCTCTTTAGGACCCATTCATTATCTTTGATCTCTCGCTCTGTATCTAATCAGTGGTGATGGATGATAACTCTTGCTCCATCCTTTGGGAATCCAACTATGCTCCTCCCTCTCATTTGTCACAGGGTCCTCAATCCATTCCCCAGCAAACCCTCCATCCCATGTGCAGGTCCAGGGATCAGTTTCCTGCAGACCAGCTTGTGCCACAGTTGATGAGGATGGGCACACAGTGGGTATGTCATCACCCTGTGTTAGAAAGCTGGACACTGACCTGCTGTGTTCATACCCCAATCCTTTGGCTGGTCCCTCTAAACACATCTCTTTTCTTTAATTACCTTGCTACTGTGAAACACAAGTTGGGTCAGGATGTGAATGTAAAACCCCCTGTATTTAACTTGAACTTCAGTGCAAGCAAATGGGCTTTGTGGCCTGTTACTGCCCCTTGGCCCCCTTATGCAGGAGGGTGGACCTGACCCAAGCCCTCTCAGAGTTGTCTCAGTGGTGTTCATCTCTATTACAAAGCCACAGGAATTTCTCCCTGTACCTTTCCTTTTTCCAGTGTCATTTTTATCAGGTGCATGTCAAAACTGTAAGAGGTACCAATATCTTATATCGGAGATGAGGCCCAAGCATAGCACTGAACCAGGCCATTCAGCAGGGACTGTAGGTTCTTTGTGGGCAAGAAAAGGCTACTTTTTGATGTAAGTCTTTGACCTCCCTTCCCTTCAAGCATCAGATGGTGGAAGAATGTGGACAGCAACTCATGACACAGGCAAAATTCAATACCAGGTAAATATTTATCATGCTAGGAGAGCTGCCTCCTTTTATGACCAGCTTTCCTGCCCCTCCACTTCACTCTCTACTCCTAAAGGTAGCATCCCTATGTGGTTGCTCTTAAAGTGGTGGCAGAAGCAGCCCATAAGAATGCTGTTACTGTTACTGCCTCAAGGAACTGAGCATGTGGTTAAGTTTTGGCATTTCACCTTCATCAATACTAAAATTTAGAAAGAAATGTGTACAATGAAGGCTTATGTCTTAGGCCTTTTTCTTATTAATCCTATTACACTTGTCTTTATGAGCTCTCCAAGTTCCTTTTACTCCCTCGGGGGCTTGGCTGCAAATGAAATTTTGCATCTGAGTGTAAAATAACCAGAACATTTTTCTATAAAATTAAATAAAAATCCTTCGCCCTGGCAGTACATGCCCAGAATCCAGTTTCTGGAGTCTACATCTTTCCTAGTCCTTCATTGTCTTCTTAAATTCTTTTAGCTTTGGGAACAGGCTTTCATTCTGTCCTGATCAATATTACGAAGAAAAGTAAGGAGCAAACTTTAAACAATTCAGGCAAACAGAAAATGTGAGACAAAGTTGGAGAAGTCTATCACTTCTAGCAAACCTCCTCTTGTTATATATAACCAAGTTTTCCAATGCATAAAATAGTAACAGTGATAGTCCTAGCCTGTGATGCAGGTGGGATGGCTCAGCTCATGGATGTTCAAGAGATTCTGCTGTAACTGATAGTAGCCGTTACATTATTACTGTAGTTACACATCTTTTAAGTGTTTTGATTTCTGAACTTTACAGAATCTTCTTTGCTTTCCAAAACTGGATTGGGATCTGTACAGATTCCAGACATTTCTAGTCAGGTAAACAACTTTTTTTTTTTTTTTTTAAATATTATTTTTGACTATTCTTTCCTGTTGCCAAATTTGCATATATCTTCAATAAGGAAGCCATGCCTCATCTCAAAAAGCACATCATAATGACAAGAAAAAGCAAAATAGAAAGTGTATTAGAATTCTTAATGCCATCTAGAGTTAGCAAGGCAGAGTGGAATGACCAGAAATGAAAAGCAATGGGTGAAGAAATTTAATAGCATCCCTTCCCAGAGCTCCCACTGCTTTGAATTTAATCTTCCAGAGAAAGGTAAGTATTATGTGGAAAACAATTCCCACCATATTAAGGGAGGAGGATTTTTACTGTGCCATGTTTGAACAAGTTTGGTGCTCTAACATTATCATTTACCTTTGATCTGTAAAATATGGATATGTGTTTGCAAATCACCAGTACTACTCAAAATTTAAAGCCTTTAATACTTGATATGGCAAGATGACTTGGGCTGCAAGAAGAAAACAAGATCGAGTACAACTTGCAATGCCTTAGAGAAACATTAACCTCAACCAGTTGAGCTCCTGTTCAACTCAAAAGCTCCACCAGCAGATTTCCACTTGCACAAATGTTTTTCTGTTCAGCCTCTGCAGCACACCACTCTTTACCATAAAAGTTGACATTTAGATATGAAAAAATCAGGAAGGAAAGGGGATGATTTAAAAATAAAATGCAATTTACACTAATTATGTCATTATATAGGATGCTCTGCAAAAAAACATTAGCAAGTGAGATCATATCAGCAAAGCTCAAGATGAGCTGTATGAAAGACTTGCACGTTCCTAAGTCAGAAAGCTGTGGCTTCCTGCTGCTTCTCATTTCTTGGCCAATCAATGCTTCATAAAGACTTCTAGGATATAGTTAAAAGCACCCTTGCAGTCCTAATGTCTGCAGTATTTAAATAGGAAAACAGTGGTAACATACTGATATGCATAGCAACCTGGTGCAGAAAAGCATAAGAGCATTCCTGTTATAATGCAATGGAACATAAAAAGTGAGGTGGTCCTGAGTCACCTGTGGCAAAACAGTCAAACCAAAGACTTCCAAAGCCCAGCATTATGCCACAACCACAGACCATCCTCCATTTCACCTCCAGAAAACTGCTGAAAAGGAGATGACCACCAGCTCACAGTGCAGGACATGCACAGGCACATATGCTGCTTGATGGCTCCCTGATCAGGATCAAGTACTCTTTGCAAGTCTTCTCCTTTCACCTGGTACTGAACTAGAAGGGTTCATGTCTTGTCTTGAAGCTATCAAAGGCCACCAATAGTAATTAAAAAAAGAGCACAGTGAATTCACAAATATTTGGTTAGGTTCAGAAAAGCAGTCCTTCAAATAGCAACCTAAGACTTGGTATGATTTTAACACATCTCTCAAGTGCCTTCAGCTCAGAACACCTCAATTTACACAACAATACCTTTCACTTTGCTTTTCTGTAGCCTGGACGGGTCACTATGGCCAGGTGATCCAGCTCAAGTATTTCAGAGGGTTGTACACAGACCACATCACCATTTAAAACTTGTATGTAATCAATAATGTACCCCTTACCTGCACACACATTCCTACTCTATAGCAGGCTTCATCTTAGGCAAAGTGGGCCAAGTTTAAAGGAATCTTGAAGACAACTACTTCAGTAATCCTGTAGTGAATGTAAAGAAATTTAAGCTTGAATATTTTGGAGGCCCACAAACTGTCTCAGGAATGTGGGATACAGCAAAAAGCTCCTGCCAACATCTTTTCAGCCTGTTTTTCTCTAATGCCTTTGCTCTAATTCAGATGGCAAGTTGATGGCCTCAGAGATTCTGCCATCCAAGAGATGATCAGCTAACAAACAGAGCTGACACTTGTATTTTACATTTCACAGTGTACAAAATCTCAGAAAATGGGCTTCAGCTGTGCTCTTTTTGCTTTCCTGCTTTGTTTTGTTTTACAAAACTGTTCACCATCAATCTATCTAAACCACTTCACTGACCACAGGGGCAGGGCAGCTAAGGACTGTGATTATTTGTCAAAGCTTTCATTTTGAAAAAAAGAAAAACAAAACTGACAAAAGTAATTCAACAAATTTTTTGACAAATACATTTTAAAATTGTTAGGCTACCTCAGTTAACCAGATGAATAATGCAAAATGATACAAAGTGAATAATTTATTACAAAATATGGGGGGAAAACACTGTATAAATTATTGAACTAATATTATTTGACAAGTGCTTGCCCTTCCCTGAAGTGCAGCTTTCTCTGTGATGGAACATAGCAGCTGTTTAAAAGCAACAATAGTTTCAGGCAGCAAATGAAGAAGAATAGGATGTGCTGAAAGAGTACGAGATTAGACAGAATGTAATTACCCAGATTAGAAATTGGTTAAAACTGGGAAATAAGGCAAAGATCCTCTTATAAAATATACCATGACAGTGACAAGCACAAGTGGTCCAGGTATTTTATCTTGTTTATTTTTTTGGTTTGTATTATTTTCATTTGAGTTTTTTTGGTGTTGCTTGGTTGGGGTTGTTTTTATGTTTACTATTAACCAATGAAGGAAATAGAATGAACAGACTATTTCAGCTGGAAGGAACCTAAAATGATCACTCAGCCCAACTGCCTGACCACTTCAGGGCTGACCAAGAGTTAAAGCATGTTGTTAAGGGCATTGCCCAAATGCCTCTTAAACACTGGTAGGTTTGGGGCATTGACTCTAGGAAGCCTGTTCTAGTGTTTGCCCACCTCTCGGTAAAAAAGTGCTTTCTAGTGTCCAGTCTGAACCTCTCCTGGGGCAACTTTGGGCCATTCCCCTGTGTGGTATCACAGGATGCCAGGGAGAAGGGATTAGCACCTCCCTCTCCACTTCCCCTGCAGAGAGCGACCCTGGCAGACCGCAGAGGTCGTAACAACACGTGGAATCACAGGTTGAGGGAAGCAGCCAGAGCAGCCAAGCTCCAACCTCTACCAAATCCACCCCTCCCCGCCCCCGGCCCGCCCCGGGTGAGCTCCAGCCTTGGCTCTCGCTTCCCAAGGCCCGGCCTCAGCGCCGAGCGACATCTAGCGGCGGCGGTGGGATGGCGTTCCCGGCGGGATGGCTGAGGGAGTGGGATGGCGTTCCCGGCGGGATGGCTGAGGGGGAGCGACCAGCCATGAGCCACCGGCACTGGTCGCGGCAGCGCCTCAGCCCGCCCGCGACCCCCAGAGTTCCGTCATTTTTGTTTCCGAGCTGCCGGAAAAAAGCACAGACTTGCAAATTTAGTGCCCTGTCAGGCGGCTTGTGCTTACGCCGGGTGTAGGGTAGTGAGGAAGCCTGGATGCTCCCAACCCAACACTGAGGGCTAAGCCATACACGTGCGAGCTCCGAGTTTCTGAGTCAGCCATGATAAGTTAGGAAGGAAGGAGAGTCCGCTTCTCCTCAGGCATTTTCTTCCATTACAAAATCATAGAATTTTTTATGTTGGAAAAGACCTCTAAGATCATCTAGTCCATCCATTAACCTGACACTGCCAAGCCCACCACTAAAGCAAGTCCCCAAGTGCCACATCTACTCATCTTTTGAATATCTGTAGGGATACACTTCCCTGGGCAGCCTGTTCCAGGGCCTGACAACCCTTTCCACTAAGAAATATTTCCCAATATCCAGTCTAAACCTCCTCTGGCACAACTTGAGGCCACTTCCTCTTGTCCTATCACTTAGTATCTGGGAGAAGAGACAGACCCCCAGCTTCCTACAACCTCCTTTCAGATAGTTGTACAGAGGAATAAAGTTTCCCCTCAGCCTCCTTTTATCCAGACTGAACAAACCCAGTTCCCTCAGCCGCTCCTTATAAGACTTGTGTTCCAGACCCTTCACCAGCTCTGTTGCCATTCTCTGGAAACACTCCAGCACCTCCATGTCTTGTGATAAAGGGCCCAAAACTGAACACAAGATTTAAGGTACAGCCTTGACCAATTAGCCTTATAGCCAGTAGGATGCCTTTACTCAACACCATGGAATAACACCCTGTGTAGCTATTAGTGTGCCTCCAGGAGCTGTTGCTTTAAAGACTCTACCAGTCCCTTTCAGAGGACAAATTGTAACTGTGGCACCTTGGAAAGATTTGCTTCTAGTGCCTAAGTGCAGCAGCTGAGTTCACCCTAACTATTGCAAGAATTATTCAGGGAATTTATGCTCTTGGGTCCTGGCTCCCGGTCACTAGCAGGGAAATGCAGAACTGCACAGAAGCAAAATTTACAAATCTCTGTCACCTTATGGGAACGTTGCGATACTCCCAATTTACACACATACTTTGGATGTGTAAATATTTCCGAGCTGTGGTTTAAGGGCACCAGTGATTTGCACAGCACTATATATCACTGCTTCCCAGGGAACCCAGCGCTACTAAGAAGTAGCACTCAAGTCAGAGGTGGATTTAACTTTAGCACCTCAGCACTACGCTAAAAGTTTGATTGTTTATGTACATCATGTCAACTGATTTAAAATCTATATTTACACATGCTGAGATGGCTTCTACTCATTAATAAATTAAGACACTTGTAAACCACTGGATCTGCAAGTTGGTTTTCTAATTTACTAGTGTCTGAGTATCAGGTTGCCCACTCTTCCTAGGCAAAAGTTGCTGAGGAACAAAAAAAATGCTCCACACAGTCCTGTAGATTGTGGTTGTCCATATACCACTGGAACTCATGCTCCTCATACTATGCCTCTATGCAGACTACAGTTGTCTATTCTGTCCCAAGGGTTATTAGCCTTGGATCTTTTGCCAACACTGAACTCAATCATCTAAATGAGTTTAATGACAAAGGTTAGTTTTTCCAAGAGAAAGCTGGAAACCTACAGCAGTAAGTTCTTGGGGGCTAAGAACTATGCAGTGAGCGAGTTGCCATTGCAGCTGCTCATGAGGGCCCCTTCTGCCAGCAGCTCTCCAAGCTCATAACTCCCTTCCTCCCCTGAGCGCGAATGATGAAATATTAGAGGCTCTGATCTCTGCCTCATTAAATAGAGAATATTCTCACTCTGTCTTGACCTGGGCTAGGGCCAGTTTAAGGAGCAATCTGTCATGAGATCATTATACAAAGACTTGCTCAGAGGGCAAGGATGTTCATCCAAAATTAAATTCTTAACCTTTTCGGGAAGGACTTCGGGAAGGATGTTTTACCTTTCCTAACTGGAGGAATCAGTTATATATTTCTGCACTGCAGGGATGATGGAATCAGAGCCAAGAGGCCAGCACCATGCTGAGACTTTGCCTCCCCAATTCTTTCAGTGATGTCCAGCACTGTGTGAGCAGAAGCCCCAGGGATCAGGAAGTAGAGCAATGGTCAGGGAGCAAACCAAGGTCAGTTAAAAATTGCAATGAATACAATTCAAATAGGCCAAAGGCACATACCCCATAACAGCAGCCTGCCATGGGATAATAAGAAGACACTGGTGATGCTTGGACAGAGAGAGACGCTGTAAAAACATGAACAAGTCTTAGCTATCCTTTCAAGACACAGATCCAATTGTCAGACACAGTACTCACAAGTCACGAGTGACACATGGCTCTGATTCTGATTGCAGTGGTGCTAATAAACATTCTGGGAGAAGGTCTGTCTTTTAATATATGAATTTATCATATTTCCTATCTAAGTGATTCCTTGGCCTTCCTCCCTCCCCTCTCTCCAGTTTTCTCCTACAAAGGGTTTTAATGACCAGAGGTACCCACAGTGTGATTATGAGAGCAAGCTATAAGGATGGAGGCATACGGAGAGAGAGAGATAGGAAACCTCCAAGACAAATGTTTTCTCCTAATAGTATACAATCTACACAGACTGCTGAAGAAATGGGATGAATAATAGAATCACAGAATTTTCTCATCCTCTGTCACTGTCAAATCCTATTAAACTCACTCCAGGTAAAAGGTACATTATCGACAATGCTAAAACTGCACTACCCATCGAGGTTACCATAAGCAAATGAAAGCAGATGGGTGTGAGAGAGGATAAAGAGAAATCACAAATCATCATCTTCCCAGTGAAGCATCAAGAGAATATGTATTGGGGGTGAAGTGCTATTCCTGAGGACATATAAAATCTATATTAGGTTAGGACTGAAGCTTGATATTAACCCTCTCATTACTGTTTTTTTTTTTTCTATTAATACTGTCTCTGCTGCTTCTTTTGAGGCTAATGTGCTTTTATACCAAAGAAGATACAGACAACTGGATTAGTATGGGATTTAGGGAGCAGACTGTGTACTGGGTGATGTGACAGTGAACAACTAAATTTAATATGGCAGCTTGATCCATTATGTATTTTATTCCAAGAAAAGTCTACATGGGCACATGAAACCTGGACTGGATCTGGCATCACAGTGGACTGGGATCCAGAAGTGTCAGATCTGAGCCACATGATGATCACGTTTTATCAACCACTTTTGCTGCTACTAAGTACATTTTACATGGCTTAAGCTTATAAATGCACAGAATCCTCATTAAAAATCATCCTGGCCCTAAACTTTAAGTAAAGATACATAATACTTAGCACCTTTCTGGAATTTTTACTTGTGAGGTTTAAAGGTCTTTAATCAATTGATGTTGTTACACTCATTTCCACAGAGACAGCAAGCAAGGAGGCTGACACATGCAGGGTTGCCCAGTGAATCAAAAGAGGGCTAGGGACTGTACCAGCTTGCTCAAAAACCCCTGTGAAACCTTTGCTCAGCTTGCCACTGGAATTGGACCTGCAATTTGCACACATAACCAAAATCCTAGTTCTGACAGTCTCAGAGGGGTTTCAAAGTAGTACAGGTCCCACCAAAGACACAGTCTGTTGATTATTGCTCTTCCTCAAGCAACTACTGGATGAAATCAAAGACATGCACAACTTTCTACAAGTACTCTGAAATACCTCTCTCTTTCCTGAATCCTACACAGGTTTAACTTCGTACATACGTACGGAAGAATACTTGGCATGGTAAATATTTGTCAGCTGATATCCCTGATTATACCGAGGCCTGGCTCAAACTTGGCACCAAAGGATGAACTTGCTCACTAGAAATCAAGCAGCTTCTGCTGCCCCATGCTTAAGAGTAACTGTAGAGACTAAGAAATACAAAATATCTCTTATGTTTCATTAAATAAATAAATTTTAAAAACTAGTATGAAGAGGGCATACTGAATTTGATAACAAATTGTCCTTTCCATTACACTGACCTGATCCTACCACCTTCCCAAAGCTTTATCAGTTCTGAGAGGGGCACAGCATGCAACTATTCCAAGAAGCAATGAGAAACCTTTACAGAAACAGGTTTTGTAATCATTCGCAATTCATTTAGCATACGGAGCAGCATTCTGGGTGTCATGTCTCCCAGCTGGTGGCCAGACGCTACAGTGGATGTGACCAACTGGCCACAGTCTTTCAACCTGGCAAACCAGGCTTCTGTGTGTGCATGGCCTGTGTGTTTCCATGGCTGAGGCTTAAAGCACCATGTCCAAGTCCTAGAAGCAGACGCCAAGCCAGCTGAACCACAGAGGAAATTATCCCCTGGCCAAACTCGGCAGAGGGATGCCAAAGTTTGGAAAAGAGCACCAGCCAGCCAAGAGGATCTTAATATAGAAAGTAGTCATCTTTCCCTAATGGTCTTACATCTGAGTGAGAGGGGAGGAAGAACAGGTCGCTTTTGCATTCAAAGCCCAGGCCAAGGGTTCAAGGGGATGTGCAGTATTTTCTCTGTAGCTCCTCTAAACTCTGCACACCTACATGGAGCAGTACAGCCTGTGTGGCATCAGAGGTCCCAGAGCTGGCTCCACTCAAGTTGGAGTCCCTGCTGCACGGGGAGCTCACCTCCCAGATCAACATAGCTGGCTTGGTACAGGCCTAGACCCAGGTTAGTGTGCCTAGGTCTCAGCTGAAAAACAACCTTTGTTTAATGGTAGCTTGGAGATTTCTCCACTATTTTGTCTCCGTGCCACTTTTTCTTCTGTAACAAGAGGGAGGGTCCTGATCTGCTCTCAAATGTTGCTATAAGAGCCAGGAAAGAGCTAGGTAAATACCACTTTGCCTGGATTCTAAGGAAGAGGACAGAGAGGTTGTTAACACATGTCTCCATAGGAGACATGTCGCTTCAGTGACAAGCACTAAGGCCCACGTAGCCTGGAGGATGGGTTGCACTTAATTGCTTTGCCCGTTTTCAATTGTACGGTTAATTTTTAGCTACTTTCTGCCCTAAGTACGACTTTGCTATCACTCCCATAGCATTATAGCTAAAGACATGATTGCATTTCCAGATAGGCTTGTCACTTAGAAAACACTAATGCCCCACTTTTGCAAGGCAATTATGAAACGTTACTCTGATTTTATAACATACCAAATGTCTGTGTGGCTACAGACTGATAACATAGAACCAGCAGCAGCATTGATTAAGTGCTGCTGGCAATCTGACTTCTGGAATACTACAGGCCACCAGCGGCCATAATACAGGAATAATTAATAATAAAGCTTAATCTTGCCCTCTAATGAACAGAGAAAAACCTCTCTCTCACCCTGACCCATACTCCTCTCCATGAATCCTAAGAGGAAGCAAACCTGTGATATAGCAGACACATCTTAAGGACCAAGGGTCTGAGGAAAGAGTAGCAGGCAAATGGCTGTCATGCAATGTGGGGGTAGTTGTGCAGGTACTAACACCCTATGAAGGGAGGTACATCCAGCCTTCACTGGCTGTGAGAAACATGCTTGCTGTGAGTCTTTGAGGAAACAGAGAAAATGAGTGATGTCTTATTTCTATTGTATAAAACAGCTCTGAAATCAAGGCACCTTTGTTTCTAAATAGTCTGTCTTTGTTTCCGTGTACTGGCAGTTCAAGCAATCAGAAATCCTGATTCTAGCCTCCCAAAACTGTGAAAATGAGTTTTCCAGAGTTCTTGTTTTTGAATCATCAGGTGACATTTAGGGTTGTATTTTCAAGCTTTTCATCACAACATTGTAGCAAAAAACCTTCTTCAAGCCCTCCTTGCTTCTCCCAAAAAATAACAATGAAAGAGAAAAATTTGTCTTTTTGTTCACATACCTAAGAGGTGGCTGAGTTTGAAATTAAATATGGAAGGACTAAGAAGGAGTAAGGATTGCTGCTAAAATTGTGAGCATCAACAGTGCAAAATTTCCAAAATCCTCAACCTAATGTTGAGGCTGTGGCAATGCTGTATTTGAAATGGAAAATGCTTTATTGTGCTGTACTTGAATTCTCTCATGCTGCTCTCCTCTCCTTGTTAAAGACATTCATGGGGAAACCTCGGGATATTCTTTCTATATGAGGGAACAAAGTGTCCTCTCCCCTGGAGGCAGAATACAGTGTTACTGAAGCTAAAAGGCCCAAAGTGCCATATAATGCTAAAATAACAGGGAGTTTTACCTCTACTTATCTCTCATAATCCTGAGCTATTTTTCCTCCAGATGAAATGAAAGATATACCCCATCATCTCCACTGCACGCAAATACCATAGCCTGTAAAGCTACATATTAGCAACTTGGGAGATTCTCTCCCACAGGAGCAGATCAAGCCAGGGAAACAGTGACTAAGAATTTTTGTTTGTTTTTTTTTCCCCCAAAAACCTCATTTTATGCCTGAAATATATGATGCCTGCTAATAACATATGTAGTTGTGGGAGCCACAATAATTACTAAGGCAAATCAATCTCATGCCTCAGGAAGCAGAATGTTTTCCATAGGGCTCAGGAAGGGAGTCCCCTGCCTGCAGCATTACCTTGAGACATGCAGGGCCTACGACCTGCCTCTTTGCGGCAGGCTCTCATTCCACCTCTCATCTACCAGTCAGCTCAGTCCAAAACCCTTGGCAGGAAGCTGTGCCAATAAATATATTTTCTATTGGCAGGATATTGCTCTCCTCTGAAATATCACATATTTGGCCATTAGGGAAGGCTGAGTCTGATCCTGTATGTCAAATCCTATGTTCCCATGAAAAATGAAGGAGCCATTTTGCTCTCCTCTCCTCTTCTCCCAGCTAACCAGCCAAGGATGCTGTCACAAGTGAAATACAGTTTGCAGGGCTTGTTTTGCCCTGGCAACAGCTGTACCCGAAAGTAGCACAGAGGAGTGGATTGGAGAACAGAAAAGGGGCAGGAAATACATGTGCCTACTTGCCCACTGAAACTGCTGAGGATTTTAATTTTAGGCCTCTCATCAGCCCTGACACAAAAATTGTAGCATCAGTTAAGTCGTAATGAGTTAGTGGTGCATGTGACATTTACAGATTGTAGATCAGTAGCAAAAGTGCAGGACTTCACAGTAGCCTCGCTACGCATAGATGCAGTGTTTGGACCCAAGGCTTAAGTTCAGGAGTTTCAACAAGGAACTGAAATGCTCGGGAATTCATAATAGGATAAAAAGCTTTTCTTCTGTACAGTAAGCTAGCTTTTACCAACCCCCACTAAAGGTGACCAGAAGCTTTTAACATGTGCCTGCCTTATTTTGGGCAGGTATTAACTGGCCAAGAGGCAGTTGATTTCAGCACAGATAACAGCCCCAAAGCCCTCTACTGCAATCATTAATCGATATCCTCAGTGTGAGGATAAATTTAGGACTTCCACTGAAAGACAAGAAAAAAGCATGCACAAGAAGAGGAAAGATTGGGTCAGCACACCTGATTCCAGATTTTGACCACTCTGGAGCCTGATTTTCCCTCAGGACCAGTTAAATCCTAGCCAGCTTCAATGCATCAGGAGAAGATCTGGCAAACATTTTGAAAGTAGACCAGATCTCCTGGATTAACTACGCACAAACACCACTTAGTGTGCCATAACATTGGCCTCAGGATAGACGTGGGGTGCCTTAGCCAGCCTTGCTTGCAAGGGGATTGCAAAATGAAGAAGGGGCCCCTGGACCTCCTTCTCTGGTGGGTTTGACTACCCAGGAGTCCAGGGCTCCTACTCCTGGGAGCAGCACTACCCCCAGTGCCAGGAATGACAATGGCAAATGGTGAGCTGTAATGGTGCTGGGTTCTGCAATGGTGCTGGGTTCTGCAATGGTGCTGGGTTCTGCAGTGCAGGGTGCTTGTGAATCCACAGGCAGGGAGACAGGTGCAGAGGAGAGAGGATTAGATTAGCTCACATTCGGAAATGTTCTGTGTGCTCTGATACTCCAAGAATCTTCCTTTTTCCCTGGTCCCCGTTCCTTCCCCCTCAAATCTCAGCCTCTTCCCTCCTGCCTGGTTTCATCACAACTCCAGATTGCTTGAACAAGCTGCCTGATAAGCCCACAGATGCCAACAGGAAGCAATGATGTTACAATAAGTGTCACAGGGAAAATGTCAACTGTATCATTATAATGAAGGTCATGTCTCCCTCACAGAGAGCTCAGGGCTCTGCACAATTCAGGTGTTGTTATTAGGTAGATGTTGACACGTGTAACTTCTACCTTACAAGAGTCACAGCACAGGGAGGAGGTGAGGGAAAACTGGCTCACAACTACTCTGAGCTTCCACCATATAAAGTGCAGAAGGAAACAATTAACATACATTACACAGGTGGAAATTCACAAATACTCCAGTTCCAGCTCCTCGTGACAGACAGGATACACACGGGATAACCAGACAAATGCACAGCACATAAGCAGCCTCAGACAGGACCAAAGCAAATCACAGAGTGGTACTAAGAGCAAGTCAGGCACAAAAGCAACCAGCCTGCATCCCAAAGTTGATGCTAGTAAATGGCACTTGGATACTCCATGTAAAACAGCTCGCTGCCTCCCTAATGTAGGGAATCTCCTCCTTTTAAACCTAGCAATAAAAATGATAAAAAGAGGACTATAAAAAATAAAAGCTTTGAATTAATACTCTAATGAAGTTTTATTATTTTTCTAAAAAAGATTTTGTTCCATGATGAGAAAATATATACTCTCCTTGGCTCTGACTCTATGAAAGGAAGTGGTTGTAGGAGTGGCGGGGGATGTTTGTGCATGCGTGTGCGTATGAGATGAAGCAAGGCACTGAATGCAGAAGGCAGAGGCCTTTTAGTTCTCCAGAAAGACACCGTGTTCTTTCCCGTCTTCTCTCCATCTCCAAACCTGTCAATATTTTGCTCAATAAGGAATGACGTGTTGGCAAGGATTTTCACGTGCACACACACACATGCATCCATGCACTCATACCCTGCTAGAGCTGGTAGAAGAATATTAAAATCTGAGAGATTTGACTAATACATGATATGACAAAGTGCTTTCAGTGATCCACAAGACTGCCCATCACTCATTTTTTTGAGGGAGATTTTTAGGGCGCTGCTCACTGGTCCATCAGGACATCAAAACTATCCGTGTAAAGACAGAGGAGAGGAAAGGAGCATGGTATAAAAGTGATCATCTGAAGAACTGGAGGTGCACAGCTTTTGAGGGGCAAGGGCTAAGGTAGGGGTGGTGTATCAGCACATTTATGAGTGACTTAACACCATTTTACTCTTCCTCCAGTCCAGAAAGCCAAGGGAGAGGTAAAGCAGTGGATCAGCAGGTTGCAGCTAAATGCTAATTGCACTTCCTTGTGATGCTGTGTTGTAATTTATCTGCTCCCTCCCATTCCCACAGTGCTGGTATATCCCCTCCCATCAGTTTGTTCCCATATCCACTACTGTGAGGCAAAACTGCTGATTGAAGTGAGTGTGGTATTTTTTATGGCAGACTGTGTCCACTCAGTTGCCTGGGGAAAGGCTGGCTCAGGACTGAAAGCACAGGGGAACACACCTCCCTGAAGCATCCGTTTGTATTTTATTTTAGTAAGAGCAGAAGGATAGTTCCATTTTATTCCTACATCCATAGGGCCATATTCTTATGCCTCTAACGTTAGTATACTCAATGCAGGCAATTAAAAAGCAGTGGGTGAACAAGGTGGAGATTCTCTTGAGAAGCAAAGGTGATTTGGCTTCAATCCTCCACTCCCTTAAAGGAAAACTGCAGAAAGATGGGAGCAGAGAAGAAAGGCTTTTTACTGTTAGTTCTATTTTTCTGTTCTAGGATGATCCACCTTCCTTGCCTTTGCCCAGTGCTTTGGAAACTCAGAGCTGAAACTCAGAGACAACCTTGCAAAATCCCTCTCAGGCTGCATCTGAAGCCCAGAGCAAGGACAGGTGATACAAGTTCTCCACAGAAAATGCTTACAGACACCAGATGTCACATCCTAGACCAAAAGGGACTGTACTTAAGAGAGAGACCTTCAGAGCAAAGCTTGATGAAGAAGTCTCTACAAATGGTAAACTTGGTTTGAAAGTTCAAGTCCTCTCTCTCTTCCCCACCATTCCACCATCTTGTTATATCTTCATAGTCCAAACGCAGAAAAAAAAAAAAGAATAATTGCCTGTCTTGAGACTTTCCAGGTTAAATCCAGTGAAGCATACTAAGGAGGTAAAGGGAGAGTTGAGGCTTTCCCTCGTTATGGGGAGGAAGGTGAAAAAGAGGAAGAAGTGTTTTGGGTTTGCTAGCAACCACATTCAGCACAATGGATTTCTGAATCCAAGTCAAGGAAGGGATTCACTGGATGAGTATAGCCAGCCTTCCCCCAGAGAAAGTCACCTGGGGGCTGGGTCCACTGCCATCAGAAGCAATGCCCTATAGGTCCTGCTGTTGCAAGCAGGTTAATCCCAGTGGCTCACAGGTTTTTTCACTTGGCTCCTGATCTGCAAAGTAATCTGAAATGGACTGCTTCCTGCATTTCCACCTGTGCTTATTTTAATTTGAAGGAGGATTTAGTAATTCATGGAAGTCAGGGATCGATATCCCTAGCTTGAGCCAAGAACAACTCTGAGCAAGAGTGGTCACACGACTCTCTGACTCACATCACACCTCAGTCCTGACCCCCCTACCAGGGTCTGGCTTCCCTGCTACCATTCAGCCACTGCCCCCTCCTAGACCACAGCCCCCCCCAGCACCTTGCTCTGCTATTTCCTCTCCCACCTGCCCTCAAGTCTTCCTTGAGTAGAGACTGTAAAATACAAGCCAGAAGGTGAAACTATGGTTTGGGGATGATAAAATTAAGATGAGATCCACCAAATTCATTTTTATTTGCAATCATAAACCAAGCTTCACTTTACAAGACAGAGAAATTAAAAAGGAAAATGAGAAAGAGTTCAAGTGCATCAGTTACAGGTTGTTAATAGAACCAAAGTGTTTTGTACTATTTATATTTTATGAAGCTCTAATGCTGTGTTTGGTACAACAGCACATCACAATAAATGATTTACCAACTCAGTTACAGATCCAGAAAACTCAGCTCATCCATTAGAAGGCCAAAGCTCCTGATCTCCATATGTTACAATACCCTTCCCCCCAAATACACTGATGCACTTTAAAATTGGAAAAAAAACCCAAACCAACAAACAAAAAAGTCAAAATCCTTATTAGTCCTGAGTTTTAGTTTTTAAAACTTTCCTACTCGATTTTTTCAATTGTTATAGGATAGTGTCTTGCCAGAAATGAAGCAATTTTTCAAAAAATGATAGAGAACATCTGAGAATTCCATAAAAGAAATGACAGCTTTCTAATGAAAAATAATTTTTTAACATCATATAATTTGATTTTCATTTTTCTGACAGAAGAAATAATTATAAAAAATAATTAGAAGTATTAGTTCTTAAGCTTAGAATTCTTTCTCAGACTTAGAGGTTTCCTTTGGAAGACCTGAGCTAATCCTACTCCCTTCCAAACACCCCTGAGCTAGGATTTCTAGGACTGTTGATAGATCAAACTCACTTTAAGTAGCGGCACACAGAAGGCAGGCGGTTTTCTAAACATGCAAAGGTAGCTCTGCTAGTTCTGTTTTGGGTTTTATATCAAACGAGGCAAGCATAATGCTTCAGATCTCTTGGCATGCCTGCACTGGACTATGATGGTGCATCAAGTGGCATGTGTTGGAAGGTGGGGACCAACATCCACTTTAGATTGATGCTTGTGAGTGAGTGAGGCAAGAGGTGTGGGGTGTTTTGCAGTGCCCAGGTGGATGAGGACAGTTAGTACTGGATGGTGAGACTTCTGTCCCTGCTCAGCCGAAACCGTGACAGGAATGAGGCACGGATGCAGCTGATCACATCTCTGGCAAAGCAAGGGGCCGTGTAGGTGGCATGGAAGAGGATGATGTGTCATTCTTGGAGGCTTATCCCCTGTGTCCTATTACACTGGTCCTTTGCTCCAGCCAAGCTTTGCCTGGATCAGGAAAGCAGCAATAGCAATGGCCAGGAATGTTTTATGATAGCTTCTATCTTCTCGGTGTCTGGGAGCCATTAGCCTCTCAGTTTGTCTTAGATCTACTTTAATGTACTCTTGAGTGAGTCATGGCAAACAATGGGAGCTCTGCTGGTGCAGTGGCATGCTTTAGCAGGGAGGGCCTGCCCTCAGGAGTGAGAGTCAGTCAGTTGTGTTGGAAAAGCATGTTAGAGGATCCCTCTTAGCACCATGCCCCTCTGCCCTGCCAGAGCATCTCCGGATTCAGGAAAGTCAGTTGTTTCCCAGATCAACAGCTCTGACTGTCAGCAGCTGCAGGACCAAGTCAGAAGAGAAACGAGTGAGGGTCCTATTTAAGCTCAGTGAGAAAGTACCAGTGCTATCCTGGCCAAAGAAGTGAACTTCAGAGCACTACCATAGCGGAGCTCACTCCCACCCCCAATGGCCTCAGTTCTTTTCAAGGGCAGTTATAGACTGGTTTAGTTGTGTCAATTCATAGCTCTGCATGGACCCTTATTTTAGCATCAGATGGGTCTGGACTCAGCACAAGACTTCAACAGTGCTGGGAAATAAATGTGCTCCTGTGGGATACACCTCATTTAGGACTGACTCTGCAGACTTCTGTTCTTACCCCACAATGGTTCAGCCTTGCACCCAGAAACAGGCTTGCATTCAGCCAAAAGAAGAATAGCTACATGCACCAGTTTACTAAAGCAGTGCAATGAAGGCCAAAGAGTATTGAAATCCCAGGGACCAAATGCTTCCTGTCAGAAGGCCTGGAGGCGGCCGTCACTTTAGACAGGGTCGTCAGAAAACCACTGTGTCGCGAGGTCTGAAGGGAGGAGTAGAAGCCTGAGACAGATATTGAAGGAAAGCTGAAGAGGCAGCAAGCAAAGCAGAAGGGCTGGGATTTGAGGGGAGCGCATTTACTACTGGCTGAGCTTGTTACTGTTTCGGTGCAGTTAGCTCCTGTCTGTCACTCTCAATAAAAGTGTTATTGATTAGCATGTGACTTTATTGTTGGGAGCTGGCCAGGAGCCAAGGTGGAAGGACTCCAGAGGGAAAAGAGGACGACTGAGCTGGCAGGGAGGGGAGGGCGGGGGGAACGGAGGAGGAGGAAAAAGGAAGCTTGGAAACATAAAATCTTGAAAAGAGTAATTAATTCTGATCGTTACAGCAATCTATCCAGATTTTCAAGAATATTATAAATCAGTTGCCTGTACCCTTCCTATTAGCATTCACACTGGGGAGGGATCCTGGGGAGAATTGATCAGCTGAAAGTGCCAGTGCCCTGGGGAAGGACTCCAGCTCAGAGAAAGGAGGATTGTTTTGGCTGCTCATTTTAGAACCACTCCTGTGCCCAGGCCCATGGAAAACTAAGGAGGCTGGAGGCATGGCCCTTCAGGAGAGACGCATGGTCCCTTAACCCATCTCCACTGCTGTTCCCTTGAGGGTGCGCCAAAGGAAAGGGCAGATGGCCTGCAAATCTTTCTGAAAGTGAGAAAGTGTTACTATATCTTGCCACTCAACTGAAAAAGAAAAAAAAAGGAAAAAGAAAAAAAATCTCTACAGAAAAAAATAGAGGGTAGAAATGGAAGGGCAGAAAAGGTATACTTTCTACATTAAATCAGAAATAAGCTTTATTTTTAAAAAATCAACATTTTCTCTGAAATGTTTCCTTCTAATTGCTTTCTTAGGGAAAAATTTCTTTAAAACCTTCTTCATTAACCACAGAATCCCATTTTTCATGAACAAATTTAACTTTTTTTTTTCTTCCTTCAAACTACTTCTTCACTCTGGATACTTTTGCTGGAGCCCTTAGGAAGAATATAAATGTGGAATAGGAATAGTAGTGAAATATAATTCATTGAAATACATGAGAAAAGGTAGTCCATCATCATCAAATAAATCTTAGTCTACCATTTAGAAAGAGAAGGGAAAAAAAATCTTGATTGGATAACTAATGGATTTACTATTTATGTATCTTGAAGATACACTCCCAGTTCCCATCTTAAAGCTGGCCCACCTTTCCAGTAAGCTGTGCACTGCTTCCCTGGAGGCTCACAGGATGAAGCAGCTGTGGAGCTCCCATGAGAGGTACTGGCAGAGCTTTGTTCAGGGAGCTCGACACAGGATAGCAGACAGTGTTGAAGGCTGGAGCCAGGGATGCTGACAGGGTTATAGGACCAGACTTGTCCATTGTATACTCAGAATTTAAAAGCATGCTTGGTCTGTTCTTCTGCTTTCCAAAGAATAAAAATAAGCATGCTCCTGATCTTCATGAGACACATCTTGGCAACGCAAATCCAGATACCAACAAGGACCTAATAGGACACAAGGGTGTCAAAAAATGACCACCCATAATGCACAATGCTTCACTTCCTCCTTTTCAAGACTCAGTACTTGGATTTAAAGGTCTGTTGTTTCCACAAACTAATTTTATAGCTATCAATGCCCTCCATTTCTTCCTCTTTAATGGAAAACTCTTCTTACACCTCTCTTTCCCAAAACACACAAACTTCTATATACTCGCTGCCCAGCCACTGCTGCAGGACATCAATATGACAGCAGGCTGGTTCAGCGCTGACCAGTTTGGGGTGCCAGTTGTTCTGGAGGGCTCTGACAATGACAATGTTAGCTGTGCTCCATACCATGACTATGAAGATATAGCCCAGGCAGCTTGGACCCTGCACTCAAGTATCATTGGCTGTGTTCTGTGGCCATGCACAGGAGTTTTCAGGCAAAGTTAAAGGAACATTAACTCTTCCACAGCATCAACACAATCATTGTAAGCCGTTATTATCTTGACCTTCAAACAACACAATTGCCATGTGGAACTTGGTTGTCACATCTCTCCCTTCTTTCCTTCCCAACACACCTCCCATCCTACCTTTGCCACCTTCCTCTCTCCACACTATCAGCAATATCCTGGAAGGGATTCCATTAAACCACAAGCCCAGATGGCTTTGGTCCTTTCTCTGAGTGCATCTGTGGCCACAGTCTGCCAAGCAGGACATTTCCCTGAGGCTCTCTTCACTTGCCTAAATGGAGGTGTTTGGTGTCATTTGGGACGCCTTGGGGTGCACAAGACATCTGCACAGAAATGGTAGATATGACACAGGACTACAGGAAACCTGTGCCCATCTGCACCAGTGGCAGGAAGCCAGGCAGGACACCAGAAAGCTACTAAAGCAAGCGACTCAAGCATCTAACACTTCTTCCAACCAGCAAACTGGGGTTTTGGTGTAGGCTGCTTCTTGGTGTTACTGGGAGCAAGGACAAAGGAGTCCTTCTTTCTGCTGACACCTGCTGGACCTTGCCCTTCCCACCAGCAGGCTCAGAAGAAGATTTCTGGAATATTTTCTGGCATATTTCTGGAATATTTTACCCAGCACAGTGCCAGCTAAAAACCTGGCGCTGTGCTCCAAAAATGAAAGGCAAGGCACGGTTGCTATTTAAGTTGGGAAAGAAGTCTACAGATTCCCCCACATGGTCTCCTCTTCCCTCTCTTTGCACTGTCTGGGCATTTTTACTAGAAAAGGGTACTGGATAGAAGGGAAGACTTTTTTGTGAGAAGCCCTGAATGATAATATGAATAACTCACTTGAATGCTTTTTTTTGCTTCTTATTTCTTCCTCCTTCTATACCTGCTTTCTCTTAGCTTCATTTACTAGTTTTGATTGTATGTTATTTACTTAGCACCCGTTGATTTGTCCCCTTAGGACTTCTCCATTTTAAGCAAAGAGAATGCATATGATTTTAAGTGGACGTAATTTTATAGAAGAAAGGAAACAATCACTGTAGCTTCCTTCTCACTAGAAAACAACAAAAGATGTTTCAGCAGTTGTTCACAGCTGAGCTGATCCCAAAATAGTGACCATAGATAGGGTCAGGGTAGGAGCGACAGGAAGTTACAACATATGCAAAGCGGCATCTTAACTGTTTTAGATCTACTCAACTTGCAATACCTTTTAAAATGCACATGACTTGACAAACAAAAATCAGCTCTTTGGTGTAAGGTACCCTCCTTGTCCTCCTCTCAGCAGTGCCAAGAAGCATTCTGAGCTGTTCTTTGAAAACAAAACACAGTCTCGGGAAAGTAGGAGGCCAATAGACTTGGCACAGATTTTGCAAGATGCTGAGCTAACCTGAGGTTCTAGCATGTTCCCAACAAAATTCACAGAAAGTACTACATTCCAACAGGATTGGAGGACCAACACATGAAAAGGGTGCTCCTACCTTAGCTTTATTCCCCCTTCAATACTGGTCTGACTACCAGCCTCAGCATGCCTCCTCCCCTCTGCACAATGACTTCCTGACCACTCTGCCTGCAGCCACCACTGCCTTCACCCTGATGCCTTCCTTGGGAAAACATCCTACAGCCAGACAAAAAACCACAAGACAGTCTAACTCCTTCACTACCCCAGGAGTCAGACAAACACTTCATCATAAAAATGGAGCAGGACCCTAGCCATTTCCTCATTTTTTTGAGCTACTTACAAATAACAATATATTTCTCAAAGATTCACCCAATTATTTATTTACCAAGTAGCCTATTCTGAACACATTTCAGTTTATGGCATGCATAAAGACAGCTTGGTTCTGTTATGGTTGGGGTGTGGGGTTTTTTTGTATAGACAAAATAAAATCTACCAAGCATTTAGATTTATGGGTTTTTTAACTATAAAGGTCAAACTTCACAGGATGTAAAAGCCCTACAAACACAGAAGCCTTTCCCTGTCCCTCCTTCTCCTTGCTCACTGTCTCTGCAAGGGCCTGAGCTGTTCACAAAATGGCAAGCTGACTCAGCACCATGGTTGGACTAATCTAAGTCTTGACATCTTTTTAAACCTGTCATTTTTATGATGCCATCTGAAGTAGTGGCTCATTAATCACTTAAGTCACATGATATTTGCACTGCCCCCTTATTGGATGACCAATGCTTTAAACAAAACAGCAAACGTCAAGTCATTTCATTATTCAGTTGTGGGTGGTTTTTCTAATGAGCAAGCATTTTGGCCAGAATTATGTATTAGCTTTTAAGACTCATTTTCACAGGCAGTGAACCACTTTTCCATACTTATTAACAGCAAAAGAAAGGACATTTCACCTACTTATAGCAAAATACAGTGTACAAACATAACTTAGTAGCACCACATATACATTTTTTTTGACCAGTTTCTCCAGTTGTGTAGAAACAAGAACTGCAGAGGCACTAAAAATGGAATCAAGTTCAAAGAGCAAGACGTATGTGCTTCTGACAGCACACCTTAATTCTCAGCACTGGGTCATCATAATCGACCCCTTCGTGTCCACTTGAAATCCTCTCTTTTTAATCCATGCTCTCTTTCCTTTCCTGAGATGGAGAGTTTTATAGGTAGGATATTCAAGAGCACACAGCAGTGGCTTATCTTTGACTTTGCTGTGAGCACACATAGGCCAATTGCAAATGTTTTTAAATCTTTTCCAATGTCCATCTTCACCATATCCTCTCTTGTTACTTGAGCTTCTCGCCACTCTAAATCCTTTCCTACCACCTTACAGGTCATTTTTCTACAGAACTTTCTTAGTAAAACTCCACATATGATTTAATTCACACCAAAAGAAACAGTTGAAAAAAGACAGTCCTGAGGCAGCTATGCAGGGTAAAAGGAACAACTTATTTTTCTTAAAGCAAGTGGAAAATGGTCTTAGATCTCGGCTGATAAGAACCACTGGAAATACCAACAGGTGCTCCATTCACCACAAGACCAGAAGATGCCCCACAGAGGGACAGTGGCTCACTGGCAACAGGAAAAAGACAAGAAAAATTTCTCTTTTTGAGAGAGGGAAAGGAGAAGCTGCATAGAATAAAGTGTCTTCTGCCACCCTGTAGATGGAGCATTCAGAGCAAAACCAAAGAAAAGCCTGCAGTGAGCAGACAGCCATGCACACACTGGATGGTTGTCTGTCTAGCAAGGTGAAATGATATTGAAGAGTCATTTCCATTGTGAAGACTTTCTGAGAGGTCTGCTGAATCTAATGGGAAGAACATTTTTCAAAGAGACCCAGACAACAAACTGCACTTCCCACAATAAAAATACCCATTAAGCTTCATTATGGTTATTTTTATTGAAGCTAGTCTAGACATTCAAGTACAATTTTTATTCATCTCCAGATAAATAGAGATCTAGATAAGGATGGAGCCACTGCCACTGTGTAGGGTCAGACTGCATAACGGCTCAGTCATTATCCTATCTCTGACAGCGACCAGAACACAATAAGCATTTGAGCTTCCCTCATGCCCAAATATCCGCTGACTCATACTCTGCCTCACTGCGTTAAACAGTTCCTCAGTAATCTTTTTTTTCATTAGTGTATTTATTTGTATTTTGTATTTAAAAAAAAAAAGGAAATTTGGCTTATTCTTTCATTGATTAAATGAATCTCACTTGAAAGCTTTTTTTATTCTCAGTTCCAATCTGCCTGAGATCTTTCAAGTCTATCTAATCCTAAAATACCAAACACTTTAAGAATCCTTTTTAAATGGTTTTCAGAAATTGGGAACATTCAGCAACTTCTCCCAAGGCTAATACAAGCTTGAAGATGTCCTGGGCTTTTAAACAAACACAAATTATGAGTTTTAGTCTTCAAAAAAGTGCTGCCAGCTAACTTTGAACCCTTTCGGGTTTGGAAATTATAATCTTTAGCTGTTTTCTTAGCAGAGAAAGAACAGGAAACCATGATCCTGGCCTAGCCTGCAGTATCTTGTCTGGTGCTGAGAGTGTCTTGGTACAGTGTGAAGAGCATCTCTGAACCTGACAGATCATTGAGATGGAAGCTTCTGGCTCTAGAAACAGCTAGAAACTTTCAAGGCTACCTCAGCCTGGCTGTTTCAGAAGGAACTGGACAAGCTCATCTGGGAATGATGCTGAGGTTAAGAAATCTATCATGTTTTATTGTTCCTGCTGATGTATGACACGCCATCCTTCATCTCTTTGTAATGCAGAGTGCCTGCATGTTGGCTCACATTATACTGTCAGTTCCACTTTTACTCCCTCCTCCCACAACTCCATTTGGCCTGTTCATGCTAAAAATAACATCAAGATTCATGACTATGAAAGAGATGGGCGCCAGAGAGAAGAAAACTTGCTGACTAAAAGACTCATGGCCATACTTACCATCTTCTACTGCAAGCCTGGATAGTCTCTATTCAAGAAACTTCATTCTTGACTCTGGAAAGTAGGGGAAAAAGTCCCAAACTTCAGGTGATTGCCCACTATCGATATTCAAATCTCTTCATCAATGCATGTCAAGAGACAGATTGACACTTCCAAGCATTCCAGGCTCCTATCTTCTCTGTGACATGATCAAAGGTTGTTGAGAGGGTTTAATGGGTGGCTTATTCAAGAAAGGACACAGAAGCCCAAAGAAAGGTTTTGCACCTTCATATTAGGGCCCTGTGAGGTTTGCACCAGGACCCAGACATCCTCAATGTGCAGGGTCCATCTCTGTTTGAAAGCCTGACTGACAGCTCTTCCTTTCCAGACAGTAAGCACATGCTTGCAGGGAAGAAAGGAGCTTTAGCAAAAGTATGTACAAGGAATTTGTTCTGCTAATCAAGTAGCAGATGTCTGCTTTCTGAGCTTATAACAAAGCTTGCCCCTTTGTGGTACTGAGGGGCTCCAGGCCACTGAAGATGTGCCTTCTCAGTAAGAGTTCTAATGCTGCTCATCTCTAGACATTTAAGAGCCTGGGGTTTTTCTTTTCAGTTATTGTTCTTTTTTAAAATCAGAGGTCTTTTCTTTCTTAAAGCGCAGCAATGGTGTCACGATGTCCTAATTTGTATAATTGCTGTATATCCTAAAGTTTCCCCTGCAGTTTCAATTACATGTCTCACTTCAATTAAACTCCTTAATTCTTGTCCCAAACTGGCATACAGCATGGCTAACAGTCATGGTTATCCTGCTCCACCCCAAAGCTGACTGCACTGTCCTAGCAGGATGGCTGAATAGAGAGCAGTTTGAAGCTATCTGGTAAAAAACGCATCCGAAGAAATGTCAAACATTGATTGTGAGCTACTCTCGCCTTCCTTTTGCATCTGGAGGAGCATGGTTTGAACCAGGGAAAGTTAAGGGAAATTCCAAATTTATGTTTTGAACCAGAGTTAAGGGAGCACACCAGAAATGAAGCACTCTGCCTGGGTAAAGGAATGGAAGAGGGGAAAAGCTGGGTTGAGGGGGCTGAAGAGTCTCTAGTGGGTCTCCAGGGGATCAAACCATGCACTTCAAGCACTGCGAGAAGGAGATGGAGGAGAAGGCTGGGTTGGAGTTTGATACACAGGCAGTAGGGTTGCTTCCATAAAGCATCTTGTCGTGTAAACAAGATGTACCTTTGACATCTTCCCCTTCAGGGCACCAAGGCATGAAGCAGGCGATGTATTTCAAGCCAAACAGGTGATTTGTAGGTTCTAAGTGTTCATAAAGACAAGATTAAAGAGCTCTCTGATAGCAGGGCAGTAAATCATTCCCCACCTGCAGAGGTGAGTGCCGGGCATGGATGCTCCTCCGACCCTGATTAAATAAAGGATGGCTCAGCAAGACGGGGCTAAAGTTAGCTGACAGCTCTTGAGTGAGCTGGTGTCTTGCCCGCTGCTGTTGTGGCTGATGGCTAATTTTCTCCCAGAGGAACCTTTGCAAAGGCTGGTAATTAAAACTGGTGGAAGGCAATCAGGCTCATGGGAAGGCAGACCCATCTGTCCACTTTCCCCCAGCCATGAGCCTCCCCTGACTGACAGCCTGCATGGGTCAAGGATGCTCCTGGTCAGGAGCTGGATGAACAAAATTGCAAGGCCCGGTGCTTTCACTTGCTCCAGTTAAAGAAAGCTACAAATAAATATCTAACAACTCTATATCCAGCATGCAACAAGCACTGTTAAGTTTTCAACGTCCTAAGTACAGTTTTGAGGGTCAAATACAGGTACACACAAATATGTATGTAGGCATATATACATGTCTCCAAAACACCCTTATGTTTTCATAGCATCACAAAGCTCTCCCCTAGGAATCATCCCTTCCCTTACCCAGTCAGATGTGTGAAAATAATTTTCCAAATGTTACAACCTGGGAAGCGATGGCTCAGAGGAAGGAGTTTTTTCAGTCAAAGGCTCAGAGTTCAATAGCAGAGCAGGTAACAGAACCCGGACAGCATCATGTCCCAAGCCTCCTTCTTAGCCAAGCACATGTTTAGACTAAAGAAGCAGGTTTTGTTTTAAATTACCTATTCTACTAGCCTAGATAGGACCCAAAAGAACTTAATGGAAGGGAAACTTAATGGGACCTCATTAGATTGTTATAACATTTTTTTCTGCACTGTGCTATTAGCTCTTTAAAATAGATTATTGAAAAGAACACACTTCACAGATTTAAATTACTTGTGACTTTTGCCTTACCTGAGTTATTTCTTTTACTTTTTTATTCATCTGGGGTTTTCAGGCTAAATTAGTCAGATTTTTTTTTGGGGGGGGGAGGTTATTTCTAGATTTACAGATACTTGTACAAAGCTAGCACAGTTGGGTTGTTAGGCTTTTAGTGATTCTGTTCAATCCTAGCCAAAATAATATCTTTAATTGATGGATTCCGATTTTGGAATACTTTGGTGTAAATCTAAGCAACACAGGATTTTTTTTAAAAGTTGTTTTTTAAAGGGTCAATATATTAACAAGATAGGCAATCCAGGTTTTTTGGGGTTCTCCCCCACTTCCCTCCCTTTGTCATTGTAATGAAGCTAGAAATACTCAAATATCATCCAAGTCCCACAGTTAGAGTCTCAAGTTGGATTTACAATAGCAACATTCTCTGTGTGGGCTCAGGTTTGCCCCAATATAAGGATGGAAAGGTAGAGTACAAGAAGGATCTGGAGCATTGGATAGTTGTGATTAGGTGTTTACTTCTAGCCAAGCTCTAAAATTTACCATGTAGCTTTGTTACAAAAGGTCTGGCACTGAGATTTGAGCCAACAATGGAAGTGGTTCCTACTTGACCTGAGGAGGGAGTATATCCTTCACATATTCCAAGCACAGCTCAAAGATACAATCAATGGAAAATTTAAAATAGGAGATAGGGAGAGCTAAAAGCCAAGAAATCCCTGGTTGTTTTTCCCAAAATATGTCTGCTTATTTTGATGCTAATCCAACTACTTAACTATCTGCACTGGAAAAAAACAAACACAACGAAACACAATAAAGGAGGCTGCTGCTTCACAGTTCATGACATCTTATGTACAGAATCCTGAGTCCACTTTCCTGAAGCAGATCAAGAGCACACGCAGAAGCACTAAGTGTATTTTCCTCCCAGCAGCATTCCCTGCTCTTCACAGTACAAGCAAATGAATTTCCCTATGGGAACAGTATTTTCATGTTTTATCAACTTTTCAAGCCAGCTTACTTTTGCACTCTCTGTTCAGTTCAAATACTGCCTTGGTTTCTGATGTGGGCAGATGGGTTCAGTCACAGCAACTCCCTTTGCTTCTGTCTCTTCATTGATCCATGCGCTGGTTTTGACTGGGCTAGAGTTAGCTTTCTTCACAGTGGCTAGTATTGGGTTCTGTTCTGGATTTGTGCTGAACAGAGTGATGATAATACTGAGATATTTCTGTTATTGCTGAGCAGTGTTTACATGGAGCCAAGGCCTTTTATGCTTTTCATACTGCCATACTGATGAGGAGACTGAGGGTACATGGGAAACTGGAAGGAGACACAGACTGGAGAGGTGATCCCAACTGACCAAAAGGATATTCCATACCATATGACATCACACTCAGTATATAAAGTGGGGGAAAGAAGGAAGAAGGGGAGCAGATGTTTGGAGTGATGGTGTTTGTCTTCCCAAGTAACTGTCACACATGATGGGGTCCTGCTTTCCTGGAGATGGCTGAACACCTGCCCATGGGAAGCTGTGAATTATTTCCTTGTTTTGCTTCGCTTTGCTTGTGCATGCAGCTTTTGCTTTACCTATTAAATTGTATTTATCTCGACCCACAAGCTTTTAACCTTCCAGTTCTCTCCCTGATTCTGCAGGTGGGGGAGTGAGTGAGTGCCAGTGTGATAATTAGTTGCTAGCTGGGGCTAAACCATGAAAGTCCAATATCCTGAGACTATGCTATTACACTGTGGTGCACTCCAGCATAGCTTCACATTTCACTAATCCTGGGATTTCTCTGGTCGAACCCACTTATTTACATATACAGGGACAAACATACACTTATATGCAGAGCTCCGGGAAAGAGGCCTTGGCTGTGAAGGGAGTTATTGTGCAGAAGAAAGTCACAGGACACTTTCCATACCTACTTCATCAAGATGCTATTTCATCCCACCAACCTTTCCACACTCATCACCAGCTTGAAATTATGGAACTACATTTCAGTATTAGACCATCAGCTGACTGCTTCCTTGTACCTCAGATGTAGCCCTTTGGTAGATAACTACACAATTTGATATCAAGTCAGTATTTGCCACATTCCAGTTCTCCTGGAAGAGAGCTGCTCCTTGCTCACAGTCAGGATGAGCTGAGATGCACCTACACTGGTTAATCTCTAATTAACTCTTTGTTTCATTCTACCCAAATATGTAAAAACACTAGTGTTTACAAATGACCCAGATGTTTGCTCCCCAGTGTAACTATTGATGATTTACCACATCCAGGTGTTTAGGCCTGAAATCTCAAAGAGTTCCTGGGTGGGTTTGAACTAGTATCTATGGATACATTCACTGACCCAGAGCTAACTGTTAGCTGTTTATATTCCTCCTCCTCTTTTCACATGAGTTAATTTACACATACTAGCAAAGGACAAGGAAAAGCAGGCATAAAACCAGACACCACCAAAGGTACAGAGTGAAGGTCATAACATCCCTGTCATAACATTCCATCCCTGGAAATGTTCAAGGACAGGTTGGATTGGGCTTTGAGAAACCTGGTTTAGTGGAAGGTTCCCTGTCCATGGCAGGGGGGTTGCAACTAGAAGATCTGTAAGGTCTCTTCCAACCCAAACCATTCTCTGATTCTGTGGGCAGAATCAGGCCATGAATCCCTCAGGATAACTCCACCCAAAGGTACCCAAGGCATATCAGGCACCCACTGGCCATCCACACATGAGTTGTAGCAGCCAAAAAGAATAACCTCTTCAGTGGTTGAAGAGAGTGTGTCCTCAGGGAGTTACATAACTATCTTCTGAAAAATAGATTTCCTTCTTAATCTAGAGGAAGGAGAGAGTGCAGGGATTAAACCATAAGCCTGCAACTGGGAAAGAGCACAAAGAGAAGGCAGCTGGATTCAGCACCCTTCCCTGCCAAACCCTTGGCTTCCCCATTTTTTGTCTGTGCAGCAGGGAGGAGAGCATTCCTACTTTTCTGTGAGGACCAGACACGTGAATGCCTCAGAGACTACAAAGAGTTTTTTTCCTTGCAGTATTAGCAGGGACCACCTACATAACTTGGACAGTTCCCTGGAAAGCTGTGATGTGGGCCGGAGCAGCACGCCCCTCTGCTCCTGCGTCTCTCACAGCCACCCCCTGTGCCTGCCACCCTCACCAGCTGCCACTGCCGAACGTGGCACCACCTGTGCCAAGGACAACGATGCTCTGAGCAGAGCTGCCCAAACAGTTCCAATTCCTCAGTCCTGCTCGGCTCCTTGCATCTTTCCCGTTGATTTACGTATCTCCGCAATGTTATTTATCAACTGCTCCATAATTAATCAGATGCAGAGCTTGGCAGCACTAAATGAGCAGCCTGTCTCCAGCGCTCCCACTGCCACCAGCCCCCTCCCCTCTCAGCTACCATGCTCTATCACACACCACAACACTGGAGCCTGCATTCAGTCGCTCCTCATAATAGCAGCCAGGGGGGCTTTTCAAATGATCTCATCTCACCAGGAGAGCAGGCACTCATCCTGCCAGACTGGCAGGAAGAGAGGAATTAGCATCCAGGTAAATGCCAGCTTCCTGCCAGTTATCCCACCAGCCACCTGGCTAAAGAGCTGCAGCCACTCTGAGATTAAATATCTTGCTGTTCCTGGCTTCTTGACCTCTTGCTGCCTCTGCCACTGCCATCCTGGCCTCTAACCCCTCCCCTTTCCATCAGATTTCTTTCTCTTGTTTTCTCCCCTTACCTCTTGTCTCAACACCCTCCCTTCACTTTCTTCTTCCCTTTCCAATGGTTTTTTCTCATGTTGCCTACTTTTGCTCATTCACTCTTGGTGCTGCTCCCTTTTTCCTCAACTCCCTCCTCACATAAGCCCCAGGTCAGGGACATTGTATGCAAATAAAACTGTTGTTTTCCTGAGCAAAAACATAAGAGGAACATGGAGTCCAAAAGTCCTTCAGCTCAAATCTATCAGATATAAAGACCACAGATCCTAATCTGATAATAAAGTTTTAGCTCTGCCTCGATTAAGAAGCAAGGCTCAGGAGACATGGGTTATGTTCCTAGATATGGTGTTCATGGACTGACAAGCTATTAGGAAGACATGCTGCACCTCAATTTACCTGTCATTAAAATATAGAGGACAGAGATGCTAACTGACCCAAATTGATACAGTGTCCATGCTAGTAAAAGCACTCACACACTCAAGGTTAAAGTGGAAGACTTCAGAGATTGTCTAAAAATTTAAAATCCCTCTCCCTTTTTTCTCAGTATGGAGGTTGGTACTGAACACTCAATTTTCTGAACCAACCTGTGGGAAAAAAGGAGGGGACTATAACATCAGGAAAACATTAGGAAGACTTCATCCCTCTGTAGCTTTATTCCTGTTCTTTTCATGATAACGCCCCCCACGGAAAACATGCCTTAAAAAAGGCTTGTGCAGGAGTGAGCTATGATGCAGTGCAGACACAGTAAAGTCTTCATAGAGAACCTGGGCACTGAACAAGGCCCTTCACTGGCAAAGGCATCACCTCTGAGTAACGACTGAGCAGCATATCTTGGTTTGCCATGTCCTCTTTCCCCAAAAACATAGGAAATGTGGGTGTTTTCCTCGACCTCAGCTGAGCTCCCCAGGCTCCTTAACTCTCCCTACACTAGCACGCTGCCTAACTAGCATATAAAGAACAATGAAATCTTCTGAAAAAAACCACCTTTTGTGATTGAGCTAAGCTCTCCAGATAAACAGGGCGAAGGAAGGGAAGCATAAGCTTTGTCCCAGTGCAAAATAACAACATAAAACTGTCAGTCTCTGCCACACAAGGGCCTTGCAAGAAAGTTGTAGGGGAAGACACGTGAGCAAGTGATTCTAGCGTAGCATCACCAATCAATACTAGTCCTCTCTGTCAGCTCACTACCCATAAGTAAAACAGCTTATGTTAGTGAGGCTTGCCAAGATATTGAGCGCAAATGGTAACCGGAGTGGTGATAAGAATTCTGGTGCATTCACTTGCCCATGCTTTTCTTGCTAGAAAGCATTGCTTTTATCCAGCCGAATAAGTAAAGGTGGGAAGCAAGAAATAAGAGAAAAAAATTGGAAAAATCCAGTGCAAAATTTTATTTATTTATTTAAAAGCAGATGGGGGTATAATGGGGAAAACAAGAAGAGAGATTGGAAGGAGAGAAAAAACTAATAAGGAAGCCAAGCTGTAGAAAATTAAGATAGTAGGAAATGAGACATATGTAGAAAGCACTGTTCAAAAAGCTTTGATTTTAGCTCTACTATGTGGATGCTCAGCAGATTTTTTCTGCCAATGATGGGATGTTTCTATTTCTCATGGATTTCTGGCTAACAGTCCCATACTTTCCCCTTGGCTGAGGGCATGGAGCTCATGTAAAAATACCAGTATTGCACCTCCATTGAGTCTTCTCTCTCTCTCTGTAGGACTTCTGCTCTCTAGGGGGACTCTTAGAAAGGGTGCAAAAACAGCAGTTCAAAAAGCATTTGAGAAATATAGTCAGGCCTAAAAGTCTCAGGTGGAAGGAACATTATCCAAAAAGGGAACTAATTATTTGGTGGATTAAGGCCACTGGCTGAGTCTGCAGAGTTAGCAGATGGACAAGAACATGGTGGAGTCCTTTTTCGGGATGGATGGCATGGTGTGAACATCTGTTTACTGCAAGCAGGAATACGTTCCAGGTCCACTTGGTCTCAAAAGCAGGAGTGCAACCTCCTACTTGGACCCAACTCATGAAAACCAAAACTGCATTGAGGGGCTTTTTCATGTGATGAGGTCAAAGGGCTGGGACTTGGCTTCGCAGAAGGGGTTTAGATAAACCTCACGGTGTTGTGGAAAGAGAAGTGCTTAGACAGCTATAAAAGTAATTACTCAAAAGACATTACCTTACAAAACCTTTTTTCCATTAGTTTATAAGTTTGAATCCCATGTATTCTGGTGGCAAGCATTATCACTGCCATCTGACATCTCTATGGTAGTCTCTGTGTGAAGGAAGTTTTGGGGCCTTTAACTAAATCTCTTTGAGCACATTTAAATCACTATTAGCACTGATTGTAAGGATAGCTGATCCAATTCTACCAGACTGGAGTAAAGTCAAAGCAAATTGACACAAATTGGAGATACACCCTACAAGAACTCGCAGGAGCTGGGACAGATCCACCTACAGGAAAAATAAAGGCCAGTCCTTAACTATGCAAAGATTAGGACTAAATAAACTGCCTTAGACACACATGCTCCTTTAGCTGAAGTCTGCCATGTCAACTAGAAAAACACAGTATATTCCACCATAGCTTAGTAACTGGAGCTTCAAGTATTCCCAGAAGGACCACCCTGCACTTGACACACAATAAAAACATGGCAGTTTGTAAAACATGCAACAGATTATCAGTAAAAGAGCCATAGATTTTTCAGCAGCAAACGCATAGGCTAATGGAGTTGCTCCTTCTCATGTACGGAAAAAAAAAACCAAAAAACACTGCAGAAAGATAAAACCAGGGTACATTCCTTGGAGCAGAAAGGGTCGGGGTCCTTGTGAAGTCATATATGAGAACTGCTGCAGTGCTTGGCCAAAAAGGCAGGAGGAAAACAGTGGAAATTTGCTTTCTGTCCCCTTCCTCACATAAACACACTGTTTCTGACAGCAGCCAATGCAGGGTGCCACCAACTCTGCCTTGATGCTGCACAAGGATCGCTGCCACAATGAGTAGAGATGCATGCAGATCAGCTTTAAAGGAACTAACTCAACTACTGGAAGCAGTCTAAACCAGCAGCATGGTGCTTAGGCTGGGCCGGTTGACCCTGCTAAGTCACAGCACGAGAAAACCACAATATGCCCACAAGGATTTGAACTCCATTGATCTTCAAAGTAATGAATAAGGAGCATCAGTTTTGCAGAGAAAAAGGGCAAGGGGAGGGGAGAAAGGCACACACATGGCACAGAGGGGCCGGGGCAGACCTTCCCAAGCAGCTGTATGTGTCCTGTTTCCAGCACTCCCACCATGTTGTTGCCCTGATCCTTGCAGCACATCTCCTGTCCTCACAACCCTGCAACAACCATTTCCCCAGTGGGCTCAGACACATCACAACTTTTTAGTGGCCAGAAGGACAAGGCAGAGGAGGACTGTCTGAAAATGACAAACAGAATTATCCTGGTGTTATGCAGGGCAGCAGTCAGAGCCAGCACTGCTATTTACAAGGGATGCGGCTTGCAAAAAGCAAACATCTCTCCATGGCCCACGGGGGCTCCGCTCCAACTAACATGTCATGTGACACTGAAGGCAGATAATTAATCTCCCATCACACCACCTGTCTACACCACCCTTCTCCCTTATCCAGTATCTTCTTCCCTGTCCCTCCATTTACAGACACTATTTACAGAAAGGGGGAGCGAGGTTTTTCACTGCCACCTATTGGCATTTGCCCTGCAGGAAGAACATGAGGACGTGGCAATACTATGCCCAAAAACATCACCACTTCACCACTACAGACCCTTTGATGGTCAGTGTATGAACACACAGCATGCAAAAGTGGATGGATCTATAAACTAGTTATAAGCAAAGCTGCATTGCCAACACTACCATACACAGACAGTCCCCTTGCTAACAATTTTCGTTGGTGGTGGTTTGTTTGTTGGTTTGGGGTTTTTTTCATGGTTTGGTTTGTGGTTTTTGTTTGGTTTTGCAGTTTTGTTTGTTGGGTTTTGGTATCTTTTTTTTCTTTTTCACTTGTAAGACCTAAGACCAGCCCTGTAGCCTTCCATATGGATATAACAACTCATCTGGAGCCCTCTAAAGGATCTTTGATATCACATGGCACCATGTGTTTTAGACATACCCTGCAGGTACTGATAATCTGTGGAAAGCTCTCCCTCAGTACTGGAAGCCAGTCTTATAGGGCACTGTGAGAACATCCATAGTGAACTAAATTTGGGATATCTGGCACAGTTCTGTATTAAGGTCAACTTTACTTAGCTCTAGTCATCCAAGCAAAAGGTCTGTTTTCCTGCTGTGTTCTGTAACACACGCAGCCACAATGCAGAAAGCATTTTAAGTTTTCAGCTAAATCTACCTCCTGCTTTGAAGCTCAAAAGGTCAGACTTGAGGTGGGGTTTGACACCAGCACTGGAATAGAGAAGAGGCAGGAGGAGCACTGCTGGTCAAAAGCTGGGGGCACTGACAGAGCTGTGTCAGGGGAGCTCTGAACTGAAATACCAGGACTGCAGGGCAGATGGGGAGGCACTGGAAGACTTGTCCAGGTGAGCAAAGCTTGTTTTTACATGCTTTCCACAGCTTGCCTGGATGCAGTCCCCGATGCAAGTCCCTGCTTTAATAAAAATCCAAACTCTGCTCTGATAAAGCAGCTGAAGAGAAAGCCATCCCTTGTTCTATAAAGCTGACCCTTCCCTTTCCCCACCATAGTTAGATCCCTTACAAGATTTGGTACATTCAAGAAGAATTTTTAAAAAACATTTTTACAAACATGTTCTGCATGACCGCTTTCACTAATCCTGCCGACAGGGGCGATCAATGCCTTTAAAGGAGATTTGTGGAAACCACAAAGAGTCAAATGCTGCCACTATGGAGATAAATGCCCCTTCAGTTCCTCAGCTGCTGCTCACCACAACACACCTCCTCAGGGGAAGGTTTTGCTCCAGACCCTTATTATTAAGGTGGGGCAGAAGTTCAGAACTGACTCACAAAGAAGCACTTCCCACCTGGCTTTATTTCTCAATAGAAAGAACTGCTCTTAAAGCACTGCTACAGCACCCTCTAACATTATACTGGATTATTAATTCAACATCGATCCAGGGAAACACGCACTCCACTTCCCACAGCACCCTGCTTTTGAAGGTAACCCATTCTCTTTATCGACCAGGCTGAAGGTTACTTAAATTAGCAAGAATAAATAAAACCTCAACTCCACTGAATAGCTAAAGGGATCTGAAAAAAATGTTCTATTTTTTTGTTTTTCACCCAAGATCAGGATTTCAGTACATTGTGCCTGATTAGCTCTTTACATGTGAAATATTTTTACCCATCTCTTTTTGTGAATCAATGCGGGCAGCAAATAATCTGGGCAGAGGCTCCTGCACTCAAACCAGATAACAAATCAAGCTATTCAAGATTAAATGCATTACCCTGCTTCCCACTATTTTAAAGGCCAGAGTTCTATAAACTAGTGCCAGATGTTTTAATTAGCAGAAAGCAACAGCATATTCCCGCACAGCATGTTCCAGAAGGGATACTGAAGCGACAAAGTAAAAAATCTCAACATGGAACGAATGCATGTTTCATTATACATCTTTGACTGCTTCCCCTGTACTCTGCCCACAAGCTTGCCTTTCCTAGGACTCATTCCAAAATATTACTTCAAGTAGATTTTGTTTTGTTCTTTACTGTTTCCTGGAAACCTTTGTAAATGTATTCCACTGGCGTGTCTCAACTTCCCCTACTCAATCAATCTTTGTCCCAACCCAAATCTATTTCACTTCATTTGAAGAAACTAACTCTGCCTTCTGATCTAACAGAGACTCCATTAGGGATGCAGCCACTGCACATTTTGCAGTCTGTTTGAACCCATGGACACAGCAAGGCAAAAATTAATACTTCACCTAAAACATTCATAAAATAGACATGGATCACATATAATCCACAGGGGGATGATGCAATATGTATACAGTGGCAACTCTGTCACTCCTCAGCTGGTGAAGACCTCAATATAAAATTTTCCAGAAGACCTGTGTGCACAGGCAAGTATATAACACAACAGGGATTTCAGTGGACATCAGGGGCTGTTTTTTATCAAGATGATGCATTATGAGGCATTATATGTTGAAGAACAGAAAGAGTGACCATTACTTCACAAAAGACCATATATCTTTTCTCCTAACATTTCCCATTTTGTTCTCAGCATAAGTTGCCACATGCCTGTCTCTGCAAAATTAGAGATAGGCACTGAAATCCCCTCAATGGCTACTGGACAGGTTCAGCGTTCTTCCTCTTCAAGCCCCTTGTGGTGCCATGCTTGGGGATAACATTCACACTGTCCACGCTTAGCACAATAGGGAAAAACGTCTGAAAATTTTACTGACAGTTATAAAGTTCTGTGGGGGATGGCTATCCCCAAGACAAGAGCTGTCCTCAATACCAAGTTTGTATTGTTTTTTCCACCGTCTGCAGGGCTCTGACCATGTTATTCTCTTCCTTATAGAAGCCTTCAGAGTTGGGCAGGCAGTTTTGAAAAGATTGGGCTGACAAAAAGGGAGAAATACAGCAAAATAATACCACCATAACTGTACCTATACTGGAAGAAATACACATCCAGGAATTCATTATCTTCTCTACAGTGATTAAAGTATTAAGAAAGCAAAAGCCACAACAACTAAAACATTTACCACTTCCTAATACTCCAGTATAAAGTGGAAAATCAAGAAGGACAAAGAAAACACGGAAGTTCTGGTTAATTGAAACCCATTTGGCTTCTGAAATAAGTTTAAGGTAAAATCCAACGGTCAATTCTCACATTATGTTCTTGGAAATCCAGTTTTGCACTGTTGCATCCTTCCAGAAACGCAGTGAGCTGGGACAATTTGCATGCTTGTTCCTCTCCTGCCTTCTCCGCTCTTGCCCCTTGTTTGTTCCTCCCTCCATCTTCTTCAGTGGCTTATTTTTGATTTCTCCTGTCCTTTGGAGTTATCAGGAGTAAGACACAAGATTGATTCTCCAGGTCAAACTGTTCTTCATCAATTATAGTAAACAAACCAGGAACGTGTTTTCAAGCCAGTCAGTCTCCTTTCCCACTCACACACACACACACAAATGTCCTTCTACTTCCAAGGAAAACAGGAGCTGAAATGGGTCAATTTGTTATTTTGTCTTTAAAGAAAACCATAGTCACATTTCTCCAACTTAATAACTCCTACGAAAGGTGGCATTTCTTGATGAGAAACAATACCAGGTATTGATACAAACAGATAGGATTAGAGATACAAAAATCTAAATCCATTTCTGGCAACTGGTATTTATTTACTTCAGGTTTTGGTTCACTTCAAGACGAAGGATTAGGGGTACATGGAGAGAATAGCAAATCAAGCTGATGAGAATTTTTTAATCAGAAAGCCAAGGCACAGAGATTGGCTTCCAAAATGTCTATGAGGTAATAGCTGAGAGAAGGGGTGGAGCAGAATGAGGAGAGAGAGAGAACAAGAAAGTAAAAAAGCTTTAATCCCTAACCTTCTTTCACCTTTCTTACCTTAGCTGCTTACAGCACAGCATTTTCCCTCAGCAACCCCCCATAGCTACAACCGTCTCTGTGTGAATGTTTTTTCCCAGTAGTCCCCATCTTGTTCAGCAGAGGAGCCTATACTCCACCCCTTCGAGCAGAGCTGCACTGGTGCATGAATTGCTGCAGATGGGTGGCACCAGGCTGTCACAGTGGCTGGGTGGAACAGTGCTGACATCATGCAGTCAGCAGCACCAGCAGCTTGTTTTTGCCCAGGGTCAACAGTGCAGGCACAGGGTGCTCCTCATTCATGACCCCTCAGTTGATTATTGCCCCAGGAGAGCCAAAGGGGGGCCCATCCCATCCCTCCCCTCTGTCAAGAGACATATTTGTCTCCAAGGGAAGGGGTCTCTTCACCTTTTCAGAAGACCAACAGTGATTTGCAATTATGGTGAGCTGTTGCATCCCTGATTCTTTCGCTGCTGCAGCACAATACCATTATATTCTCTTCTATCCCAACAGCTTCTAGAGGAAATGCCATTACAAGCACCTTTTCCTGGGTCAAGCCAGCTTCTATCTTCTCCCTGACCACAAGGCAAAGCCAATGCCCACTTTTATTTAGGACAAGACCATCTGCACAGTCCTGAAAATGTTGGTGCCATCACAGCTGAAACATTACAACATTCAACACAACATCTCAGCTCATGATAGAGCTGAGTTGTTAGATCTTCAGCCTTAAGAAGGTTGTTAAAGATAATAAGTACTTCTTCTAAAATGTAACTCACATGCAGGATCTAGACACCTTTCTGACAAGGCAATAGGGAGAAGGCAGAACCCCTTTACAGCCAGATTCCTTTCTAGAATAATAAAGGCCAACGGGAATCCAAGATCAAAACCATGTTGAGTAGTGATAAGCTACAAAACACATCCCCTTAGAGCATTCAGACCTATGGGAAATGGACAATCCAAGAAACAACCACAAAATCCCAGCTTTCTCCACTATCACCACCACTCAGGTGCTGACAATTGACAAGGGCTTCCCATAGCAAACTGTCTGTCATCATCATCACAACCCAAATGCTCCTCCTCGACACTTAAGCTCTACCTCTTCAGTCCTCTTTAGGAATTCTTTGTATTTTGACCACTAGCACTGAAGCCTAGACTCTTGCTATAGGCTGCCAGTACAAATGTCTGCCCAACTGGCATATGTACTTTCCACGACAATCAAGCATGTGAATTTGAGGGATCCTTAACAGCTGATAGTGATGGTCAAATAAGCTTTGGCTGTTCTTACAAAGCATAAAACTAGTGGGCTATTAAATACATGCCAAAAGTGAAGGAGACCTGTGAGGCTCCATATTCTCTCTGAATGGAGAAACCTGCTGTAAAATCACAGAGAAGTCTGCAAGAGTAAACCTCTAAAAACTAAACAAGTCCTGACTCCAGACTTTTCCTGAGTTTTATGTCTTTTTTTTTGTTCCTTTCTTCCTTTCATTTAATAAAAAAAATTAATAAGTGGAATGTTCTGTAGTAACTTTGAAAGAAGTAATTTAATAAAAAAAATTCAGAGTGCCTCAAGTTAATTTAATTCAATCCTAGGCTCATGCTGCTGCCAAATTGCACATTTCAGAACTGCATAGCCAAAGAACTTTAGGTGCCCTCTGAGAATGCCTGAAGTAAAAGAAAAGGCAGAGAAAAAAAGACCCATAAAAGCAAATTAAGGCAAATACCTTGTTGGGGGCTGGAGGTAAAAGAGAAGGAAGAGAAAGTTTCAATTAATGTGTGCTTAAGAACAATAGTTGGGGAGAAGTGTCACCTGGCATTTATTTAATTATTTATCACCCTCTGAAGGAAAGAGGGAGTAGGTCAGGCCAGTCAAGAAGAGGGAAACTCATCAGTAAAGAATAGTTATCTTACAAAATGAAAGTACAGCATAGCAATAGAGTCCTGAGGATCAGGGTTTCAAGCAAGAGAAATCAGGGCACTCTGGACTAAATTCTTCCCTGAGATGTATTCAGCTAGGGGTTGTAGACTTTATTGGAAGCACTGCAGACACCTATCCTGGGACATGATCTAGCTTGGAAATGGTGAACACGCATTATGGGTCTGATCCCCTCCCGCTGAAGCAAAACCACAATGAAAGCAGGACTGATTACAGTATGTTGTTAGCTGGCATCTGAGATAGCTAAGAAGCCATAGTGGACAGATAGTAGGCAAGAAAACATCTTAGAAATGTTCAACTATAATTCAATTCTATGATGTCCTAATGTTCTATGCTAGAAAGAGTTTGGAAGTTAAGAGGTAGGATGCAACTTTGGTCTCATAATTTTGCTCCGGAAAAACAACGCATGACACATTACCAAGCCAAGATGTTTTCACCAGTCCTGTCTATCCATAGACGTCTCTGGGTCACATTGCTGCCATATTGTCCTTCCTGTTAATTTGCTAAAACCTGTACTCAGAAACCTGCCATATGAGACACAACCTGTAAGTTGTGAATACTGTTGTTAGCATGTAACTTCCTCCATCTCACAATTGCCACAGCTAAGCAGACCTACCTATCATCACCTCTGTCCTCTCTAGCTCCTGGGCCCCTCTTGATGTCATCCATCTGTTCACAGCAGTAAGGGGTTGGGTGTTAAACCCTTCAGAGCAGAGAGTGTTGATTGTTTTAAGTGTGTGCTGATGTTCCTTCATAGTCTCAAAGCTTATAAAAAGGATTACAGCATGACTGCCAGTAATACCAGAGGACTGGATTTGATGACCCAAAGAGGTCCTTTGAAGCCCTATACTCCTAATCACTAGTGCATTGTTTCCACTGTTACTATTGGTTCTAATCTTATTGTTTACTTCTTTGAGCAGGTGAAGGTAAATTCTACTGGCTTTCTTAGGGTTCAAGGTTACAGCAGCTCTGATCGAAAAAGTATTACATCCTAAATAAGCAATACAGTTTTGTCCAAAGGCCTTAGACTGTCTGCTATGATTGCCTGTTAAGAAGGATACAGGTTAAGCTGGATGTCATTGGAAAGTCAGTACTTTCAACGAGATTTTTGATAAAGCCACATAATTAACAAATGACCTTGATGTTATCATACCAACTGGGCACATTTTCCATTGTAAGATATACTTCAGCTAGATCTTCCAGAACTCTTTTTAAATATGTGTAAAAATATGTGAACAAAGATAAATAGAACACTGATTTTATATATATATATGTATATAACTCCTTATATATAAATATGTATATAAATGTCTGATATACATATATATAAAAGTATATAAAATCAGTGCTTCCCAACTCATTCTTTTTCTAATCTGCTTGCTCCATATTTTTAGTCTTTCACAATCTACTTGTCCCACATCCTATCTGCTTCATTAGAAAACTATGATTATGATGCAAGTCCTTCAAATGCAGTCTTTGATAGGAAACAATTTCCAGCTACAACAACAACAAAAAAATGGTGCAAACTTGGTCCTAGCTTCACCCATTTTATGCAGTCTTTGCATTCCCTAGGCTCCACATGCTGATGACTTAATTGTAACTTAGAACTGGCTCTTTCTGAACTATATCAAACTTAATTTCCATGGACAACCAGTATTACGGCAACCGACCGAGTTCCAGTAAAATAGATATATAAAATACACACTACTATTTACTGGATTTTCTAATATTTACTGTGGTATCTGAAAGGGCTTTACATGCATCTCTGAAGTTATCCCCCCATTTGGCATCTAGGGAACAGAAGTCCATATCCTCTAAGATAATTAGATACTTAATGATCTACGTGTCTATTTACTTTTTGAGGATCTCAGCTGCAGAGAATATTAAGCGACTTACCCAAATGTCAGACAAAAAGGTTGTGGTAGTGTCTTTAAAAAAAAAAAAAAAACAAACCACAACAGAACCAGGAACCAATCTCCTAAATCCATATACTTTGTCTTAACTACTATCCTTGTGAATTGCACTGTTATATAATGTAATTAGAAGAAAATAGCAAGTTCTATTCTAGGAACTTCTAATCAGCGACAAGCACTGCACTCCTAACGATCTCATTAGAAAAGAAATGCATAATTGCATGGTAGCACTATCTAGAAAACCACACCTCCAGCCAGAGGGGCAGCCCTTTCTCATGTAGACAGCACAACTTCGAGTGAGACCATTTCTACTACAGGTAACACCAGGAACACTCACAAGTGAGAACTGATAAGGATCATGTCCTTTCTAAACATGAAGTAAGGGCTTGAATGAAATGAAAGAAGAAAAGGAAAACTTTATAACCAAGGTATTGTTTATTGAGAATAAATACTAAGCTGGTGCTTTGCTGCTGTCCTTCAGTGCAGGAGCTTTATAAGCAAAGCCTACTTCCAATAGGAGGAGGCCTAGAGACCTTACTAGCACATGGATTTTGATCTGATCTTTGCAAATACATTCATATTCAGTAATCATTTTGTACATTTTATTTATACCTGCCTATTTTTAACTTGCACATTTCAAAGCAAGCATCTCACTGCAACACTATAAATTAAAGAGTCCAGCCTTTCTGTCCTATCTTTACAGGTTTAGTACAGCTCAGTCCACCCATCACATGCTTGATGCTACAGTGAACATTATGACCCAACCCTATCAGAAGATGAAAGAGCCAGAGCAGTCAGGTGGCCCAAACTCCCAGAGGGGACATCTGGCATCATCAACAGCAGCCATTATAGACCATGGCTGAGCCGTAGAACCTGACTTAGCTTTGAAGACCTCAAAAAGGTGAGAACAACATGGTATAGACTTTGTATTTGAAGTAAACACTGGATGTAACGTGGCACTTTCCTTGGAAGGTCCTGCTTCATCAGGTCCTCTTCGGGAAGGAGGGAGATCCAGCAGTAGGGATCACAACTACACCAATGAGGGAACAGGAAAGTCCTACAAGATCTCTACATAGTAATGATTAGTAACTTGTAGCACATGGGGAGTCAGTTTAAGGTTCTCAAAACCCACGTAATAGCTGCTGAATGATATTTGCAGCTCTTTCACAGCTTCCTCTGCTAACATCAGCAAACTCCTACTTCAGTGTGCCACTCTGTAAAATGGGAATTTTACAGCTCCACAGGGAAGATGTGAAGGAGTAAAGCACCAAAGCGAGGAGTTAGGCGTCTAAAAGCTTTATTGATCCAGGTCTGAGTATACTGTATTATTGGACTCTATGTTAGGTCATATCTGGGAGCCTAAGAAAAGCAGCTGTAAGAGGCAGCAACAGGATTGAACTCTAAAGTAAGGAAAGAATATAAGAAAAACCATGAACCGAAACGCTTTAACCTATGAAGGCAAGGACAAGAAGTGGTTAAGAGGGGATTTTGCTTAAGCACAGAGAAGAAAATCTTCAGAGATACAAATCACGACTGCTGATGATTCTGTTTTCCTCCTGACACAGATAATGGGATAAGTGGGCATGCATGGAAATCATAGAAAGGAGAATTTCTGAGGAGATGAAAGCCTTTCACAGAACCAGCTCCATTATACCATTTTTCCCTGTGCCTCCTGCTGGGAAAGACTGGGAGTACAGCTACACTCAACTCCTGCACAACCTGCCAGAGCTATGCCCTAAGCCCTGATCTGCCCACTCAGCAAGCAACTGGGCCTGGAGCAGCTCCAAGATGTTCCCCAGCTGCCTCTTCCACCTCATTTCTTAACACACTCTTCACAGGGAGAGGCAGGAACTGGAGTAACTGGGAGGTCTCACCCTCTCTATCCTGTCTGGGATGTGCAGGCACCAAAGTAGGAGTGTGCTGAAGAACACTGGTGCCCTGGTCCTGTGTCTGCTAGCTAAAGGAAGGTGCTGAGGCTGGAATAGGCTCTGAGAGAGTCTACTGCACACTATTCCTCATGCAGGAGAAGGCACAGAGTGAATAAAGCAGCAGCCTCCTCCACTGGGCAAGCTAGCATCAAAGCTCATTCACTGATGTGTGAAACCTAAATCTCTGTGAGGCTCTGCTTCTTCTTCTTCTTTTCCTTTTCTTTTTTTTTTTTTTTTTTTTTTAATTCTCCCCACCCCCAGTCACTCTCCCTCTTTTTTGGACGTTGCCATGGAAACTGCATCTGGTTTCCATTCTCTGTCTTTCCGTCATGTCCCTGTTCAGAGTCAGAGGCAGCATCGAAGAGACATTGATCATTGATGCAAGGAACCAGCCCTGCGGGAATCAAGCTGGCCTGTAACCCCAGGCCTCCCAGTCACTGCCTCCCCGGTCCAATTTTACTATTCTTTGGGCAAGTTTAATTAAAAATTGAGTGGGACCAGGTGCCCTATCACCTGCCCCATCTCCTCCTGAGGCAGATAGAGCAGAGATGCTCTTTTTTGGGCCTTGCATTAGACCACATACACTGGCAATCCTAGGGCTGGAGGATACATAAGTATCCTCATAGCCAATACACCTACAGCCCCCTCTTTCATGTCATACTGCTGCTGACTGAATTCTCATCACTTCTCCTAACAGAAGAAAGTGCAAGTGGAGTAAATACCAAAACCAGAAACAGCTATGCCAACACAAACAGTAGAGCGACATTTCCATTAGGAAAGGAAGATTTCAGATGGCAAATAAAAAGAATAGCAAAAGGCCAAAAAAGGGGAAGGTGCATCAGTAAAGACAAAGCAATCTCAAAGGAAGGAAGAAAGAATGAAAAAATGTTGAAACAGGACCAAGAGAAACACTGGCCTGTTTTTTCAATTTCAGCTTGCTGCTAGCCGAATCCCTTTTCCTCCAGCCTCCTCCCACCACCTCCCCGAAGGGTATCATTGCCTCCTAACACACTGATGTGCCAAGGAGCCCTCTGACAGCTCTCTATTAATTAACTTCATGCCGATACAAATTTTATTTAAAGTTAAAAAAATCCAATTCACATTGATCCACCTTCATTGCTCCATCTGGCTGCCAATCAATGGCTGCTTGGCTTTACCTGACGAGGGAATAGATCTCTCAGCTGAACGCAGATTGGAGCGCTCAGAAAGTGGGAAATAAAAGTGCTGTCCTTGGGCCTTTCCCACATAATAAACCCATTCTGGGGGGAGCTATATCAGCATCCTTTCTCCTTCCTCTATTTTTTTGCATCGTCCAGTTTCTCTGCAGACCTCCCACTCCTGACAGTATGAGATGTTCTCTGTACCAGCTGTGCTGGGTCCCATTGTCCCAGCCCAGGAAGGGGCTTTTTTTCAAATGCTAGACTAGGCTAAAAGCTCATATAATGCCAGGGCCCAGTGGAGACAAAAGAGGAATGAATTGCCCCCCTGCATTCAGACTTCTGACAAGATTTGCTGAATTTCTCAATGGCAATTGTCATTTTACTCTCAGAGGGAAAAGCTTTGTCTCTTTCCCTTTCCTCTGCCCCAAAATCGATACGGCTTCTACAGAGAACAGCCTTTCCCAAACAACGCTTTGTCCCTTAGGCCTTGTCTGCAGTAAGAAAATTGGTAAGCATTTTTTTTTTTCTGCTCTGCAAGTAGCAAAATAAGATGCTGGAGAAGAAACATAACACACACATCATTGCCTAAGGATCAGAGAGGGGCTACTGGCCCCACATTTTCTACACAGTAGCTTTTTAAGTTACTGGTTATTGTCAGTCAGTGCAAGTGGTTTAGCTCATGTTGAGTTTGGCTAGCATATGCCAACATAGACCTCAGGCTGGCCTGTCTCCTAATGTTTAAAATTAGTTGACTCATCTGTGACCCAGAAAGGAGCTGAAGATTACCTTGCATCTTTATAGTGTGAGAAAGGTAATTTTACAAGCAGTTAGTGTACTCTTTCTAAATCCCTCCTTGAAAAATAATCATATTCCTCCACTACAGGCAAAGCTTTCAGCTTGCCAGTATGGCACTGAGGGGGCTTGTTGTTTTGGTACCGAGATTCTAAAATTTCACAGCTCAGGAGCTCCAGTGTTAGCAAACGAGCAGTACTGAAACAGAGACTATTTTAGCAAAAATATCCCACTTTAGCCATCATATGGAAGATGTAGAGAGAAGAAGATAGTAGGTTAGCCCTGGGTAGAGCCCTTGAAGTCATAGTTAAAATTCCATCACTGAACTTTTTGGTGATATGTCTGTCTCTGATGGAGTCATACCATTTCTCCAACCAAGAAACTCTGCTCATAATAAGCAGGGCATCCAACCTGCAGGCTTAATGCCTTTCACGCACAAGTCTTTGAACACACCCACACGTATTTCACTGTCTTAAAAGACACTAATATACTGGCTTGTGTATAACAGCTTCTATTTGTGGGTAAGCAGCACAAGGAAGGATAAATCCTTCACCCCAGACAAAACAAAATGATATGACCTAGGGAAATATGTCAGCCTGCTTCTGTAATTTAGGTGATGCTTATAGGCTGGACACACAGTGGTGGGTGTACGCATAAACCTCATACAAGCTGCAACAGAGGAGGCTGGATACCCTGAAATAGCAGTCTAAGTGCTTACTGCATACTGTAACTGCATGGCTTGTGCACCTTCACCATGAATACTTGCAATTCCTAAGCCTGAATAAATACAATACAGACTTGAACCACAGAGACAGCAAATGAACAGGCAGGAGAAACAGAGGACTGCTAGACTTATTATGTCCTTGGCTCCTGGGAAAAAATGTTACCAACTTGATTTTCATGCCAGTTAACAAATGTTTTGCACTAATTTTGGTAACACAGAATCCTCTCATTGCAAATCAGGTAATTGTGAAGATTGTGGCATATTTCCTGATGGTAGATACCAGAATCCTTATCAGCCAATCTGCTTTGACACTTGCTTTTCTATGAAATAGAAGAGGAAGCCACTGGAAGTTTACTTCAGAAATGAGTTACGAGTTCGGGATGGGCCAAGTGAGAAACCTCGTGTTTAATTACTCTCCAGCAGGCTGGTCTTTGGGGCAAGGCAGGATCTGGGAGCAGCTCCAGAAAATATTTTGGAGGAAGAAGAAGGAGCTTTGTAACACGAGTTGCTGAAAAACTAGTGGGTTCTCAGAAAAATAGATGTGCCCACATCCAGGCCAAGTGAGCATTGCTTTGTCTCTCTTTGTATGATAGCATAAACATTCTATTTGTTTTGAGGCTTTATCCAGGCATAGCTCACCTCTGGTCACAGGCTTCCTCCATTTGGTGAAAGTACTTTTAACACCTAAAATCATCAGGATCTCCAATTACATCTGGTAGTCATCTCACTCCAAAGACACCAGGGCTGATATCTGAAGATAAGAGTATCCACAGAGCTCAGCCCTAGAGTGATACACCTTATATCCTTCTACAATGCCATTCCAGGCCAGAGGGGGGATTAAAGCACAGCAAAATTAAGGAATTCTTTTAAGATAAAACAAAAAGACCTGTGGAAGAGCAGGAAGCTCAAACTCCAGCTCCCAAGTCCCAGGCTAGTTTTTTATCCTGCTTATTGCATGGTCTGAGTCTGGCTCCTCCATGTCAGCTGAGACACCAGCAAGGGAGCTGTCAGTGTTAGTAAGTGCTACAGAAATGAGTCAACACATTACCCACAACACTTCTCACACCTATCCTCCAGGCCTCTTGTTGACCCCTCTTCCTTTCTTATTTGCTCTTTGTCCAGTTTCCCAGGATCTCTTTTTACTTTTCTCTCATCTTGCAAGGACAGAGATACACACCACCTCTACAGAACTAGAAAAGAAATATCCACAGGCTGCTGAACTTGCTCATTGGAAGCAAAAAGCCACTGCAAGGGAAACAGCCCTGGCCCTCGCAAACCTGCCTTCAGACAAAAAATCAAAGGCATTTAAGCTGGCATTAAACCACCTTGGGCTTTTGGATCTTGCTGGCAAAAAAATAAAAGCTGAAAGAATAAAAGGGGGGAAAAAAAGGGGAAAAAAAGGAGTGAGGTAAGCAGAAAAAAAATCCCAAACCACGCAAGTAAACTTAAGAAGTTAGAGGGACAACACAGCTAAGCCTTTGGTGTTTGCTTTGATAAACATCACTCCCCATCTGGACTCTGAGGGACCACCATCCACTCCCCTCACCCCCTGCTTTGGTCCCCTCCTGTCTCTTTCCCCGGTTCCCTCAGGCACATGCAGCACTGTGCCTCCCTGCCTTTACTTCCTTCGAACACACTCTTTCCTCTTTTTCTGCATCAGTCCTTACCCGTTAACTCCATCCTGGTCTTGGGCTCTTTTTCCTTCACAGGCCTTGACAGAAAGAAGCAGGTCTGAAATTAGCTGTTATTCAATTCCAAATTGCTGACCCTTGGGGGCAGGGACTGCTGCATGCGCTTATAGTGTCCCGATCACCACTTAATGCCTTTTGATATTGCTACAGGAAACACATCTAAAGCCAGAAGGGGTCATTTGGGCTAATACAACTTCCAGGATAACATGGACTGGAAAGCAACTCACTCAGCAGTTTCAGCACTTTGTGGAGAAAGTTATTTGCATTACATCATCTCTCAGAAAGGTATCCAGTTTTGACTAAAAGACTCCAGCTGAAGGACTGTCTACCATAAACCCAGCCAGACCAGCTGGTATCGTCCTTTTTAACTTCTGCCTCATCTCTAGTACAAACTTGTCCGCCTTCATCTTCTGATCAGTATGTACCATTATGCTTATGCCTAAAATCATCATACTGTCAGGACTTGTCAAAACCTTTCTTTCTCTTAAGGAACAATTTCACAAGTTCACTTTTTTTTTGCCTAGAAAGAAGTGTGCTCAGATGAGAGGCTTTCCTGTGAAATAAAAATATTGGGAAAAAACCATTTTGTTTAGAAAGTGTGAGAATCATTTTCTTCAATGAAACTACAGTCCCTTACTTTGATAAGGACAAAGAGCTTCTGCTGTTACCCCTCAGACTTTTTGTTTGAAATGCAAAAATTCAGACTGGACATTTGGAAAAACTTCTGTACCAGGGAGGCTGTAGCAGGTACCCAAAGGAGTTGTAGAACCTGCAACCTTGTCAAGACTCAGCTAGATGAAATCATAGTGACCTGACCTGAACTTGGGCTTCAGTTGTATTTGAAGAAGAGGCCAAACCTTGTGACCTTCAATAGTCCCTTCCAGCCAGCATGGCTGTAGTTCTGCAAAATGCAAGTCAAACCAAAGTACTCCATCCTACCTGATGCTAAGCATTTCACCAAGCCTTCTCCATGAACAGGTGCAATATAAGGAAATGGTGCTTTCCAAGGGAAAACTTGGACAATGTTTCAGGAGGAGTTATACTCTTGAATTCAACCCTTGAGGTTTCTTTAGCATGGGAACAGCACATTTAGCTCTCTTCACTTTTGCTTCAGCCCATTCTTATCTGTGTAGAAATGCAGAGTGTTTTAGTGAGTACAACGGTGCACACCATCTTTTTTTTCTTGTGAGAGTGGAAGAAAAGCTCATCTACAGCAGAATGTCATATTAAAGCACTTCAGAGCAGTTCCTTTACAGCACCCAATTCCCAAGCTGCAATGCTTCCTTTTTTCCAGAAACTCTTTAGGGAAAAAAAAAAAAAAAAAAAAAACAAACATTTTCTTCCTCAGAATTTCAGCTGAAAATTCTTTTGAGATAGTCTTTTCTATCAAAAAGCTGTCAGTTTTCCCACTGAAGTCTGGAACAGAGTCAAAGTGACAATTTTTTCTTCTGTTTTGCTTTAAAGTGTCATATTCCCTTTTTTTTTTTTTTGGAACGAAATAAAAGCATACGTGACAAAGTGACATTTCCACTTGAGGTCTCAGTTTGTTTCTCCTTTTTTTTTTTTTTTAAGCCGAGAAACAAAAATGGAATAATTTCAGTCAAAATGCTGATTTTTGAACTGTTTGTTTCAAATTTCCCCTTGGAAAA
>NW_016690226.1:1194460-1325587 GCF_001604755.1 Lepidothrix coronata
AGGGAAGAAAAAAGAAAAGAAAAGAAAAGGAAAAAAAAAAAAAAGGAAAGAAAACCCCCAAACCCTCAACTGCCAGTCAAGACCGGGAAGAAGTTCTAGATCATCTTGAACAGACAATGGGTTAGACAAAGAGTTGTAGTGATACCTTGGGAAAACAACTGCTCTCAACAAGCACAATATGTGCTTTTAAAGGTGTATGCGCTACCAGGCAGAGCTGAAACATTTTTAGACAAGTTCTAAGTTCAGCTCTTCTGCAATGACAGAGCCTATGACCACTTACCTTATGCACCAGGAAGCAAGCCACATGAAGGACTCTCCTCAGCTGGTCCTCCTCCTGCCTTCCTCCCTCCCTCATGCTTCAGAGCCATCTCCCAAACCTTGTGCAAGACAAGCACACTCTCACTTCAAGAGGGGTCAAGAAACATAGCATTTCAAGAAATGTCTCTGTCTAGATGCGAATAGAAACTGTACCAGAGCCATAAAGGAAAATACTCCCCGGTTAGGGGCCAAGTGGTGCTTTCACACAGAATCCATGTTCTCCACAGAAATGGGGTGGGTCACTAATAACCCATGAGTCTTCACAGTTATGTGCCTGAACACAGACATGCACCTTGCTGTAAAAGAATACATAGATCATAGCACTTCTTTGCTGTTTATACAACACTGATAAGCTCCATTACCCCAGATCATAACCAGGCAAACTGCTCTTACTCATAGTTATACTCAACAGTTCCTTACTACTGGGAATTCTGAGAAGTCAGACTCCAGGTATGTGTGCAGTAGTCTGACCAAATAGAGGCACCATAGTTGCATTACCCTGCTAAGAACCAAAGAAACCCAGATGAGGCAAAAGTCCTCAGCACGAGCATAAGAATGTGGCTTCCCTGAGTGACCTCCCCATCTACAAGCTGTCTAAGCAGAATGACAACCATGCTTTTTCTGATGGTGGACTGCAATTTTCCTCTTATGTCCTTGACAAAACAAATACATAGTAACACAGTCTTTTAGTAGAAACTTATGTTTAGAGGTTAGACTAAACCAAACTGGACTGGTTTAGCAAGGTACAACAGTGAAGCAGAGATATCAGCCTTCAAAGATAACTTTGCAGGGGTTGCACAAGATGCAGCAGTGAGAAGGGAATGCAATGGGTGACACTGAATTAGTCTGGTGCTACACTAGTAAATATTAGTACAATAGGGAGTCTGATCACAATGATGAGCCAGATGGATGAAGATAATCACAGTGCCAAGTCATGGCAGAAGAGAGTGGAGTAAGCAAATGTCACCTAGACCTCCCAAGCCAAAGGCCACTCACAAGGGGAAAAGGAAAGCAGATCACAAAATGGTGGAAAGCTGTGCTTTGAAAATCTGAAGAAGGACACACAATTTCAAGAATTTTTGCCATGTATCTAATGAACTGAGAGAGAAGGACAGTCCAATAACTTGGACTGAAGCCAGTAGAAGCATGGGAACAGCCTCACTGCTGCACGGGACCCACTGCAACACCCAGGAATGGAATACCTTCCTATTTAAGCATGGGCTTGATAGAAAAGTTCTTACATAAGGCTACAGTAGAGCATCTGTTATGCACTCACCAGATCAAAAACTCAAGTCTGAGAGATAACGAGATACCAAATTTTATCAGGCCATAGACATAGCCATGAGTGGAAGTCCAGGCTTATACAGGTCACTGAAAGCACAGTTAACAGTGATTTAGCTCTACCCTGGCCTGGTTTTTTTTGGGATGCCATTTCCATGACTTTACCTCATAAACAAGTCTATTTAGTTCCATTAAATCAAACAAACACCACTGGTAACATACTTGCAAAATTAGATGTAGGGTCTAGGTTGGGTCTGCACAGGCATGCCAACCCCTCAACCCTTGCAGACATCAGACGAATCTGTCAAGTCTTGCATGCCTAGCATACGATTTGTGTAATCACTCCTTTCTCTTTGCTCTCCTATGGCTGGTCTTGGGCCTCTGTCCTTGATACTTCCCAGCTTCTCTTGTTCTGCAACTTCTATGCAAAATGCAGTTGGCTACGGAGGCCTGTGAGCTGTTGCAAGGGGATACAGGACAACATAGAAGCCATGAGGCTGCACAACATTCAGGGTAGTGCTGCCAAGGAGAGATTGATACACCACATAAGCCCCACCTAATGGGTTGTTCCTTTTCTCTGGACCTTGTTCTCCACTTCCCCCACCATCTCCCTCTCTCCCCCTTGCATTTCTTGACTGGGACAAAGCTCTGGTGTTAGGAAGGATCTATACACATAATTTTGCACTAAAATTGAATTTCTGGTGCAGAGAGAGATCCAGGGCTCATACAAATCTGCTCCTCACCCTGAGTAGGGTGGAAGACTCAAATTTAATTAACACAAAAAAAGCCAGTTCTTTATGTAGCTGCTGGACATGGAAGAAAACAGAGAACTGAAGGACCTCAAACTGTGGTAGCAGTTCAGTGTCATCTGACCAGATTCATATATCTAGCCTGGACTTGGGTACACAAAGCATAGACAGCACATGACTGGCCTTCATCCTCACTTCTTTTTGTCTGAGTGCACAACAGGAAGAGCAGGATGGAAAGTTGGGCTGATCATTAGAAAGCACTTTTAATCAGACCTTCATGAAGATCACAAAGTCATCAGCTCACAGTGACGGATTGCCAGGGACTCCATGATGAATGCATTTGCAAATATTGCAGCAGAATAATTTCCTTCCGTCGCCAGAGCACTCCAAACAAATTAGATTCCCTCTAATCACATCTCCTGTCTGTGGATGAGGAAAGATGGTCCCGTCAGCACAAACGCATTTAGGGGGCGGGCAGCGGAGGGGAGAGAGTGGGAGGTAAGGGGCTAGAGGCAGCGATGCAGCAGGCAGGCAGATGAGATGCTGGAAAGTTGCCCAGGTTTGAGGAAAGTCTTTGAGCAGGGGTATGGATACACGGTAATCCCAAGCATGTTAACAGCTCTCCCTCTGCTTGCACACACACAACATGAATGCTAGAGGATGGAGGCAGAGAAGCCAGCAATTCACCTGGAATTTTACAGTGGTGAAGAATAAGAGGAAGGAGTGTAATGCCAGCATCATTTATCCCAGAGGGTGCAGCCCTCACTGAAGTTACACAGGGAGTTTCTGTGATGAGCCAAAGCTTATGCTGCTTTCCACAGTGTCTTCCCTATGTCCTACCCCTAGCTGGGGTACTTGAATTAGTGAACCAGAAGAAACAGCTTCACAGATAATCTAGTGCAGGTGACTCACAAGGTGTGGTACTAGGATGGAGATGCAGTTTAGAATTGTTAATTAGTACCAGGTGGACATTATGCCATGCTGGAGGCATTCAACAAAGCTGCTAGCTCTTTTAATTCATAGTAAGTCTAAGCATATTAGTTTAAGGCTCTTTGAAACGAGGGACACAACAGGCATTATGTTTGAAGTCAAACAAAAGGTGAACAGCACAGTGTTTTTAAAAATGGAAAAAAAAACTATACCAAGAAGAATGGTCTAAGTAAGATGTCTGAAGGCTACTCTTCTTCTCTACACTTAGAAAAGTGCTGGAAGGTGGCTAGAAAAATTATTGCAGAGTAGCATGCTCATACCAATATCATGTCTATCATCTTCAATTTTCCTGAATGCATGAATTAACCCAACAATAGCTTCCTCCTCCCTTGCCTGAAAAATCAAGTGTCACAGCTTAGTGACTGACCTGGCAAGTCACAGATTATAGCTTCTGTTCCAGGACTGGACAAATGCAATTTATGGAGGTAAGTTGGTAATAAAGCAAGCTGAGCATTTATTTATGCAGCTGGTCTCCAGCACTGGCTTGAGAACCACTGTACCCATTTTTGCTAGGAATTTGGAGGAGCCTGATATTCTGAGAAAGCAGATTTTTGCCTTTTCACACATGGGGCAAGAGAGAGTGCCACATGGTGGAGAAGACAAGGAATGTGGGCACATTCTCTGAATACAAAGCAGTAGGAACAGGCTGAGGGAGTTCAGTGCAATGCAAAGTCTAAGCCAAGTATGTAAGGAAGATCGTGTGACACACTGTGCTTACAGGCCTGTGCGTTATCTGCTGAAGGACTTCGAGTGTGCTTTATTCATTTCCCTACTCAGAGGAGCTAGAGTAACTTTTGGCTTCCCACTCCCTAGTTGGTACCAACTTGCTGTTCACAGTCCCCACTTCTGGCAGCTCAGAAACTGCCAACAGCTCACTACTGAAGAAAAAAATGTAAGCCCAGTCCATGTCCCTTTTAATTAGCTTTGAGATCTGGCACCGAGCAAACTGACACAAGAGACAAAGTAAAGAAAAAGTCTTGTTTCCAATACGGCAGGGAGCGAGTTGTGGAATGGCAAGCAGGGGGAGCAGAGGAAGGAGAGGGGAGCTGCCGCGCGAGCAATTGGCCTTGTTTGCTCTCCTGGAAGCCTCTGTGTGCTTTTCCTCCAACGTGCACTGGGTTTTTATAGGGGTCAAACCCTTATGGGCAAGTGGGCTCAGAACAAGAAGCCTGGGGCAAGAAGCAGGCAGGCTGCTGCCAGCTTCTCCTCCTCCTCCACTCGTCCTTTCATGCTCCCTTTCACACCCTCAAACAGCAGGACCCTCTTATCAGGTATGATAAGCAGCACTCCTGTACACGGCTGGCAGGCTTCCAGCTCACGTTCCAGGAGCCCGGCCGGGTGCTGCCGCTGTGTGAGCACACTTTAATAAAACCCTGATTTTTATCTGAACATTTTATTAATCCAAGCTCAGCCATTTGCCAAAAAAGCCAACGCATTGAATGTGCCAATGTGTGTTCTCTCCAGCTTCTACTGCCAAAGCACCTCTGCCCACAGAGTCTCCTCTGCATCACACTGGGATGCATTTTCTGTGCAGAGTTTCTCCTACTTTATTGCTTGCCCCTCCACTATGCCAAGGAGATGACAAGGGCCCTCTTCAACTGATATGCTCTCCCTTCTTTTGCAGAGATTTTATACAGAAAGAGAAAAGATTTTACTTTTTAATTATCACATTTCTACTGATAAAATTACAGTATTCCCCATATGCAAAACTCATGGAAAGACACTGGACAGCGGCAAGCTATTCCCAAAAAAAAATTAAATAAAAAGCATCTCCTTTCTTATCCTTCCACCACTGCCCTGCTGCCATTCACCTCCCCTTATGATACCTCCAGCTCAATCATCTCACAGGATGGCTGACACACAAACATCACTGGGTGCTAGAAGTCAGGCAGCTGCAACATGGCAAAAGGAAAGGAACAGGAAAGATGGAGAGGTTTGTGTAGGAATAGGCTTAAAACATGAGATAGATGTTCTAGAAGTCTCCACAAGTCAATGCAGTTTTTGCATGACCTGGCTGATTGACTTGATTTTCTGCAGTAAGACAGCCTGCTGCTCTTCCTATTCTTATTGTGCCAGTTTGAGTATGGAACCCAAGGACTTTCAGCTCAATGCTGTTGGGCCATGTTAGTGGATGTGGCAGTTAGTGCCATGGTCTAGTAACTACAGTGGTAGTGGATCAAGGGTTGGACTTGATGATCTCGGAGGTCCTTTCCAACCCAGCTGATTCTATGATTCTACGTTCTCACCTAATGGAGTAGTTGCCCTGCTATCCATTAGACTGATGACATTCAGTGCGAAAGCCTTTTCGTGAGCTGTATTAGAGCATTAAGCACCTTGTAGGACTATGATACTGATCCACAGCCTTTACTGTCTCCAAACTGGCAACTGTATTTTTGCTTTTTTTCCCTGGAGGAAGTCACATATTTTCTCATTCCATCTCTCTATAGTCCTCTAGAGGTTTTCCTCGTTTGTCCACCGCTCTTTTATATGCTTAATACACTTCTCTCACAAGATTCAAATCAAACTCTCCCACTCTGTATTCCAAACCCTGCTCATCTCCTGCTGCAAGCACAGTTTGTCTTCCATCCCACTTAAGCCAGGCTAAATCCTAACTGACTCCTTACAAGCTCAGAACTTCCTGTCATTCCTTTGAGGAAAGTTCATTGTGTTTTTAAGCTTATCATCGCAAACCTTCTGACCCTTTGGAATTCTCCTTCAATCCTGTTAATGGCCCCCTTTTCAGAGCTGTCTGATCTGCCATAACAAATAAAAACTATAAGAAAGAGGAGGTGTTGGCCAACTGGGAATGCACCTTACTAGGCGAGATGACAGAAAACATAAGACAGCTGGATGTTACTTACCAAGCCAACCAGGCAAAAGATCTGACAAGCAGCTCAAATGGTAATTGGTAAATGGTAAAATGGTAAACAGGGACTTTTGAAAGCTAGAACAAGAACATACACCTAGTTCTTTCTTCTCTGACTATTCATTTGGGCAGTCATATTTTGGAGGGAGGAATACATTTAGTGTTGTCAGTCTATTAAAACTGAAATGAAAGAGCAAGGAAAGATGGAGTTCTGCCTGGCAACTCAGGAGATACTTACGAGGCTGAGGTTCAGCTATTAGCTCTGCTGGAGACATCACATGTGATATCAGTCAAATAACTATGCCTTAGCTCCTTCTGCGTATAGCTAGAATGCCATAGTCCAGCCCTGACTTCAAGAGGGATCATAAGATAACATATAGCAAATAACGACTGAAATTTAGATTTGGTGTTCCTCTAAAGGCTGGAAACAACAAGAGGGTAGGAAAAACTGCTGTGGGGATAACAGAGAGGTGAAATAATGAGCTTAACATTGCCATGGGAATAAGATATCCCTAAGTCCTATTCCTATTAAGGTTTTACACAAAGTCTGTATGCTTCCTGTCTCCCTGTTTCCTCAGGCAAAAGACAGGCTGGTTGCTTATGCCAGCCAAATGTTACAGTCAATTCCTTCAGCCTTAATCTTTGGGTCTGTCTTCTTTTGCATTAGTCAACTAAAAAAAGAAAAAAAAAAAAAACAAAACAGTGAACCAAACAGCCCTCTGCCCCCGACAAACAACAATCAAATTACACCCTGCACAGGACCACTGAAAGTTTCAAAGCAGCCTGCAGTTTACCAGCTATAGGCTTAGGAACATAATGCTAAGTTAAGGGCTGGAGCTCAAACTAGGTTTGTTAAGATTTATAGTCTGTATTGTCTAAGCAATACAGGCAAGAGCTGTTTGGCCCTAGGCTCTGGACAGCAAAGATTTCTGTGCCATGCTGAATGATTTAACTTAGGTCCTAGAAAAAGTGTGGACACAGTAGTACAACATTGCTGATCAAGCTACTGTGCTCTGCTTCTCCAGGCAGCTGAGTAATCTGACAGGACATCTTCCCACACAGTTATTCTGCTCCCAAAATAGCTGAGGTGATCTTGCACAACACTAAGGTGCATGCAAAGTGATACTCGCCTGCCCTTTGTGAGCTTACAGCCGTACTGGTGGTCAGTCTTTACATGAGTGGTTGTTTAAATATAGCCAAGCACAGGTCATTCACTTAAAAAAACAAAACAACATGTCTGTAATAGTCAATTAACAGCTCCCTCAAAACTCATTTTCTTCATAGCTTGATCTGTGCAAAGGATTAGTTGTCTCTTCAACTAGGTGTACGATCTCAAAGTGGAGGTGTGAGCATCTTTCACACACCTAAAATCTCCTTTCAATGTGTCAGACACAGGTAGTTGGACTAGATGAGACTTGGATTCAAATATTTCAGCACTTCTGACATTAAAGGCTGTGTGATACAGGACTGAAGAAACCAGGAGAGTCCCCTCCAGTCAAAATTTGGCATTAAGAAGGTCAAAGCCTGAATGAGTACAGCCTAGGGAATAAGGCTGCTAATTTTGCCTTTTGAGCATAGTTTTAAAAGGACTAGGAAAGGAACAAAGCAAACTACAACCTTTTTTTTTTAAAAATATTTAAATAAGTAGGATCCCAAGCCAAATAACTGGACACAAAAATCTCTGAACTGAGGTAATAGCAGGGAAAGAGAAAGGAACAAGGAGCTATGGATGATAGTTCCTCATGATCTTGAAATCCTAGTACAACTAGAAGCTTGTTTCATTTTTGGAAACACAGTAATTGATCACCTGCTCACAAGATTGTTTCTGGTAAAGATTATTACATGCACCTGGGCAAAAGTTAACACTGCAGACCTGTCAGCACAGGGCAAGGACTTTGGGAAACCTGCGAGAGCAATTGCACAACCACCCTGCCTCTGCCATGCTGGTGTGCTGACTGCAAATGTAGAGTGATCCCAAGTAGGAGATCGTCTTGCTTCACAAGAAAATTATTAAATACTGCAGTCTCTCCCTAGAGAAGTAGGCTTGTTATTTCAAGGACCTCTTTGCAAAGCAAGTGTGATCAGAGGAGATAGGATAGCACACAGCAGGAATCCAAGGCGCTTGCCAGCCCCTACCTGACATGGTGAAGGGTGCTTGCATGTGGCCCCAGGTATACAGATGACAGTGGCTGTTCAAGACTTCTCTCTTCACAGGCTCATGCAATATTTGTACAGAGCAATATTATCCTAAATGTTTTCTAATTTTTCCTCTGGATTAATGGAAACCTGTTGTATTATTGACGGGTCTTTTGCAATATTTATATAACATGGATTGGATTAAGGAGGAATAAATAAATATGTAGAGGATGCCTAACATGTAAATAATAAATATTCAGCCATCTATTTTTTCACAAGATGGTTTAAATATACGGCGTTTTCAATAAATCTTTAATAACTCTGCAAATATTTATTTATTTGCTTTGAAGCATAAGGGAATTGCAAGAAAGCTCTGCAGGCTCCAGAAAGGGCAGGCAGATGGAACACATGCCCTACCATCAAGCCTTCAACCATCTTCTGGCAAGAAAAGAAAACAAATCCTGAGCTGCTTCACACCTGGGAGTAAAGAAACAGGGAGAGGGGACCTTCAGGAATTGAATGGGGAAACACCACGACTGCTTGACAACCAGCCATGCACACCAACCATCACTACTGCAACAACACAACACCTATGCCTAACCAATCACCACCACATTTTGCAAAACTCGTAATTACATTGCACCATTACAGAGAAGTTCTCAGCCTCTAGAGGGCCCTCTTCCCCAGCTACCCTAAGAGCAAGGGAACTACTGCGGGTGTATTTACTGGAGCTCCCACGCCTGCAAAGAAGAAAGGAAGACAAGAAGAGAATTTGATTATGAACACCTCTCAGTTTCCATAAGTAGTCCAATTTTTCCATGGGTTAATATAATGTCAAGAAAACTGTGCCTCTTAACACTCTACCTATAACATTAAACTTCCTCAAACCTATCACAAAGAGCAGATCTGCTTTTCCCAAATAGGAAAGCTGGACTCTGCTCTGTTAAGGAATCTTCAATATCTAACATCCCAAGAGATTTGGACAAGTTGCGGTGTTCAGCCTCTAGGAAAACATACAGGGATTTTAAAACTCAAACAGCAGTACATTATCAAAAATTCTGCTTTACTAGAGACACCATAATGGTTTGTCTGTGATGACCCAGGGTAACGTCATGGAAAGTTATAAAAAAGTGACTCGTCTGAAATATGTTTGTGTAGCTTCAAATGCCTGCTAAGACAATGGCTTTTTGTAATCGCTTGATATTACAGTAAGAAAAGCTTTAAAATTAAATGCCCAAAACACAGCTAAGCATTTAGTTTTAATGGGAGGGGATGGTCATAGCATGTTAAATAAATACTGATTGTAAAAAGCAAGTCAAGTTGCTGAGTTCTAATAGCTGTGCAGTAAATAACTGTTTATGCGTCATTATGTGGATTTGGAAGCATCAGCAAATATGCTTTTAATAATCAATTGATACTTAACATATAATATCTGATTAAAGGAGATGGATGCAGCCACAGTAATTACTGCATATTGTTGCAATGCCATTGGATTAGGGAAACATATTTATTGAGGTGAAAAAAAGTCAGAGGTAGATACATATCTCCTTCCTTGTCTTCTTACTGCAGTACCTTGGGCTGTCATCTCATTGATTTCCCAAGATAAGCAATGTTCACCCTAGTCAATACTTGGATGGGATACCACTGAGGGAAACCTAGAGTGCTGAGGAAAGCGGTGCTGGTAACACAACTGAGATTACTCTTTCATTTTCCAGAAGGAAAACATGATGTTGCGAGTTCTCCAAAGTGCAGCACCCCAGAGAGGATATTGCACTCACCTCCCCTGCAGATAGCAATCCACAGCTCACTCTGCCAGTGGTAGAGCCATGGGTTGTCCTGTCCATGCAGACTCCACAGGGGGTAGTCAAGTCCCAGCTCTCAAAACTGCTGAAGTTCGTAGGTGCAGCATTGCTCTTCATTTCATGTCAGAAATAAACATCCCTTTGGGACAGGCTGAAGCAAGGAAGACCATAAAAGCCTTTCTTCTACATGCTGAGTATTCTTTTCTCACTTCAGAAGTCCCCAGAGCAAATTCTCTACCAGTCTACTCCCTTACATAATTAATGGGGCAGGACAGTTGGCAAAAATGACAGCAATTTGCTTTACAGACACTGCAACTACTCTGATTACAGTCCAGTTCTTGACACAGCAGAATGTAAGGTGGCTTAAAGCTCCTGGGCTTCCCTACCTCTGGCTGTACCTGGCATGGCATAGCATGAGCTGAAGATGCAGCTCGGATCTTATTCAAAACTTTAGTCACTGGGAACACAAACATGCTCCTATTTATGGATAGCTGGAATAAAACTACCCTTAGGCCACATATTTAAAGCCAAGGAAAGGGAAATTTGGCATAGGGACTAAGTTCTTAAACAAACAACACACGCTTATTACCAAATGCACAGTGTATGAAAATGAGCCTGTATTAGAGAAAGCTGAGGAAAATCCTCAATTGTGTACATTGCTGTAGGCTACCCAAAAGCAAATGGGACTGTGGCACTTCAGCAAACACTGGGGGCTGGCTCCTTTACTTTATATTTGCAAAAGCAGAGAGAACCAAGAGTTCCATTCAACCCAGGTCCTGAATTTACAACATGCATTTATCCTACCTCACACCAAACCCTCTGAAGAACAGGAAGGCATCTAGAACCAGAGACATGAATGTGGCAGGCACGTAATTCCATTGAGACCAATGACAGTCTAGAGGGCTGAAAAAATGAGTCACATAAATCTCTTTTTGAATCTTGAAATCAGTTACCAGTGGTCAGAGTAGTATATTAATATAGGTGAACCTCTAAAGGTTCAGGAAAACATCTTGAAACTTTCATGAAGTTGCAGAAACAAGTCTTTAATTACCTACATGTCAGTGAGCCAAGAAGGCTAGGATTTTCTCAGAGATTTGCCAAAACTCTTGCATCTGGTCATATTGAAAACAACACTGCAGAATGAGAAAAAAAAAAAGTCTCCCAAAGCCTCTCCTCCTTCTCATCCTCTATCTCCCCAACAACATACCTGCACTGAAAGCTAGCAAAATAGACACTGAAATGGCACCAATGCAGGACACCACCTGTTACATTGACTCTGCTACAAAAAAAAAGAGATTGTCTTTGCAAAAGGAGCAAAAAACGCTATATCCACTAACGTTATTAATAGAGCACCAGTAACAATACTACTTTGGATTGCTAGAGCATCTGGGATCCTGAGATCTCAAACCACTTTATAAAAAAGCTGGTTAAGCATCACCCTGCACCATTTGGGGAAAAAAGAAAAAAAAAAGAGTAAAAATGCAGCGCAAGCACTTTCAATACTATCATCCACATGTAATATTTGAGCCTCAACTCTCTTGCCTTAACAAGACCTTGCTTGCTTGACTATTTATTGGCAGAGTGGAATAATTGCAACCCATCAAATCCACCTAAAGAAGCCTGAGTGGATTTTGAAAGGACTGTTCTCCTCCCCCTTGCTCCCAACCTTCCCACCCCAATACACATTAATGTACCCTTGGACAGAAACAATACAAGACTTTCTTCATTTTTCTCTGGGTCATGAGGTTAAAAACAAAACAAATAACACAGGCCCTTGTGGATCAGTAGCCCAACATGCTAAATAGTATCTCAGCAAGCAGTGAAGTACACCACAAGAGTCCTAGCAAGTTCTTCTGTAAGCACTAAAATTAGAGATACCTGTTTATCAGAGGGTTGATAAGTGGTGTTTGTGGAGTTATTTGGGGTAGATTTTTTTTGGGGGGTGTAGGGTGGAATGTGTTATTGTTTTTAGGGGTGGGGAGGGAAGTGGAAGTCTGAGTGAGGCTTTTCCTGCTATATTGGCATCGCTGACATTTCTTCTGGGTAGAGTCTTTGCTGTCCAGACATACAGCTGAGTTCATGGAACTGCAGAATTAACAAGGTCATTTTCCTCCTGTTTTCATAAAAACTGCAAGAAGTGAGTGTCTCTGAGATTTCAGTTAACTGAAATTAGTCGAGATGTTCAGTAATTACAGGAGATTGAAAGACAGCCAGACACTACGCTCATAGAAGCTATGTTTTTGTATTAAACCAGTCTAAGAAAAACTGAAAAGAAAAAAATGAAAGTCATGTTAGCCAAAAGAGTTGCCTGAAAAAAAAAGCAATATAACACAGAACAACTTTATCTGAATAGTCCTTCATAAATCGATGGAGCTACTCAGCAAACAAGGACTGCAGCATCAGGCCTGGCAAAGGGCTTCCTCTGTTCGCCTTCTGTTGAGATCTGAAACCACCTCTGTATTGACTCCAAGGCCATCACCAGTAATAAGATCAAGCCAGTACAAAAGGGGACATTGGGAAAAAAGCTTGCCACAGTTGCAGTGTCAGGGAATAATCCAGCTGCAGGCTCCATTGCACACGATCCACTCATAGCAAAGGGAGGAGGTAAACCTCCCTCTTCCAGAGAGCCAGTCTCAGCTATCCCATTCCTCATCCACAGCCAAAGCTCGACCAGCCTTGCCAGCTGCACAGCCCTGCAACCACAAATAAGAGCTCACAGAGAAGTGGCCGGGAAGCAGGCTGGTTTATTTTATTGTTTTGCAACTTCTTATTTATGAAAATGCTTGGAGAGCCTGGATACCGATCAAGTTTTGCTGCTTAATATTTATTAGAGTCTCACCTGCCTCACCACAACGGGAACTGCAGGCACTTTGATTAATGTATTGGAAAAAAAGAAATGTATAGTTTCCCTGTCGCCTTGGTAAGCGCCTCCCTGTATCTTGTGCTGAGAGGCTATTTTACAGCATCACAGTCCTCAGTGAATCTCTGCTGATTGCTTGCTGCCTCCCTACAGCAGCATGCTGCTTGCAGGTGTGGGGTGGCACTGTGTTTTATTCTGGAGCTGAACCTGGAGGAGCACTGCAGTGCTATGTCAAGCAGAAATAGGCCCTCTCTGAACAGCAATAAAAGCACCAACTTAAAATATCACCCCAATGGTGGCTGCAGGTTGGGGAATAAACTAAGTTCTTCTCTGTGCTCAGAGAGTACCCACCAATGCCAAACAGGGATTTCTGGATGTGGCCTGACCACTTTCCAGAGGCAACAGCTATATTGCCTTTGACGGGAGAGTTGTTTTTGCAGAAGCCTGTAGACCCAAGCAGCTTCAGCAACTGAACCCTGTAGAGCACAAATGTTATAAAACCAAAGAATCATTGAGGTTGAAAAGGACTTCTAAGATCATCAAGTCCAACCATTAACCTAATGCAGGTCCACCACTAAACCATGTCCCCAAGTGCCACATCTATACAGCTTTTAAACATTTCCAGGAATGGTCCTGTTCCTCTGCCTTTCTTCATCTGCCACCTCTGTGAAATTAAGATTTGGCCCACCTTCACATCAGCCTGCTGATTTTGACATAAATAGAGTTTGCACTTAGCTCCAGTACTAGGCTGCAGGATGCTTACATTTTGCCACTCGCTAGCCAAGAGGCACTGCTGAAGCTCAGACCCATGGAAGCAGACCCTACACAGTTGTTTTCGTAGCAGGAAATCTTCCTATCCCAGCAGTGACCTATTCCCAGAGCTAAGGCATTTTGAGGTACAGCATAAATACTACTATCAATAGGTGCCATCTCACAGCTCTCAGCCATGCAGCAATTCTGACATGGTGCACTGAGTCAAGACTACTCCTGCATGATACACAAGAGACCCTGGATTCAATCTGTACTTTATCTATACTAAAAAACCACAAAGTTTTTCATCGATGGTAGAAGCAGAAGAGGAAAGCAGAGCTCATTTCCTCCAGGAGAGGGCAGTCCCATACACACACACACTGGTAAGTCATTGCACATGCTGGAAATGAATCAGACCTTTATAATGAAAAAACCCCGTTATCCCAACATCCTCAGCCAGTCTGTCTTCTCTTGACTGGTACGGTACTGTGCCCTGCAGATGCTGGAGTCTGTGTAGTTATTTAATCCTGCACATTGTAATCTTTTATCTTTACATTTCGATTAATAACTTTCTGCTCCGGTGGAAGTGAGTGAGTACTAGCGTGTGCTAGCACCAGGCATGGAGGGGGCTGATGCTGAGAGGGTCTGACATACACACTGTGGTGCACCATGGGCTTTGCCTTCAGATACTCACCTGACATCTGCCTGGAAAACTCTAACCCTTCACTCCTGCCCTGGAAACCTTCCACAAAAAATACATCTGTGATCACATTACTGGAGCTGCAGACTCCTCACACCAGCTCTGCTTTTAGCCCCCATTTCTTGCTCTGTATCCCCCCAGCTGAGGGTTCTCCAGCTCTGTCAACCTCTTTTAGTCTCCACTTTCCTGTTTCCACATTTGCCAAGACAACTTAGACCCATCCTGCAACCTGTCTCCTTGTGATTTCACCAAGAAAAGTTCATTACCAAGGCTCAGTAGAAGACACCTCTCTACATCAGATGTAGCACCACTCAACTCTCCTCACTCCTGGGCTATTAGAGATCATGCTGCTGCACTATCGGCTGAAGCCCGTGATGGCCTGTCCTCACCCCTTCCTGGGAACACAGAAGAGTACATATGATCCTAAAGGACTTCAAGAGGATTTGGCTGGACTTCAATTAATTGCTACTGCAAATTAGGTCTAAACCCATTTGTCCCAGCAGCGTGATAGATGAGGCTGTACATTATGGCTGCTTCTAAAGTCTACATTTTTATCAAAAGATTGGCAGTCCCTGTGGGCCCTGCTGAGATAAAAAGGGCCTTCTGCTTCCCAAGCCTCTTCTCCCTGCTCACGCCTTCTCCCTGTTTTTTGTATTCAGCTTAGGGCCTCCAGGAGTGTCTGGAGGAATTCATTTCCTTCACAGCACACCCCTCCTTCTCCCAAACGAAAACTAGAGCTGGTTTTTCCAAGTTGGATTCACAGGAGAAATATGAAAGCTAAAGGCACGCGGTATAAATAAACATGCAATGGGAACAGAAGAGGCAAAACACAGAGGCCCAATGCAGACGAGAGAGACAATGCAGCATAACAAATAGCAAGCTGCACTTCGCCTGTGGCATTTTCCAGCTACATCAATAATTATATAATACAACAGTTGCCGATTTCTCAGGCGTGGATCAATACCAGCTGCAGTGCCACCCCACTCTGTGGCGGGTTGTGGACTGAGGGGCTCTTCGCAGGCCCACACTTTGCCCATTCCAGGGATCGATGGCTGCATTTTGTAGGCAGCACCAAGGGCTAGGGAAGCAGTAAGTGTATTCTCCAGACTAAGATCACAGGAGTCTGCCCATGACACTTGATGCTGCCAGCATTGGTAGGAAACAGCCTGGCTTTTTTCCTTTCCTCTCCCAACTGCCTGCAGAAGATGCAGTCTAGGTACCAGTTTGCATAGGTGCTGTTTGTTGGCAAGAGGTTGAAAGAGGATTCATTCCATGAGTGTCTCACATGCTGTGAACTTCTTTGGCAGGAAGCAATTCAGTATGAATGCACCCACTTGTCAGGCCTTCCAGCTAAGCAATTAGGGGACATGGGATCATTAGAGACATCCATATTCTTCATAACAAAAATATAATTCTCTAAATACTTTATTTTTATCATCCCTGCTGCAGTAAGTTGTAAAAACAGAAGAATTTTGTGGACAGAAGAAAATGAGCATCTGCTTCGCAGAGTAGAGTTCTATCAACCCACCCCCAAATTCCCATTTTGAAGTCTACAGCCACTAAATATTGTCTTGGTTGGGAAAAAATGGCAAATCAAATGAAGGAAACATTGAGAACAACTAGAACATCAACAACCCTCTTTTCTTTTGTTAGCAGGCATGGGATTCCTATGAAAAGCAAGCCTGAAATATAAATTTCAAACTATTAATGCTTATTTAAATGCTAACGTGAGAGAAGTAGCAAAACCAGTGTCTGACCCATGCAACTTCCCACAAATGGCAATTATCTCTAAAACTTCCCAATTTGATTAAATTGAAAGAGACATTTGGAAACATGAACTGGTTGGTCATATTCAGGAAAACGGACCTTTTGGGCTAAAACTGACCAGTGGGGGGAAAAAACAAACAAACAAACAAAACCAACAACAACAAAAAAACCAAAACCACCAACATCCAGAAGATGTGGATGATATACTCCTGCTCTGTGCAATTTAACAGTAAAGTAATTGGCTTGTAGTTTGTGTTATTATTTTATTGTGTTGCAGGCTGTCTCTGGTCACGCTTTGTCTTGTGTTTGTTAGACAAGCATTCTGATACCACAATGTAAAATGTCAAGTATTATAATTGGGCCCTCGTTCTACAAGGCCTTCCTTTAGACAGAACTCACATGTCATTGGAAATTTCAACTGATTTCCCTGCTGGAAGGTTGGATTAAAGGTCTTCCTACTGCAAAAATTGAAAAACTCATAACACTGACACACTCATCTTGACAATCAAAGAGTAATAAAAAATAGAAATGTCTCTGAAAGAGATCATCCTAAACAGCAAGAAATCCCTAAATTAATTAAAAAAAACCCCTTGTATCCAGAAGCCTATAAAACTTGTAGCACATTTCACTACCACTATAGCCACAGAGATAAATGCTTGAGAACCACCATGGATAAGCTATAGGATAAAATCACTGTTGTAGGGAAGGATACTATCCTTAGAACCCTAACTAGAGCCAAAAGCAGAGGTTTTGCTTATCCCACTTTGGGAGGATGCACAAATCTGTAACTAGGTATCCTGGTTGAATTAAGTGTTATATATACATATAGTAAGAGCCAGTTTCTACATAAAAATCCATAATTTGCAAAGACAAAGAGGCACAGGAAGATAAGAATGGGTGATCTTGTAACCGAGACAATATGGCTATAAAAATTTCTCCCTATGCATAATGCATTGCCTTTGCTGCAGTTGGTGCTCCCAGATGAGTTTTGTTCATGTGAATGGATCAGGGAACATATGCTTCCAGTTTGTATAAGGGCAAGTCAAAACATGAAGGACTGTTGATCTTCAGATTGATCTTCCCTCCAATTAACAGTTATTAAAAGGTATAATAGGCATAAATAGCCATTTACAGAGATCACATGATATATAAAGAATTTAGTATTTGTGGAACAAATGCTTGGATGTTATCATCCCATTACGGATAAACAGCGGAGGTCAGGAAGAAGAAAAGCAACCTGCTCAAAGCTGCAAGGAAACCTTTGGTAGATGGGTGCAGTGGAACTGAACCTTTTGACTTTAGCCAAATACCCTTCCTCTCTGGAGGATGCAGAGGAGAGCAATGGAATGGGTTAAAAGTGGGGAATTACTGCAGCCCAGCTGATCAGCAGTAGCATGTTAAGCCTTAGCAACCTGACTTTGAAATCTGTATCTGTACACTGGACTGGCTACTGTTTTTCCATTTTCTACCACTATCCGTTCAACACGGTTCAGAGCTGCTAGATTGAAACCAAAATAACCCGCTTGGGCCCAAGGCATACATATGAATATTTACAGAAGTTTTACTAGTGAAAATGTGTGGGTAGAAAGAACTCAAATATTTGTTGGCTAGAGAAACAAGCAGATTAACACAACCTGTACTGGCACAATGTTCTGGGTTTGCTGTTTGCCTCTCTCTGCCGTCTAATCAAGTCCCTTTGGAAGACTTATTTCTGTGAGGGCTCTCTCTCCGCTGCATGCTGATGACCGATAATGGAGTCAGCATATTGTAAATGGGAGCTGCTTTCCACTTCAAAGGGACAAACCCTAATTTGCCATAGCCCTGGGTCAGATGCAAGTTAAATGAGCCGGAGCAGGACACAGCCACACCCTCCATTGCTGGGCTATGCAAGCTGCAGCAATACACATGAAATCAATTACTTTGGGCCCTCTTCTGAATGTGAAGGGAGAAAATTACATCTGAGCTCTGGCCTCAGCCAATCAATCCTGCAGTAGCCTGATTTTTCTAGGAATGACACTGCAGGCAAGGCTTGTGTGACCTACAAAGAGAAAGGTCTCATTTCAGTGGGCTCTCTAGGTCTCCCTTTCTGTTCCTCTCAGTCTCGCTACTGCTCTTGTCCAAGGAGATAATTTGGTCACACTCTCACTACAAGAGCTATCCAATTGCAAGGAGTCACTGAAGCTCAAATGCCAAATAGCCAGTTTTATTTGCAACAATCACTTATGATCAACCTACAGAAGAAAACTCCTCTTCTTCATTCATTCATTCCTATAGTAGCCACATCCCAGGATTTATCTGCTTCCAGAGATTACAGATCAAGAAAAAGGCAGTCAAAGTGAGTTGCAGTATCCAAGACTGCTTCACATGCAATAGAAACCAAGAATTGAAATAACCAGGACCCCACTTGTTCCCTTCAAGAACTTGTCAGGCCTTGCAAACTCACAGGTCTCTTGAGGATCCCATCCTGTGTGGGAGAACACACAAGATGTGTGAAAGAGATGGGAAATTCTCCTGGAGAATAAAAAAAAATTAAAAAAAAATCAGATCCCCAAAGAAAAGGCACTGTAGAAACATACATTATTATTACCTCAATTTATGCCTTTAACAAGTACCAAAAATGCCAAGATATGAGGCTTTTCTTCTTAGTAATGGAAGACAACACTCAGAGCTTTGCAAATTTTAAGTTCTGTTGGTTTACTTGAACTGTAATTATGGACTTATGAACACAAAATAAAGATTACCAAAAAAGCACTAAGAGTCATAACCATGTTAAATCTGCCACTACAGCTTTGCTGCTCTGTCTGTCCACACTTGTCACAAGGATGCTGCAGGCAAGTAAGATTCCTGGCAGTGAGCTCCCCTGAAGTTAGGATGCTATAGACAAAAATGTTTTTCTTGATCATTTTGTAGAATTGTTCTGATTAGGACTCAAGCCAAGGAACCAAAAGTCAGCAATTCCACCAATCTCATCATTCCTCTCTCCTTTGCCTTGAGTTCCTCTCTTTCACCTCAGTGGTCTCTTGCAAGTTAGCTCTCACTGAATGCTGAATGTCCCATGCATTTCACAGACTGACTCATTTTCAGAAATTACTTAGATGCACCAGAGCTCAAATCTCATTGACAGCTGATAGCCTTTAGAAATCTGGGCTTTCGTCACTCAGAAGGGCAGAGCCTATCTAGATGCCTTAATAGTAGCTTAAAAACCTAGTGCACAAAAAGCCAAGTTTAAAGCAATATAAATATCCACAAGTGAAGCTAAATGGAAACAGAACAAAATTCTTATTATATTTGTATCTATGTATACCTAAATCATATCGGAAGATGAAGTCTTCAATCCTTCACTGGCCAGAATGCCTTCCGCCCTGCCTAAATAGAGTGTCTCTTCTAAAGACAATATCAGTATTAGCCAGTATGAGACAATCTGCATAACAGTATGTAGAAAAAACTGAGAGTTTCAAAGTTTGGGACTACAGCACAGAAAACAAAAGACTACATGCTTGGTAATTTCCATGGGTATGTCAGACTGCAGCAAATTATATCCTATAAGCTCTGTGCAACACAGTATTTGCATTAGCTTGTCCTCCTCCTCACAAGTCAGGGTGCCCGTGCCTCAAACATCTATCTAAAACAATAAGAACTTGCTGTGCATGCCAGACTGGGATACAGATTAATTAATGTAGGATCACAGTGGATGTTTGCAGGATTCTTATAGCTGGAAAACAAACAGTGAAATTTGGCCTGATGTTTATCAGGATATAAAATGGTTCTTATTAAAAAGGCAGTGTATATCACAGGATCTCACAGCAACATCTGATTTTAAAAAAGTCAATCACTTTCTCTGTACTATACAGAGCATACAATAGGATGTCACTTGCCACAAGGTGGTGCCTTTTTAATAATTACCTCCATGACAACAAATAAAACCACAAAAGCAGCACATCAACAATCAGAACAACACAAACAGCACAAACCTCAAAACTTTATAAGAGCTGAGTCTATACCTGAACATACTAGAAACATACCAATATGGCATGCGAAAACTTCTCAAGCACAGTTTGCCATAGGCATTAACTGATGATGCCTGAGTGCAAAATGACAGAGCATTATTGATGCAGAGCATTATTTTTCCTCCTCAGTTGTCTAAACAGTAAATCCAAACCACATGACAAAGCGGGCAGTGAGACCATCAGCAGAATGAACACTTGGAAGACAGGAGATGCCAGAAATACATATTTGATGAGAGAGGGGGTGAACTAAAACCTCATCTGTGGTTTCTGAAAACTAGTAGTTCAAACCCATAGATCCAAAACCCACACAAAGGCTGCTCTGCTAAAGCTGCAGCACAGGTTTTTTTGTACTTGCAGTTTGGTGGCTCTTCTGTTCTAGGTGACATCCCTCCAGCTGACAGTAGCATCTGAACAATGCCTGGATCTTTTAAGCTGAGGTTCTATTCTTAAGCACTGAAAATGCGTCTGTTAGTGTTCAAGAAAACACTGTCTTTCCCATGAAAGTAAAAAAATGAAAATACATGCTCTCATTAGCCTCTGACTTACTGTTCATGATGTGTATGAAAATTGGCTCTGCTATTTCTAATAAACCAAAGAGAGCCCGTGCAGATGTAAGTACTTAGACAAGTGTAGTGTGTTGCATTAAGGAAATGCAGAGCTATCTTACAAGAAATATAAAGAAAATTTTTCCATGAATTTGCTGAATACAGTTCTCCTCCATTAATGCAATTCTGACTGTCAATACCAATGGTCTTCCTAACTCCTGGCCAGGATTAACTAGTCACTGAATTGGGAGCTCACTGCAGCTTTATCTAGAAAGGCAGAGTTGAAAGAAACGCAGGTCAATTCACAGAAAAGGTTTCTTTCTTCATCGTGCAAGAGTGGGCTGAATAAGAACAGAATCCATTTATCAACAGTACATTAAAACTCCAGGGCTCCAAAGGTTTATTTCATTTCAAATCATGGCCTGCCTGCTCATTTTAACGTGACTTTGTGAAAAGCTCTCTGCATTTCAAAGGGATCTCAGGGCTTGTCTTTCCTCCTCCCCACACTCCAGCTGCTCTTCTCACATTCTCTCAGTTCAGCCACACTGCACAGTGATGAGTCCCAAACTCACTGTCTGCCTCAGTGACCCAATGAGCAACTAAGACTGTAGGTCAGAAGAGAAGATCTTCATCAGTGGGAACATCTGTTCTCAGTAAAGCTTCCAAAAACATGTCCACCAGCACATATATCAGATGGGCTGCCCTATCTTAATAATATTGGGAAGAGTAAAAGGTTCTTTTCACCACTGTAAGATGAAAGTTTCCTCTCAGAAAGACAAAAGGATCCAAACAAGAGACTGTCAACACACAAATTCCTAGCCTTGCACACTGAGTATCTGCAAACTGACACACAGCATCCAGGCATTGGTGCTGGCTATAGAAGATCTCAGGCTGGATTCTACAGGCAGCTTGTGATGGATTTCTGTGGGGAAATTACTTATCCTTTCTGTACTCCATTTCACTATAGGGAAGAGTTAAGTCACTAGGATTTAAAAAAAAAAAAAAAAAAAAATTAAAAATGTACACTTCCCCTAGCCTTCTGCACTAGTTACACAGGGGATTTAGAGATTAGGAGGAGGGGGGAGAAAGGAAGAAAAAAAGAAGTATGAAAGGACGAAATTCCCACTAAGTTTCAGAGTGTTAAAATGGATATTTGAGGCAACTCTCACATTTGCTCAGCACAACATTCAGGAATGCCAAGAGAACCTTCGCCCTCTTCCTAGGAAAATAATATGCCGAACTTTTACTACGGATAATGGGAGAATTAAGGTTCACACTTTCAGCCAGCATTAAAATGGCTTTAATTCAATTTAGTTGAATTCACTTTAAAGGAAAATTAAGCGAAATCAAATGAAGGCCATTTTTAATTCCAAACAAGTGTGTATGCACACATTAGTTTAATACATTTTATGTAATTCACTTGAAACCCACCTTGTTATTTAATTCAGATCAACTTTGCCATGTGCTCCTGACTAGACAAGCCCTGAAAGGTAACATTATCTTTCCTCAAGGAACAGCTGCATTTCATTATTGACACCTAACTCTAGAGAGAGCTGCTCTGAAAGGGACAACATAGTTGCACACAATTTATATGTCTGTCACAGAGAGAACAATGCTCTGTATACAGCTACAATAGCAATTAATATACTGGGGGTTGTTGTTCCATTAGTCACTAATTACACAGTAGACCAGTAATACAGAAGCCTTGTTCCTGGCAAAGAAATGATTGCTCCAGAATTACTGAATTGATAATTCAGAGGCTGCCTTTTGTTTCCCAAGGGCTACCCTGCACCTTTGCCATCAGTTAACTGAAAACACCACAGATGGTACAGATTCATAGGCAATGGCTGTGTACTGTGCACTACTTTTTAAGAACTTCTGAATTATGGCATTTGCGTGAGATGAGTCAAGGTGAGTTCAGTGACTGAACAGAATTGCTTCCAGTCTTTGTCACAAAATATAAGAAGAATAGTTTGTCACTGAAGATTTTTGCTTCCTCTTACAAAATACATGAGAAGCATAGCAACCTCCCTCACGCATTGTCTCATCAGGCTATTGCAAACACAAGAAAATGCCAACTCTGGTTGCACGGGGCTGTGAAGGACCTTTGTTTTGCCCAGACATCTTGCAAAAGTTAAAAAAGGTAAGAGATGGGGTGAGAATGGTGCATAACAAAGCTTTCAAAAGGATGTTGAAATGAACTCAAATACATTTGGTAAGCCACAGATGTTAACCTGGCCTGCCAGGGAAGGGGCACAAATGGGCTCAGCTCCACAGTTTTCCTTATGATCTTCTCCCCAAATTCTTTTTCTCTGTTGCTGTCTTCATGTCCTTATTGTGACAGTGTATCATGATCTCTGCTTTCCTGTGATCCAGTCAATACACAGCTCCAACACTGCTGCAGTTTATAAATGTTTGAGGAGAGCCATAGAGGAATGGTCTGGCCATGGTCTTTGATGTCCAAAGAGCAAAACAAGAGAGGCAACCATCCTTCTTGCTATTCTCCTGGATGTAGTAAAGGAGAACAGAAAGGTAGTTGTTTCACCTTTCCCCCCACCAAAGAAAGGACTCAGGGATTGAGGAATCTCTGAAAAATGTGAATTTACATAAGTGGCAATTTCCAGTCAGCTTCTCTAATTATCATTTGATGGAAACTTCTTGCCTTTTACCAGTAACAGACCTCTCTGGGATTTGTGAAAAGAGCAAACTTTCTCTTGATATGGGAAAAGGGATAGAGACAGTGTTAAAGACAGCACTACATTTTTTTTTTAATGAAAGCCTACACCTCCAGAAATTGTTCACTGGAACAAGTCCATGAACCATTTTGGTCTCATTATTTGGAATCCTAACTTTTAAAATTAAAACCTAGTCAATTCATCTTGATCCAATTGTGTTGATTTTGAGTCAAAAATTCCAGGAGAACAAAATGCCTCTCCTTCCCTCCCCTTTACTGTATTGTTACTACAAATAGAGGTGGGAAAGAAATTTTTTATGCTTTCATCAATATTTATGCAGTTAAAATTGCATACACCATATGTTGCTTTTTGGGGGTTTTTTTTACACAGAAAAGTCGAGAAAATATCATCCAGTTCACTTCGACTTCATTACAAAAATGCTAAGTCATCCCTCCAAACTGACCAATTCTCATTGTCTATGATGAGTACCAAGGAACAAAGATTAGCCTCATAATGAAAAATCCAATCACACCCTCACCTACTCACAGGCTACTGCTCTGCTCCACATGGTACAAGTGAGGATAATTGACAAGATGGATTGAATGATCCAATGGGTTTAACATGTGCAAGTTTTTATGGCAAAGACTTTGTCTCAGCTTAAATCAGTATAGTACCACGTTTATCTGTGGAGCTAAAGAAACATCAAAAAAAGAAAGCCCAGATCAGCTGTACTTCCCTTCTAGAAAGAAGACACCTTTATACCAAATAATACTAAAAGAACAGACAGAAGATTGGGACCCATCACACAGAAAACATCTTTTATGCATGGGGGAAGATGTCTTCGGAACTTCCTTTGTCTTCATTTTCATTGCATAGACAGGTAAGCTAAGACACAAACTGATTAATGGACTAACTTAAAGAAAGCTTGTGGCAAAGGCAGGAATTAAGCTCAGTTCCCCCTGAGGATCAGTCCAGTATCTTAACAAACCCATATCTTTCTATTCTGAAATACTGCAGCTTTCCTTTGTAATTAAACAGCATGAATTTGAGGGGGTTGATTTCAACTGTCATTGTACTGCAAGAGCTTGCACTGGTCAAGTAGGGAGGAACTGCCTTGCCAACCTAAAAAGGCTTTTCCTTTGCTTAATTCCAGGCTTCTAAACTTTCAGAAATAGAAAATATTGCATAAGCAACAGTACTGAGCAATTTTGAAGGCATACTGAAAGAGCTTTTTATACTCTCCCATTTTAATAGGCTGGTGCTTTTACTGTAGATAGTATATGGTTACAGAATAATGAGCATGGGTTTAATGTCTAGTATGATAATATCCAAGGTGAAGATATTGAAAATTCAATTAAAATATAGTTTAGGATATTAGCTTATTTTAATTTCCAGCCTCCTTTACCCTCCATCCACCTCCTACACATCCAGGATTGAAGCTAGAAGTTACACACTGAATCTTTTCTCCTGTAATTCATAATCAGTAGAAAGTTCTTTGTACTTCTTCAACTTCTGACTATCTGAAATCTCCTCTTAGAATTCTCCAAAATCCCTATGCTCCTTTAACAAAAGAGGACACTGAAATGTTGAGACAGGAGTAGTTCCTATTAAGGACAAAGCTAGATGGGGACCCTTAAGTCTTGTCTCTTAGCACTAAGCCCAGGGTCCCTCACACTTGCACGAGCTTTTTTTTTTTAAATGGTGGTTGCCTCTTTGAGAAGATTTAGAGAGGGAACATAAATTATTTCACCACAGCAACGCAACTCCCTCCTCTGCAGTTCTCAGTCACCTTTAACAAACCTAACTTTTGCCATAGTTTATGCTTTTCTTGCTTGTTTGATCAATGCAGTTCTCACTATCACTGTGCTGGATTACATGGTACGGAGAAGAAAATAGAAGTCCTACTGAAACATGATCACAGAAACGGCAAAAATTTCAAGAGGCAAGCAATGAAGCAGAATCTTAGAAAAGCTCCAACTGCTGTCCAGAGTTTCGTTGATCCTTCCTAAAATATACAGGAGAGCACACTGTAGGGTTAGTCCCTTTGGTTGTCCGCTAAACTGAAGAGAGGTGTCAAGCATCACTGCACATAACAAAACAAAAATGTGCAGTGCTAGGACAAGCACTGCTAGAACAAAAAAGAGATCCTTGTTTTTTTTTTCTCCGTCTAACAATGCTCAGGAACTCCTGGTCCTGTAAACTAAACAACAGTGGGTTTATGTCAGATTTGAGAAAACATATACCTGAAGTGTTTATGTGGCCTGTCTAAATCTTACCCTGCAGTAATGGCAGTTTTTATCCTTGTCATATGAAATATTATCACTAGCCTACTTGCTTCTGAAACTTCTCCAGTTTCCCAAATTTTATTATAATAAAGTTGTATATCTAAAATATTATACCTATAGTACCCCTTTATTTCAATGAGACCACATAGTTTCCATAATAAGAGGAAAGTGGCACATCAGGTTCCAAGATATTTCATAATCAGACGTGCTCTATACACAGTTTACACAGATGTGAAGGTTAAACACCATGGTCCTCAGTCTCAGGTAAACTGAGAAGGGGGGGCTCTTCAAGGCATCAAGTCACTGCCCTTTTTATAGCTTTCATGAACCTCACACAAGTAACAAAAGCTGATTTACATAGATGAGAAAACAAAATAGACTGAGTCTCATAATTAAACAATAAAAGAGACTAAACAAAAAAAGCACACCAGTCCTTCCCTTAGAACATAGTTCCATCTCTCATCACTGCCTGCAGAGGCACCATTAGCCCCTGCACTTGGGTCAACATAAGTTATAGTGCATTCAGATAAACACCCATCTAGAAACAGATGAGTTGTTTCTACCCTTCTGGTTCTCATAAGCCCCCCTGCACACCATCACTAGCACTGACCTTTTCCAATAACTGCCTTCATATTGTTTGCTGGTGAAGTAGAAAAGACCTGCAAGAGCTGACTCTTGATAACTGTATCAGTCAGAGATTTGGTGACTCCCAGTGTTTACACCCAACTAGAATGGAAGTCTTGGTCAAGGTGTACATGCAGTGCCCACCTGGCAGCTGCAGGAAAGATGCACATCTGTACCATAAGGAGGTGAAGGAGATGAATGCAAACTTTCTTCTGCAGTGATGTAGTGATGTTGTCCTCCTGCATCACACCCATTGCCTGGCTGTAGTGTGCTGGGAGACCAGTTGGCAGCAAATAAAAAAAGCAGCATATTCAAACTGGATAATAACAGGAAAAATCCACCCCACATTGCTGTATTTTGAGTGTGCTGCCTTGTTTGCTAGCTCCTGAGACATGCTCTTTCCAGAGGGGAAAACTGTGTATGCCCTGCTTCCCACACTTTGCTGTGGATTTAAATATACAGGCATTGCTACTAGGTGAGTGCCATTTGAATTGACAAACTGGGATTTCTGCTGCGCGCTTCACACTTAATGCAGCCCTGCCTGGGCTTTGAAGGCAACGGCTTGTTGCCTTGGGGTCTGAAACTAACAAAGCCAAGCAGAACAAGCCCAGGGCTCCCGTTGGATTGCTCGATCAAAGACAATATTAAACAGCACTGTTTTCATAACTACTATTCTGGGGCTCTTGGAATGCAAGACAAAGGAGATGAAGTTAATTTCTGTTATCATAGCCTGGTGCAGCTGCAAGGGCCCTGGGAGAAGCCATCTTCTCTTGATGGCTTTTGCAGCCTGTGTCTTTGCAGGAGCTCCCATTAAGCATACAGTGCTTCAAAAGCTTGTCAGACACACTCATGTTCCCCTCCTCCCCATACCATTGTCAAATGCGCCCCTGTTCCTTCTTTGACACATTTCACACATCTCATTACAGACACCAGGGAGCCTCCCTCTCCATGACCACTTCCCTGCACCTCACAGCTTTCTGCTTCACCTTTTGTGTCACCAGCACTGCCCCTTGCAGTGCCCAAGGAGACCCAAGCTAAGGAAGTACTACACTTGGCACAGGAATGCTGTGCAAGGGGACCAGACAGGGAACGAGTTATCCAGGTTCTGCTCTGCCACCGACCCAGCTCACAACCTTAGTGAAATACCTTAACCTTTTGTTTGTATCTGGTCAGCTGGGATTAACAGGGCCCAGGCTATTTTAAGTTTTTTTGAGTGACTGGCAAAAAAAAGCATACTTTCTTTAATCATATTTTCTTTACATCAGTAGGTGTCACTGGTGATGGAAATCACTAAGCAGTATTGCAGGAGAAAGCGCAAGCTATCTTCTGATTAGGAACACTGTTTGAGATATTTGAGGCAATTTTAAGATGCCTCTCTTACAAACCAACATGGTCATAGGCAACAGATCACCTTGAAAGTGGATGCTTGTCAGCAGCAGTGCTATCCCAGGACTGCCATAGCTACAGTGGGCTCCGATTTTTCCTCCTTACTCTTCATCTAATTTAGCATAGAGATCATTTACAGAAAAGCAGGAGTGTGGTAGATTTTGCTTATACCCTCAACTTCGTTGCAGTAAGGACAAGGAGAATGAGAAAGCTGGGTAACCATGAAAAACTTTGAAATGAGATTACTGAAAGGAAGCAAAGGGCTCCAGAGAGCTTTGTTTAAAGCCTTCCTCTTCACACCACATGTTATTCCTTTGAGGTCGCTCAGATAAAAGCACAAACTGGGGATAGGGCATGGAAATAGTACACTGCTTGAGATGTGGAGGGTACTCCAGGAACTTGTCTGTATCAATGGACAGAACACCCCACATTTCCTTCTTCTCAAACCAGGAGTTCACCTTGGGACTCTAAAGATCCAGGAAGATGTTCCCAGCAACCTGACTACCCTTGTACGAGAAGTACTCTTTGCTAATATCTGCCATCTGGGATTTCACAAACTGGATTCATTCAAGTTTTCCCTTCCCTCTAATCTCAAGTTCCCCAATTAGCTGAAAATACATTATAATACAGAAAAGTTTTGCTGGAAAATTTTTAATAGATCCAAGATCAATGCCCAGGAAATGAACAAAAATACAACATCAGGCTTAAACAAGAGGGATACAGTTGTGTCCAGCCATATGCTGATACCTTACATATCTTCCTCATGTCAGAGTTTTGCTACTAAGTGGTCAGTACAGATCTCCAACAATTTCCAAACAAGAGTGTCCATTCTAATTGCTGGAGGCATAAAAAGAAAGAGCTGTTCTCAATCCAGAAGAGAAGTAGCCAGTCTTCAGTTTTAAAACAAACCTTCTAGATGCAAATTGCTGCATAATTTAAGTTTATTGAACATCTAACACCAGGAAATGTGCAATTCATGAAATTTTCAGTGAAGATATACGAATGAGAGTTCCCAATACATTTTTAAAATGTGGAATTATCAAAGTTTTATGCACTGTCGACTTTGGCCACATACAGTAGAGTTAATTGAAAGTGCAGTTCTAGCTTTAAAGGTATCCCTATGAAAGTGGCAATGCGTGTTTTATTGTCTCTTCATCATTTGCAACTCAAAGGTGCCTAAGTTTATGCATGAAAAAGTGTTTCTTCTAACTGCCAGCCTGCTCTGCAAGACACTATTGAATCAGAGAATCTAGGTAGATGCTTTGCTTCTTGCATTCATATCACTGGTCCTGTAGTTTCTGGAAGCTAAGTGATGTGCCTGTCTCTCCAGATGCAACCTCTAAGCCCCAGATCAGACCCTATAAGAAATTTGCTTGGGGAGGATCGATGATCCTCTATTTGGAGTACCCTTGACAAAAGGAACAACCAAGACAGGAACAAACTACATTTCACAGTGCTAGGAAAAGGCAGAAGGTTAAAGGTATCATCACTCAGGAGGGCAGAACAATCTTTCATCAAAGGACACGTGCCTTACAACTCATCCCCTTTTTCTTCCCCTCACAGACATGTACCAGTTTAGGATTTTTGTAGCCTCAAGCTGGAATGCGTACTGCTGAGGATGACCAAATTGAACGACACATCTTTAACCTCCTAGAGAGATACAGCGTAAATCCAGCCTGAAGCCTCTGCTCCATGAAATTGGATTAGGGACTCCACATTGGGCCTACCTAAAACAGACAAATAGCCCTTACAGTTATTTTTTTTTCTTCCTTGTTTTTTCACACAGAAAACTCCCCAAAAGCAAAAATTCAAGAGGTATTAGGAAACCTTCTACCCACAACAACAAATAAGGCCAGACCAGAACTGAAAGTCCAATGCAGAATTTGTGGTTTCTAACAAACATTAGACCATACCTTCTCAGTATAACCCTGGTGCAGTAGGCAGACGTCATGGAAACTGTTGGACTGCTCTGGTTTACTACAAATACATCTTTGGTCCTTTGTTTTGGTCATAAAGCTGCAGAAATAGGAAACATAAACTGGGATATTTGATTAAAGTTTAATGCAGGAAGATGAAAGAGGAGACCCATGCTTTTCCCTTCCTTGCAGCTGCAGCAAGCCAACATCAGGAGCAAAAAACAGGTTGGCCAAACTGACTGGAAGCTGTAGGGCAGACACCATACTGAACATTTTAAAAATGCAGCAGAGCTCCCCACCTCCAAAACTGCCAAGAGCAATACACAGGGATTTGATCAGCTCTCTTTTTATGGCCACAGCACCATCCCCAATATTGGCTGCTGAGATACCTGCAAGGACTATGTGCTGCTGCTGCCACCTCTGCCCATAGAGCCAACAAGCACTTCTCAGCCATCTGCTGCGATAAGTGAGGGCTCTTCCACCACATGGCCTCCAGTGCAGCAAGCCAAAGCACGGAGATCTGGAACCTGTGTGCCTTTGGCAGTGTGAGTTTCTTTACATGTGTCTGTGTGGCAGGTGCAGACTTTTCTGTTCATCCCCTATCTAGCAATTAATGCAAGCTCCACGGAATGATGGAAGTTACAGAGCTCTAACTCTAACATGTACGGTGGCTAAAAATGCAACTTGGAGAGAAAAATTAGACCTCTCTAAAGCAGGCCAGAGCCAGGGATTAATGTGCTTTCTGAACTGTGGGATAACCACATTCCAGATCCTGCACTATTTTGGAACAGAAACATAGATCTGAATGTCTTTAATTCTAAGCCAGTGCAATATGTCTTCGCTTCTTTCAGAAAGGCCATTCTAGCCATGAGAAATCCTTCCTTGGAACAGTTTTCATTAAACAACCACATTTTCCAAAAAAGTTTCTGTTTAAGTACGTGCACAATTATTTTTACAGCACCAGTTCTGGCTCCTAACAAGAGTAGTGACTAAATAGTGTCAATCCACTTTTTTCATTTCTTTCAAACATATGAGTGACAGAAAAAAACAAAACAAAACAAAAAATCACTTAGAGAAGAATCTCCCTTCCTATGAAGATTGCTATTAGATAGTGATGCTATTAGATATCTAAACAGGAATTTCAGGGAATGGATGCCTAGGTTATTTTTGATTTTGGCTTTGAAATGCTTAGATTTTTCTTCAGAAGTTCAGCACATAGCAATACAACCACACGTTTGCCACCAACTGTCCTCTTCCTTATAACAGTCTAGGTCTTCCTTTCACAGTTACAGTTCATGCAGAGGAGACCCAGAGCTCTATCCTGTACACCCAGTTGCAGGAATCTATTTCAAGGTCTCCTGCTGCTATGCCTTTGCACCAATAACTAAAGGAGGCGGCAGCATCACGCTCTGACTCAACCACTGGGTGCAAAGCAACAAATGTTCTGCCAGGGTTAGAATGAGATTAGCAAAATCCCACAGAACAATGATTCAAAGGTGCTGTAACAAATCAATTTCCTGCAAGCAACAAACACAATTACGAGACCAATTATCTTGCTCTCACCCCACTCCTCTCTCAGCAGTGAGCTAGGGCTGAGAAACCTCATTGAGCTCCAAACACATAGTCCAACTTCTCAGGTGACACTGCCATTGAGTAATGGTAGGAGCAGTGGTTCTCCATCTCCCTTGATGAGTCATGCCACTAGAAGACACACAGATTGCCAAAGTAACTTATAGAAAACAGTATGTCCGCTGGTCTTTGAACCAATATTTCAGTTCTCCATCTCCATGAGCATGCACCCTACCATTCAACAGCAACTCATCTCTGCCAACACAGATTATCACCTTTGGAATCTCTAATCTTCTCCCCTTCATCATCTTTTGCTCAATTTCTCACATCTCCCCCTTTTTCCATTCTGGCACAAATGCAGAATCTCTACCTAAAGCAAAGGCAGGGAAGTGGGGAGGGAGAATGGGGGAGGGAAAGAGTTTGTATCCTTTCCAGGATTTACTTATTTCTTAAAGAGGAGATTATAATATGAAAAAAAATCACGAAGTTCAGCATAGACAGCTGAAGTCTACAATGTTTCTTGTCTCTGCTTCAGAGCCCGAGCCCAACTGCACTCCCATTGCACCACATCTGAGCTAATGAGCTCTCCCACTCTGCTAGGGTGCATAGGGTAAAGATGTCATTACCATCAGCCACCTTGCACATACCAAGGCTAGTCAAAAGTCCAAGCTAAATAGCATCAATTTACATCCAGAGTCAGATGTCTCCACACTTTGTTCCCTGGCACTGCTGGGCTGCTGAGACCCTCAAGCAGGCCTTGCACAGACTGGGAAAGACCCAGCAACACTGAACAGTTTGGACTGCATGCAATGCAAAATAGCGCTCCTTGCTTCCTGCCCAGGAAACAGATTGCAATTTGGATAGTCCTGTACCTGAGCTAATAAACTATGATGAACTCTCTCTGGGTCTGCATCCATGGCACAAATAATGTTCATTCTGGATAATTCCCATTATGTGTCCTGGCTCTTTCACTCAAGGTGCAATACCTTTTACCTCTGGAAGTCCATGGTGCCAGCCAGCACAGCATACGCTACAAAACTCCCTCTCAATTCTGTCTGTTCTCTTCCCAATGAAAGCACTAAATCGAGCAGCCAACACCACCCATTTCACTTTCATTACTCAGTTCCTGTTGTGGGTGAGAGAACAGCAAACCAGCTGGCTGATCCCCCTGCACCACTGATCAGCTTAGCCATCTCCTACCATTTTGTTCTATGTCTGCCTCCCTCAAAGGCCTCCCTCCAATTCTGGAGTCCTAGGAAGACTCAGCTTTTGGGACATGCCCAAAATGCTACAGGCTCAACCCCATCAATTTCTGAGCCTGAAGGAACCAGTCCACTGTTCAGTTACGCATTTTGAAAATGTGTGAGATAAAGAAAGAACAGAACATATATGTGTCATAAGTAGCAATGAGGAACTTGTCAAAGCCTAACATGACTTACAGGACAGAGTTACATATACTGGGTTTTCAACTTATCCAGAAGGCTCCCTTTTCCCACCTATCAGGCAAATCTGAATAAACACTCCATTAAAGGAAAGAGGGGGAAAAAACATCTTTGAGTTAAGCAGTTGATATAACCAGGATTTCAACTGTTAGTATAGCAGAAGACTTCCCCATGTGTCTTGTGCCAGTATCTGCATCACAATAGAAATAATACATGGCAAGAAAGAGAAATACATTAAAGAATATGGTTCTTTATCAGACTGGAAGTATTAGCCGTGATTCAGAAATTAATGACAGCATAAAAATCTATTAAGGCATCTAGACTGTCTCTCAAGGGACCTTTTCAAGCTTGTAGTGCATGGATTATTCTCCAGGGCTCTGCCCAGCCAAAACTTCAGATATCCCAAATGACAGCAATTCCACCACAATTCTTAACAAAGCTATATCACCACCTAATTGCTTTCTTCCATTAAGTATTTTTCTCTCCTGCCAATTTTTTTCTTTCCTCCTCCAAATTTTCTATGAGATACTCTTTAGCTCTAAGTCCACACTAGACAATTCTTCATGCCTTCCCAGTATGCCTAGATCATTAGCATAGCTCCTCTTTAGTCATTTAGCCAAAACAGCTATATATTTAGCTCTCACAAGCATTCTTCATAAGTCAGTCCCTCCAGCCCCTTAATCATTCTCCTTGCAATCCTCTGAATTCCCTCTAATTTTGTTTACATCTTTCTGGAATTGAAGTGCCCGGAACCAAGTGTTGTAAACAACAACAGCTCGTTATCTGGCTAGACTGTAATTCTGGTGATCACAGCACAGGCCCCGCACATGCGATGCACACACAGACACATGCACATGCTCATCCTCTGCCTCAGACACAGCATCACCATGGGACATGAGTTCTGCACAACAGACATTCCCTCCTCCCCAGTGACATCAGCCAGGTCTCTTTCAAAGAAATCCAATTCCAAACAAAAATGAGGGTAGATCTTCAGTACAGCCATTACAACTCTTATTTAAACAAGTTGTTTTTTTTTTAATCTACTGTGCTGTTTTCCCCAGTCTTACAGTTCGTGATTGGTCTAGGAATGGTCACAATCCAAACTGAAGAAGCATTCCTATTACCTAACACAAACACAATCTGCAACATAACCTAAAACCCTTTCACAAGCTGAACACTCCTTAGGTTCCAGTCCCACCAAGTAGTTGTAAAGCATATCAAAAAAAGGCTGCTTCTACTTTTGAACTACTACGGCAATCATGGCAGCAGCATTTTTCCTCAGAGAAACTGTTCCTAACCCTCAGTCAAGAGGATCAAGACTACTATACTCTTTGCTGCCCTACTGAAAACCCTTTCCCAAAGAGGCATTAGCAGGAGAAGGTCAGACCTAACTCTCCAGAGAAATAAACAGGATGATATGTCCCTGAGCATGTTCTTTCAGCTGTCTGCAGACTCAAGACAGACACCACTTACTGGCTGCACTCAGGTTATATTTTCAAGTTTTTGGTTGCACCTACAAAGGCCACAATTTTCAGAACTTTTTTGTTTTAGATGACAGTTGAGACTTTGATGTAGTCTTATGACAGAAGATAACACATCACAGGAAAGCCTTTAAGCACTTGTACCTTAATGTGTTCTTGAAACTTAAGTTGGAATTTTTCCAACAAAACACCTTTTTATTCTTTATTAGAAAGATCCCATTTTGGTGAAGCAGAAACACTCTGCAAAACTATTTGCTTTGCTCCAACAAACTTCTAGAGAACTTGAGGTGTGGTTCAGAGAGAAACTTGCCAAGGTTCCTGCTGGGAACTCCTGAGACATCTGTGGGGTAGCCAAGGCACCAAGAAAAGGGTTCATCTAGATTAAGGTCTTCCTAAGCCTGTAACAATTCAAAGCCTCTTCTCACTTAGCATCCCCAGTTCCAAAAGAACCTCAAAGCTGGTTCTCTAACTATCCCTGCCATGTGGCAAAGAAAGCAGGGGCTTGAATCGTCTTTCTCCCCAGTACATTTCACACTGCCATCCCTCCTTCAGCAGCTACAGCAATGCTTCAGCATCCAGGAGAGCTTGGGGTATCTTCTTTCAATTTTTGTGGTGGTTTGGGTCACTTTGGGCAGCAGAAGGAAAAAGAGAGAAAACAAACTCTTCAAACTGACCAGGGGATGAGCAGAGCCTACAAGCAGGGGTCTTGTGAGGTTCCTTGAAGCCTGAAGAAAAGGCTGCTGCTACAAAGATTTAGGTCAGGACAGACAGAGCAAGGCCAGACAGAATGGCCTTTTCTCCCTTTCCTTTGTGGACACAGTAGACCAAAAGAGAAGGAAGATTGTACTGCTCACCATAGCTCTAGGTCCCTCTGGGGCAATGCCACAGCTCATTTACCTCATGCTGAAGCCAGAATTTTTTTTTTTTTTTTTTTAAATCAGCAGCCCAATCTGTTGCAGCTCTGTGGCTGCTGGATAGTACAAAAACCAGTCACCAGTATGCAGCTAGGATACATGAAAATGGAGAAGAGGTTCTGTACTTCACTTTAGATCTCCCTGTTTCATACCTTTCCTCCCTTAGCTGGCCTAGACTACAGACAGCTCTTACACCACTTCAGCTAGCAGGACTAATTTCTTTTTCTTTGAATCACTGAGAAATTACTGTTCATAAAAGCCCCAGCCTCAATACAACATGACTCTTCCAGACAAATAGTTTCCTTTCCTCTACAGGACTCTAGAAGTGCAGAACATCTCACAGGGGCATGCCTGCAGTCAGGTCTATTCTACTCCGCTATCTAAACTGAGACTCAACAAAACACAGCCATGCTGGACAGAATCCATGCTGTTAAGGAAGCTAAACCAGCAAGGCTGTGGTAATGCAGGTACAGCCAGAGTACAGACTTCTGGTTTACTGCCTCAGGTTGCATCCAGCCCAGAACTCCTTGGCTCATACAGTTTACAAAAGTATAACTATGTAAGAACAGTTGGCTCAGTCAGGTTGTGCTATTTTTGAATATGTTGGTCTAATTAAAACAGTGCAACTTGTGCATGTAGGAAAGCCTCCTTTTATCTTCTTCCTTCTTCTATTCCCAGAAACTCTCCAATGAAAGTGTAGGAGTCAAACATGTCCTTTCCACTTTCTACACTGTATTTCATGCCCAGGTGACTGAAGCATGACTAAGTTGCCACTTTACACTGAGGCTATCACAGAGAGATGAGGAGGGACAGCCAAGCTACAGAGACGATTCTGTTTCACTGCAACAATCTCTTGCCAAGTCAAGATAGGATGCAAATCTGCTATGAATAATGGTCACTCCAAAAGTATACATAGCTATGCAGATATTCCTATCAGCAATCACGCTGCATTCACCTACACTAACATTCATGACAACTCTCTTGCAAAAAACACAACTCGGAACCAGATTGGTTAACATTGCCCAAGCATCTTTACCACACGACTTGTGCATTTTCTATCACATGCACACACCCGAATACAGGTTCATGCATATATATATATATATATATATATAATCTTCTGTCTTGTATATGCACCTGCCCAAAAGTCAAAGAAGAGCTATTCAAAGGCCTCTGGTCATATCTTCATGCACAGATCATGTACACAGGCATAAATAAAACTGGATGTTGTGATCCCACTGTACAAAGTAGCTTTTGAAGGCAAAGAGTAGATACTCATACAAGAGGATATATCCATGCAACACAAGTCTAAACACATTTACACATCAAAAATCCCTCAGATGCCCCTTTAAATAACCCCTTCTTCCTTCAGGCAAACCCTTACCTGCAAATTCCTCCTTTTTCAGACACTCAAGTGTATATCCCTACAGTCAGCCTCTCTAACACATCCACACAAGTAGAAGTCAGGTAACACAGTGCACTCAGTGCAAGGCTCATGATCAGACATAGCTTTGGGTCAGCTGCTGAGGGCCAAGCACAGCCAGGCTCCACACAGGTGCAGCAACCAGAGTGCATGCACAAGAATATTAATAGTTATTGTCCTAGCAGGTTGTAAGGATTAATTGGTTCTGGCCTGCAACTCACCATCAATTGAAGTGCTAAGGGGCAGAGGGGAGGAAGCTGTGATTACACACTTACATTGCATACTCATATACTATTGATTTCCCAGTTGGAAAGGCCCACAGCCTTCTGTTTGTCTCCTTGCTTGCTCCTTCCTTCCCTCCCTCCCTCATCCCACTGCTCATGGCCTGCCTGCCACATCTGTCTCCCCCCAATAGCCAAGAACACATCACCAGATAAAAAAGAAAGGGCCACACCTTTTGAGGGAGAGCACTGCCAAACCTGAAAGAAATGAAGAAACCTGAATCCATGAGGTCACACACAGGCATACTCTAGGGAAGAGAGCAGGTTTCAAGCACAAACCATCTTCTGAAGAGTTTCTTTTAGATGCTTTATATAGCCTAGGAACTGGAAAAGCCCAGACTGTGAACCCACAGCTCTGATTACATTTATCTTTGCTTTCAGCCAAAACCCCTCCTCTGAAGCCTGCCTTCTGATGCTATCTTTTTTTTTAAATAAAGCAAACCAGCCTCTCAAAAAAAAATGCAACACACCAGCCTGTCTTGGTTGGGTACATATATCCTTTCATTGCCTCCAAAACCATCTCCTCCCAGAGATACCATTCAAAGCCCAGTACCTCTACATCTGACAACCATTGAAAAACCCTATTCTATGCCTGTAGGAGGCCAATAAGCAGGTTTAGTGTAAAGAACCCTTTTCCCTCAGCATGTAGTCATACCGAACTTTCTCCCCATGAACTTTAAGACTGCATATATGGCCAGCAAGACACTTCACTGTGTGAGAGAAGACAGCTTTGGCTCAAAGACATTAAAGCAGCAGCACCTGCAAATGCTATTCCATCTCTTTCCACTCAGGTGAGCAGGGCAATGCTGCCACACCAGCAGGCAACCTACTGGAGGGAGCTCACAGGGAGATGTCTCAGCTTCCAGGACATCCAGTATCAGCCAAAGCACCACAGTGCAATGGCATATCAGAGAATCAGGCCTGGCCTTTCTTATTTTTTATTTTTTCCCTGCCTATTTCTGTAAGAATCATGAACACCCAGCAATTTTTCTTTTCTTCTATGCTGACTGCAGGGATCTCTGTCCTTCACTGACACCAGGAGGGGGCTGTGTCTCTCACATGCTCACCTACACATGCCCTTAGCTACTCTTTTTCAGAGTTGGACAGGATGGTCTGTGCTGTCCGTGGTATTTTTGGTTTTATTAATGATAAATTGACAGCAGTAAGAGCATATTAGGTGTCAAAAAATCATTGCTCATTGAGTCTGAACAGCAAATGAAACTATGTTATGCACTTTTTAAAGGAAAAGGGGATACTGAAGAGGCAAAGATTCATGATTCCTATAGGGACTGCAGACAGCAAAACTGCATCCTTCCAGCAGCACCCCACACACAAAGGAGATGATATTTGGCAAAACACGTCCCTGTGTTCAAAGGCACACAAGAAAGGTTTTCCCCAGACTCCTCCAGGATATACCGTTGTGTAGTACCATTACAGATTTCGCTCTGATCATTTAGTCTTTAACAATCTCTGTCAGCCAACAACCTCAGCTGGTCCTCTTCCATAACAAACCCCACCGGATATTCTGATGAGCCCAGAAAAAGGGCCTCCCTTGCCATTACTCTTAATCACCTTTTGCCACCTCTCCTCACTTTACAGCATGCAAGTCAGTAAGCAGTGCTACATCTCCTCATCACCAGCATTGCCTCACCCACTTGCCTCTCCAGGTAACCGCACAGAACACACAGCTGCTGCTGCAGGACCCACACATTAACATCCCTTCTCTAACCCATTTCTAAGCAAATCAGCCTTGCACAGGGTAAATCTGTGCAAGGGAAGGGTCCAGGCTGCAGCAGCAAGGGAAGGACCTTGGCTTACTCAATGTTTACAGGAGGTATAGCCAGCACACGGTAAGGGTGTGGACTCCTAAAGCAATGGCTCTGTGGTCAGCCTAGGAGGACAGCAGCCATATTCCTCACCCTGACTGGAAGAAGCCTATTGCTTGTGAAGGAAAAAGGAGGTGAAAAGAGCAACTATAAAAGAGCACATCTCCTCCTCAGACCGCCATTAGCATACATAAGTGCTCCAAAGCTGAAAAGGAGCTCCCCCATTGGCACTGGGGCCTTTATTACAAAACTAGTAAAACTCTTGTGTGAGAAGACTAGTAAAACTCTTGTGTGAGAAGACTAGTAAAACTCTTGTGTGAGAAGACTAGTAAAACTCTTGTGTGAGAAGAGATCTCTGAAACTAAAAGATGAAGCCAATTTCTACTTATCATAACAAAGCCCTCTGAGTAGGTAGTTGAGTGCTGAGATTTACAACAGCTAGGGGAAATGGGTTCTTACTGGTGTGGTAATTATTGACTCAGATGGTCTGCAATCACTGGGATAGGACTAGAAGAAACACTTGGGATATTTTTTAATGCTCCCTGCTTGCAGATAAAAAGCCTTCTCTTCTTCTTCTTCCCTGTCTTAAGCCTACAAGAAAAGTGTTTTACTTTAGGTATTGAACCTCTTCATCATTTAAGGGAATGCAAGGCAGCTGAGTGAGTTGTTACCTCATCAATACAGTCCAGCCTGTAAGAGCTTCCCTTGCCTTACTCGACAAGAGAGAGCTGAAAACAGATAGGAAGAAAAGTATATTCAGGACAGCAGGAAAAGCCCTTTCCCCCCCCCCTTCTCCAGTTGGCAGTATCTTAATGTTATCCACTTGCATCACAATCACCCCACACTATCACCCATACACCACAATGTCACCACAAATACACACAGAGTCCTGCTCCTCCCTTTCTTCTCCCCATCCATTACAGATTATCAGCACAGAAACACTTGGGTACACACTTCCATCCATATAGATTGCACATACCTCGCACATTAACAAACACATCATTTTTCACACCCGCATTGCCCAGTAACGTTTATAAAACATGAGACTTTACAGATAACATTTGTACTGTGTATCGACCTAAAGCATCCTATTCTACTTACCCGAGTGCTTCTGTGATTTCTTTCATCAGACTCATTCCCCATTTAAGAACACCCTTGAGCAGCTCAAAAAACACATTATAAATAAATGCTGCCAGTATTATGCAGGCCAGTTCTTCGTGTCCTTTCCTAAACCATCTACTTCACTAAATGGGCTGTGGAGGCATCTTAATTTTTTCTTTTTAAGCCCAAAGTCTTCTACAATTAACCAATGAGGTGGGGTTATAGGGGGGATGCATTAAAACAAGCTGGGTTGGTTTTTCTTTTAAGCAAATTGCTGATTTGAAACAGCTGCTATTTTTCAAGGGAAAGGGTTTGTTTAGAGGGATTTTTCAATGTAAAGCAATGCTGAAGGAAATGTTGTATAATTTGTCAAGGCATTCATTTTTTTAAATAAAATGCTCAGGGTGAGGAAATCAAAATTAATTTTCATATTGACAGCTAAGTTAGAGTAATAGTAGGTAAAAGTGAAAATATCAACACGAAATTCTTCTAAATTATCAAAATGTAATTTTTCATAGACCCTAATCATTTGCTTCTCCTCCCCATCCACATGCACCCAATTTTCGACTTGGGAAACAAAAAAGAAAAAGAAAAATTCAGCTTTTGAGTCCAATTTATGAATCTGATCTCCGTCAGAATATTTGAAGCACACTGTGCTAAGAAATTAATCCATTCGAGGAAAAGGCTGCAGTATGCCACTAGAAAATCCCACCCACCCGCAGTGCTGGGGTGTATAGGTACTTTTATTCTTCCAGCCCCCACAGGGCAGGAAGGCCAGTGCACCATGCAGGAGGAACAACCATTCCGCCTCCGAGCCACCTGCCTCCCAGTGCGTACTGGAAGCGCAGTAGCAGGGAACCGCAAGAATCCTGAGCCACAAAATTAAGGAAATATAGTGATTAGGGGGGAAAAAAAGTATCCTGCGTGCGGGACTTGGAGCATCTAACCTAAGGGGGAAGGAGCAAAGCCTGTCTCTGTGCCAAAGCCCCTGAGCACAGGCAGGCGGGGGACAGGCAACCCATTGCATCTCCCCTGGCAGCCTGTGTTAGCCACTTGGCACAGTGGAGCCCATAGGTCTCCTGCCAGCCTCAGCTGCGCTTCCTCCCTACACCCCCATCGCCTGCTATTCAGCCTCAGCTCGGCCGTGCCCAGCAGTGCCAGCATCGCTCCCCTTCTCCCCCGTGTTTGGTGGCTCTGGGAGAACAGAGAAAGGCAAGGAGCTGCTTTTGCGTTCACCGGTACACCCCCAAGTGGACAGCAAGGAAAAAGGGGAGATAAGGCACGGACAAGTTTTGGATGGCTTGCAGAGGTACAGGCTCAGCTGGCTGGCTCTGGAGGGATGTGCTCACAAAGCTCTTGGAAGCGTTCCGACGGGTCAGCGCCTGTCAAAGCCAATACTGCAGTTTCCTGGGGTAAGAGCTCCACAGAGTTGTGCTCAGCAGGGTTACAGAAGTGTTCAAGGCTTGCTACCACGGCTTTCAGTGAATAACAATTACTTTGAAATAAATATTGGGGGGGGTTGTGTTAGTTTGTTGGGTCTTTTTAAGGGCACAATACTTTCTCACTCCTTTTTAACTCCTTCAAATATCTTCAGGCTTGGTTGTGAGGTGCCATGCTCCTCCCAGGCAGCTCCAATATTCCTGCTTGCCATTCTCTCACCCTTCAGTCCAGAGAAAGGAAATTACTGCTGGCTGTGAAACTAGATCCAGCAGTGGTCTGGTTTATATCATGTCTTAAGTTTGGGAGCAATAGAAAAAGCAGCTCCAGGTTTGCAAACAGTCACACACCACACCATCTGATCCCATCCCAAAACCAAGGGAGGGCAACTGTGTTGCCTCTGCCTTCTCGGAGTGTACCTAGGAATACAGTCCTCAAAAGACCTTCCCTGATGTCTTCAAAATCAGAATAGAAGTGACTGATACAACTGTGGCAATAGTAACTAACTAAAACAGAAGGTAAAATCCTGTACATGCCTGTACCCTGGCATAAGCTCTGGCTATAAGAAAGGACTAAAAAAAACAGCTCCTGGTTGTGGGGCTAGCATCAGGATGCTCTGGTTGCAACTCCAGGAAAGGCTTGTGACTTGGAAACACTGCGTGGCGCAAACACCATTGACTACAGGCTAGAAATCATGCATCAGAAAGACAGGCAATGTTCAGCATCAATGCTATTTGCCAGTGTCCATCTTTCCTGACAGGTCTGTGCCTAATCCTCCAGAGCAGAGGGAAGTTCACATCAAGCTACACAACTTCGTTGCTGACATTAGCTACTTATGTTAGACAAGAACTGGCTCTCCTCTCACCCCATGTACAACCTCTGTGCTAGGAAAAAGTCCTCCTGTCAGAAACAGCCATTTCACAGCAAGCAAAGAAGTTAGCTGGAAGGTGCTGTTGCTGGATTCACAGTCCAGACTTCAGAGAATGTAAGTTTGAGAGAAAATATGTGACAGTGAAAAGCATGTGTATGCAACCTAGAAACAGAAGAAGTGAGACTGTATGAAAAGGAGTGTTCAGTAAATGTGAGAAGTGACAGGTGTGAGGCTGCAACAGAAAGCATGTGTGTGACAGGGAGCCTGCCTGTACAGGAATTTGCTTAGTGGACACAAAATAGAGGAGAGCAGTACATGCAAGATTGTGTGTAAAAGTATGAGCTAAGAGGAAGTGAGGATGCTGTGACTGGCACATCTCCAGCCACGGCACTCATGCACTAGTATGCACAAGAGTGAGAAAAAAAGCACTCTGTGTGTGTGTGGTGAAAATGTGTGTGAGTGAGATACCCTCTAAGGGTGCAGCTCACTACAAATGTAAGACTGTGAGGCACACAGTAGGCCAGATAGAGTACATATATGTTCTTTAGTTATATATTCACCTATATGTGTGTATATGTGTGCACACATGCAGGCTTACAAGACTGGTGCAGCAGGATAGGCGAGGGATTTTAATATGTAAGCAACCATGAGCACTAGTGTGCAGGATGGAAGCTTGAAGGAGGGACGGGGGAAGAGAGGAAGGGAGAATGTAAGCTCAAGAGAAGCAGACTCTCCAGGAATTGCATGTGCTAGGGAGCTAGAACTGTGTGTGCCAGAGTGAGTTTATTCATCTTCCCTGCTATATTCATGAGCGTGTGTATGTGTGTGTAAGTGAAGGACCACTGGTGTGTATAAATGAGTGTGGATCACGTAAAAGCTGCAATTTGGAGGGCTATGCTTATATGTACATATGTGACATGTATTTATATATACAGCATGGGATGCATTAACCCTTAACTCCTGTTTACAGAAAGCATCTCAAAACCAGCTAGCGTGCCTGTCATCACTTCAAACTAAATTCCATACTCACACTTGGCTCTTAAAGCAAGAAACCCAGCTGGCAATTCTCCACTGAACAAAACCCCATACCCAACAAATTTTCTTCTTATGTCTTTCCTCCATCACTCTTTTTTTTTTTTTTTTCCCAGTGGAGGGGAAGGACATAATATTTTCGCAGACGGACCAGAGGCATAGAGATTTGTCTAACCTCCCCTTCTCTGGGCAAAACCAAAATAAAAATAATTTAAAAAAACAAAACAAACCAACCAACTAAACAAGCAAAAAAAAAAGAAACTTAACACGTCTCTTCAGGAAGGAGAATCAGTACTTATGACTCAAAGTGCTGAGAAACACTGATTGTGGATGGAAGGGATATCCACCTTCACCCACTACTCTTTTGCTTTGCAAATCTTATTGAATGCCAACCCCCCCCCCCCCAGCTTCCCCTCTGCAAAAGCATAAATACAGCAGCAAAGTCAGTCACATGCAGTGCCCTCTAACCATAGGATTCACCAGCAGTGATCTCTCCTTGGCTTATTTCCTGAGGTGGGGGGAAGGTTTAGAGGGGAAGAGGGGGGAAGAGGAAGCTCCAGCTTCCAGCTCCATGTTTCAGGCCATCCTCAGTCCATCAGCCTCAACTGAAGCAGAAGGGTTTGAGGAGATTGCAAGAAAGAACTCATCACATACCTTGCAAGGAGAAGAGGGACAGGAAGAAGCCCAGCACCCAGATACTGTGCAGCCAGTAGGTCCTCATGCTTCTCTCTCACTCGCTCTGCTTCCTCTGCCTTTTTCTCCGTCTCTTCGCTTCTCTCTCTCCCTTTTTCAATTTATCTTTTTTTTTTTTTCCCTTCTCTCCTCTCAAAGAAAATGGGATTCGTGTCTCCCTTCAGTCCCTCTGGGCTCTGCTTTACCAGCTCTGACAATCCAGTCGCAGCGCAAGCTGACCTACGGTGGCCAGATTCCCAAATAACCTCGCACTCTCCCCTTTAAGTGCTGGAGAAAGGGGGGGCCAGGTTAGATGCTCCACCGTAGGCTGTGCTGGCTGTAAACACAGAGAATCTCTCTGTCTCTCTCCTGCAGCTCCAACTAAATGCGACTGTACTTAAACAAGCAATGCCTTATAGGACAGCGCTCAGAGCAGAACAGATCCCACCTCTGCCACCTAGTGTTGCAAGCCAGCTCATTTATTTCATTTTTATATATATAAATATATATATACGTTATGCTATAGAAATATGGTTCCCTCATTCCTCTACAAATGTATCTCTTGGATCACAGGTCTACGAGCCATGATGGGTTCAGGAGTCCCTAAGGCTCCAGCTACAGTGGACACGGGGAAGCGATTAAGCGAAGGAATATTCCTCATTGCCAAAAGAAGAAATGCAGCCAGGCAGGTTTGGTTTCTCAGCTGAGTTCTGCTTGACAAATTCTGAAGCAAGGGTCTCTCTGATGCTGGTGTCACTCCCGGGCAGTGCACAGGGGCCAGAGGGAGATTCAGACGCACCGATTGTAATTACAGAGCTGCCAAAGCTTCCAGGAAAAATAGCAAGCATCAGTCTGCATTAATCTTTGCTGGATTTCCTGTGACTTTCAGGCAATTTCAGAGGGACCAGAAAGAATCCTTCTGTGAGGGAAATCCAGCTTGCAAAGCCACTGTTTGCTCACAGAAAGCTTCCTCCACTGCCTCGCTCCTTTCAAATACAGGTTCCTCCTACCACACGTAACCCAAACTTTTTTTCCCCAAGGAGTAATTAGCTCCTGTAGCTCTACTGCCCCCTAAAATAATTGCCTCTGGTTAGAAGACCAACATTAATGAAGTGCTACTTAACATCCACACAGGGCTTTTCATCAGTCACTCTCCAAGCATTTCAGAAAAGCGTGTCCTTTCGCAGCTGGGGACAAGGAGGCAGTGTGACTGCACAACTTCTGAAAGGCCAGTCCCTGGGATGCAGTGTGACAGTCCAGGGCTGCCCACCCAGCCTGGTGGCCCCTCTTCAGGCCACATTGTGTTTTTCATGGGCTGCCACAGTGGCCCCTGAGGACACCAACACTAAAGGATACAAATCTTCAGTTTACACATTGGGGTGCAGAATGCAAAGGTGAGCACCTCATGTAGGAAAGGTCTGTAGGATTCTCATCACTAATGATGCCATTCTAGAAGCATTTCTTATTAGACTGCTGTAGAGCAAGCTGTTCTGTGAACAGAATACGCCAAGCCTGCCTCCCCGTGGGTTCTTGTCTGCTGTCTCAAAAATCCCCCATGCTGTAATGAAAGCCAGATTCCTTCATATTCCCTGTGACATCCCCCGTAGGAAGAAGAAATCCATGCTGTGGCTAGCCTAGAAACATGTGCTTGTTTCCTAGTGGACCAAAATGAAAGACAAAATGCAGTCACCATTTAGCCTGATTGGTTGCTGCCATGTACCACCTACGTAATTCACGGGTTTTCCCCTATGGAGGGAGTGGAACATTACCTAATCACCAGTTTTTAAGAGACATCCAGGAATAAGTTACTTTTTAGCCTTCCGCCCTCTTCTAAATGTGGTTGAAATTGGTTGCACTGAAAAGTTATTGGGAGGAAGAACATATGGACAAACAGATACACATGTACTATCAGCTAGGCTTCATTTACCAAGGAAATCAAACTAAAAATATTAGAGTGGATTAAAGTCAACTGACTAGTCAATGAGGAGCATGCTTCTTTTTTATGCTTTCCATTTTAGATAGTTTGCATCCTCTAATGCTGTATTGGGTCTGCATGGCAAAGTTTTGATGGGGAGGCTTCTGTAAGAAGCTGCCAGAAGCTTCCTCTATAACTGATAGTGCCAAGGCCAGATGGCTCCAAGACAAACCCACCTCTGGCCAAGTCCAAGCCCGTCATGCAGTGGGCTGATCCCAGTCCAAGCCTCTGGGATGACATATTTAAGAAAGGGGGCAAGCTGTGCAACAGCAGCCAGGAGAGAAGGGTGAGAATATGTGAGAGAAATAGCCCTTAATACACAAAGGTCAGGGAAGAAGAAAGGGAAGGAGGTGCTACAGGCACTGGAGCAGAGATTCCCCTGTGGTGAAGACCATGGTGAGGCAGACTGTCCCCCTGCAGCTGATGGAGGTCCAGGGTAGATCAGTTATGCACCTGCAGCTTGCAGAGGACCCCTTGATGGAGCAGGTGGATGCCCAAAGGAGGCCATGACCCCATGGGAAGCCCACATTGGAGCAAGCTCCTGGCAGAACCTGGAGCCCCATGGAGAGAGGAGCCCACACCGGAGTAGGTTTGCTGGCAGCACTTAGCCCGTAGGGGACCCACACTGGAGTAGGCTGTTCCTGAAGGACTGCACCCCGTGGAAGGGACCCGCACTGGAACAGCTCATGAGGAACTGCAGCCTGTGGGATGGACTCACGTTGGAGAAATTCGTGGAGGGCTGTCTCCCATTAGAGGGACTCCACACTGGAGAAGGAGAAGAATGTGAAGAGTCCTCCCTCTGAAGAGGAAGGAGTGGCAGAGACAATGTGTGGTGAACCAACTGCAACCCCCATTCCCTGTCCTCCTGCACCACTGCAAGGGAAGAGGGATCAAAAATCAGGAGTGAAGTTAAATCCATGAGGAAGGGAGGGGGCAGGGAAATATGTTTCAAGATTTGGGTTTCCTTCTTACTATCCTGATTTGTTTTGATTGGTAACAAATTAAATGAATTTCCCCCAAGTTGAGTCTGTTTTGCCTTTAATGTTAATTGGCGAGTGATCTCTCCTTGTCCTCATCTCGACCCACAAGCTTTTTGTCATATTTTCTCTCCTCCCGGCCAGCTGAAGAGGAGGAGTGATAGAGAGACTTTGATGGGTGCCTGGAGGCCAGTCAGGATCAACCTACCACAGATACCAAGAGAGCATGGTCTGAAAGACAGCAAAGCCAAAAATAAACTTGGCACTCCGCAAGATATGTTTGGAACTCAGTGTGCAGTGTGATGACAATCAGTTTGTAGGCTTGAAGTAGGAGACAGTTTTTGATTTTTGTTGCAGGAATCACCAAAAACATCTAGCTTGGGTTCAGAGACCAGCTAGGCCAGCACTTTAATACCATACCAGCTCTATACAATTCTGACACATGACTGCTCAACATTCCTCTTTTTGTTTGTCCTATACCTTTGTCATCCATCATCTCAGTGCCCAACACCTACATCTGATATCTATATTCATTTGTATTCTTTCACAAATTTTCTCAGCCCCATACATGGCACCAAAGCTCATCTGCTGTCTACCCCGACATCCCAGTTGTCCACAGTCACATACAGAAACTCATCTCCCACCTGCCTTACACATAATCTTAAAGGGCCCCACAACCTTACCACTTTTATCAGGTCATTATGCAACCATTTAAAGTCTGCTTTACCTACATACATCTGCTCATGACCCCATGCATAACCCCTTGATATGCAGCTCTCAAATGCATGGCCATCTCCCACTTTGGATATGAATATCCCATGGCCTATTTGGTCTCAAAGACTTCTTTGGAGTCTTTGAGCATTTACGTAATGAAATCGTATTGAAATAATAATCATAATCATAGAATCATTTTGGTTGGAAGGGACCTTTAAAGGTCATCTAGTCCAGCCTCCTGCAATAATCAGGAACATCTCCAACAAGGTCAGGTTGTTCAGAGCCCAGTCCAGCCTGACCTTGAATGTTTCCAGAATTGGGGCATTCACCACCTTTCTGGGCAATCTGTTTCCAATGTTTTACAATCCTTGTTGTAAAAAAAAAAAAATTTAAAAAAAATCTTTTTTATATCTAATCTAAATTGACCCTCCTGAAGTTTAAAACCATTACTCCATGTCCTATTGGAACAAGCCCTGATAAAATGTTTGTCCCCATCTTTCTTATAGCTCCCCTTAAAGTACTGAAAGGCCACAACATTTATTATAATACTTATTATAACAATTAATATTTATTACAGTAATTGTTAATACAGCATAGTAATTAATGATATGTTAATTATTAATCAATATATATGTATTTTAATAATTACACTAGTTATTGTAATAAGTAATAATAAATAACAGTAGAACTGTATCTCTGCTCCATAAATTGCACAGGGACGTGTGTTAGATGAACCCAGTATTGTTCCTATCCAGAACAGGCAGTGATAATTACAAGTCCAGAGAGAAGACACAAAGGAAGCAGCACTCACTCAGGCAGCAGCATCTTATACTTCCCTGGAGAAGCTGGCATGACTGAAAGGAGAAAAAGCTATTTCTTACAATGTGTTTGACATACTCCTAACCTTCAAAAACATTCCGAGCTGGATTTTGGCTCACTTGCTCATGCTGAGTCATACCAATGGGGTTACTCAGGACATTAGACTACTAAATATGAGCAGGAGTATCAGATTCTGTGGGCTGAAATTCTTTGGGATTGGTCTCCAGCCAAAGGTGAATCCATTTACATGTGGCCAAATCTCTCAGCTACCTACATATTGTGAGGACAAAAATAGAATCAAGAATTACACTCAATTCTCCCTAAATCCCCCAAACATTAAAAAAAACTCACCACCACCAAAACAGAAACAACCAACCAAAACTTGAAAAACACTGCAGTCCTTGTTCTTCAGTCCTTCCTTTTTAAACTGCTGCAGCTCTTCCAGTTAATCCAGAATTCAAATGCCAGGTGAACCAATGAAAAATCAGCAACTGAAGAGCACATCTACAATTCTGTATTGAAGAAAAAAAAAAGGTTGAATTCTGACTGAGCTTTGATTGATTGAAAGCCAGCTACTTCTAATGCATAGTGAAAGTATTTCATTAGGGCTGAGTGGATACATTTAGATGCACTGAGCATGGATGATCGTCCATTTTTTAATAAATAAATGTGCTTTGTGCTATTAACTGTTTAAGCACTCACACTTTCCTTTCTATTTCGTTGTAGCATTAGTCACTTCACGCAATATCAATATTAACTTGATTGTGCAGCACACACATAATATTTTCTCTTCCAACTTCCTGTACTGAACCTACCATTACATACTTCTCAAGCAGCCACAGTACAGTTGATGGAGGAACTTTTAACTTTTCCATTACGGGTTTTTTCAAATTACTGTTATTTAACTGTGCAAATGTAATGTTGCATTAACAAAAGGCTTAGTGGTTTTTTTACTGTAATAGAAATAGTATTGAAAACACAGTTGGCCATGCAAATTTTTCAAGCTTTACATAAGAGAATGAGTGGTCCTGAAATTTAAAGTTGAGAGAGCTTGTTAAAGTGAGCAGGAGTCAAGAGCCTAGATTACCCGGGGTGTTTTTTTTCTAGCTGTTTTAGTGCCCTGTCCTGTATGTCTGCCTCTGACATATGTGTATTACTACTTGCTTTACTGAGTGTTCTATCTGTGGGTTTCATGGCATGTCTTTGGACTAGTGCATCCATGATAAATAGCACATTTTAATGTGATTTAGAAGAGTGTTGTGGCATGTGCTGCACGTGATCTTGGGAAAGGGAGTGGAAGAAGATGTTCTCTCTGCAAGAAATACTCATTTGTCATGTGGTTCTGTGAAACCCACCACTACTGAAGGTCAAGGACTGCACAGTGTCCAGAAATGTTCTCCTAGAAGGAATACACAGTGTACCCAGAGCATGATAAATAGTCTCACACCTAGTTGGGCTCCTCTATGTAGACTGAGAAAACAGCATTCATGCTTCTCATTCGCCTTCAGCCTGATATTCAAGAGAAGCCAACCCTACTCAAACTATACTTTCCACCTTCTCTTTCCTTTCTGCCCCTTCATACTCCTTGTTCATGTTTCCACCTTTTCCCTCTCTCAGCTTCTTACCACACCCCTCTACCCTTCCTACCTCTTTTCCTCTCTACTGACTTCCTGTGAAACTCAAAGAGGGCAAAGCATCTTCTTGACACTTCTTGAAGAGAAAGATTTTCCACTGGGGTTTCTACAAGACTCGGAGCTGAAAGTAGCTTTTTTTAACCAAAAAATGCCAAGCCAGCAACTGCTGAAGGTAGCATGTGACTACATAGTAATTCTGTAAGATAAAAATCCACAGAAATAGCCAGCCAATGAGATAGCAACAGCACTCAGGGAGCTGTGAAAGGAAGGAAGAGATGGAAAGAGCCCTCATTTAATTTCAACAACCGTGGGATGACACAGTGGGGACTGAACCAAGAAGTCTTGGAGAGGAATGTGTTGCATGAACTGGTACAGCACAAATGACTGAGTTTCTTTAGCATCAGCCATAGCAGACCCATATCCTTTACAAGCTGGGTCACATAAAGGATATGTCACAAAAAAGCATTTGCCAGCAGTATACATTCACACATTGACATTGTCGCATAATTAGAATATAAAATAAATGGCATAACAGATGCTATCAACATGTCTACCACACTGTATCCATGGTGCCAGCTCCTTCTCCAAGGGGAGCCTCACCCAAGCCATGCTGAGACAGCCTGAAACACGGGCATGTAGAAACCACCCTCTAAGGAAATATACACACAAAGTTCTGCAGAAAGGGCCTCCACTCTTTCAACATTTGTAAGATTTTACGGGAAATCTGCAAGTGTGAACGACAACAAGAAAAAGAAAATTGGCTAGCACCCAAAAAATAAAAAACCAACAAACTTTGGCAGATAATTTTCTGAGTTGTCATGTTTTCTGTGGGAAAAGAGTCAGCTCTTTCAAGCTGGGAATAAAAATAATAATTCTGTTCAGCTCCTTTAAACAGCAGGGAATTCACAATCCAAAGGGAAAGGCCTTTACACCACAAAACCCTTGCTGTATCCAGTACTAACTGGCTTCTGCAGAGGCACAAGGAATCCCTCAGTGCTACAGAGTGCCTTTTAAGACAGTGTTTTTGCAGCCCCCCTCGTCTAAATCTCCACCAGAGCTTGGCAGCACAGAACTTGCTCACCTCCTCCTGAGATTCAGGGGTTATTCCCCCAAGCAGCATTCTACCAAAGACATTTCCTTGAAATAGCACCCAGCTTCCATAGCACATGTCTTTCTCTACCCAGAAGCAGCCTTTTATCCCAGCTTTTCGGGTCCTTAGTCACAGCTAGGGGCCTTGTGCTTCCCTCCATTAACACCCTGTGCCCCTGGGAAGAGCTGCTGCATGCTGCAGCCCAGCTTCCTGACCCATGGTCCCAACAAGCCAAGCATCGTGCTCCCCAGCTGGTACTTCCATCTTTAGGTTAAGGCTTGTTGACTTTGCTAGATAAATTGTAGGGTGACTTTAGAGACAGGACTACTGCTATATGCCTAGGCTCCCCAGTACGTGTCCTTTGTTCTTAAGGCAAAACAGGAAAAGAAAATGTGGCCATTTGCCACCTACACCTGGTTGACTGAGCTACAGCCCATCCACCTGACAAAAGAAAGTCCCAAACAAATGACTGCCAAATCTACACTTATCACCCAAATGAGATATGGGAAGCAAATGACAACAGTCTCATTGTCTGCAGAGAAAGCTGACCTGCACATAGATGAACACACGACTGACATTTTCTGGACAGAAACACAGAAAAGCAGCAAGTTTTTTATGACTCTTTTTATGTCAGGGCATCCATACTCAGCAGTATGGAAGGCAGAAGGACCTTGTGCCATGTGATCATTCCCATTGCAAGAGTCTCCTTGCAGTGGTTCACAACATCCTGAAATTATGAACTCCCAGGCTGATGTTTTTCAGACCTAGTCTCTTACCCAAGGATGGATTTTTATGGTTTTGGTTTTATTTTTGAAAGCTTGAGCAAGCAAGGGTTTGGCTGTTTAAGATACTTGGGACTTGGGGAGTGCTTTATGATTAGTGGAAGAAACAATTCGTGCCTTTTTTTAACAGTTCCAGTGCAGAAATTACCATGGATAGTTAGTTGAAAGGCTAGTAATGTGAGGCAAGATTTACAGGAAGAAGCAATATCTTTTATTAAACTGAAAAATATATCTGAAAGAACAAAACAAAACAGGCTTTGCAGAAATATGGGCTTGCATGCCCAAAAGTCTATCCAGACTTTTAACTATATGCTGTCAAATAACGGTCTGTACTTCTCCCTACAAATCTCCTCTTGTTTATGTCTTTAGCCCATCAGTACAATTGAAGTTAAGTCTCTTGTGGTGAGGACATTACCCAGAGAAGCAGAAAACATGCAAACATGGTTGCATTGAGTTGGTCTTCCTTTAGCTAAATCACAGGTCCTGGAAAATACTTCTTGAAAATGCTTCATGAAAATGCTTGTGTTTCAATACTGTGCAGAGAGTAATCTTTGTGTGGGCAGGGCTCCACAGATTTCTATACATCACTGTAGGTCAGGTATCAAGCCAGATAAAAGCACTTGAAAGACTCTCACCAAACTCAGTGGCCTCTGAGCCATCTCCCTTCAACAGCCAAGTCACTCAGGCATCCCTTTCCCTCCCTTGCTCTGTATAAGTGTCCATGCACTTCCCCTGCCACTGTTTATCAGTTGTACTGCAGGGGTGGTACAGAGCCCTTGCTGAGACCAAGGCCTGTTGTGATAGATTGATAAATGCTCTAGAAAAGGATCTTGAGAAAATATTTCAAGCCACTGACAGCAGGTGCTAGACTCATCACACTGACCAGAGAGGAGCCTACAGCACACCTACTATTTAAAAAAGATGTCTGTGATGCATTTGCAGGCTCTCACTTAACAAAAAACATGAGGAGACAGTTTAAAGTTTGCCACTACCTGATCTCTGCTAGCCTTTGCAGTGTTAATAGTCTCTGCCATTAGCTTCTTTTTTGAAGCAAGATTTTTCTCCTGTAGTTCTTTTATCAGACAGAGGATGATCAGGAGGTTAAAAAACACATTATTAGCATTAATGACTATTATTATTTATACCCGTGTACAAACTGCACAAGCATAGGAGAAGACACAGTCCATTTCCCCAAAGAGCTCACAAATCTTATTTATGATAAGGAATCACAGACCATGTATCAATAGTAGAAGAGGACAGTGGGGAATAAGGAGAACAACTGTATTAAACAAAAACCTCTTCTGCAGCTTGGGTAAGATACTGTCTCCAGGGGCCTGCTTCCTCTGCCAGAAAATATGGATACAGGGGTTTTCTCTGCAACAACACTTTCCACTATACTAGGGGGTTCTGTGGCATGTCTTTTTGCCCTCTCTTCTTCCCAGGAACTTATTAATCCATGGCTCGAAGTCCATGACAGCGATACACAAGCGGCAGCATCCAGAATGACAGAAATTACCGGGTTTTGTACAGTTCTTTTCACTTGTTGATCAAGAGCTCATTGTTAATATTTTACAAATGGGGAAACTGAGGCGTGTGATGGTGCAATAGCTTTCCCTAACGTCACCTATTTTATATCCACAGAGAACCCTGAAATAGATCCTTAAGGTGTACTTCTCCCAGAGTGGATCCATTTATTCTCTGAGCAGTGTCTTCCACCAGTAGAACCATTTATTGCCAAGAGATCATACAGAAAGATAAGAGACATAAGAGAGGTGTAGCATACATGCTACAGTTTTTCCCACCAACAGCAAAGTCAACAAGCATAGTGAACTAATTAGACTAGCAGACATTTCTATTGTAAGTAGCCTCAGAAGTTAGCATCTTAGAGAGAGAGGGCAGACCGGTGGTAAATGCAACTTCCACTGACTTGGAAAACTTGATTTTACTACAGTATTTCTGGGCCCAAACATTTAAAACACTATTGCATATGATGTGGAAATTCCATGAGGTCCTAGAAATTCTGAAATGCAGAGTCCAAGTCCTTCCTTGGTCACAAATTTCATGGGTCAGTTTAGACATTAAGGGAGCTTGTATCAAACTTTATTTTCTCATTGGTTAAAATGGGGAAAACAGAGCACAGATGAGAGTATTCTGAAAAACCATTAAAACGTTCATGCTGTATAAGGAATTGGAAAATATATAAAAATGCATTTAATCTGTACAACTTTCCCTCTCGGTGCAGTTTCATTTCAATAAGTGCCCTGGAGAGGTTACACCTTGTAAGTATCTTGTAAAACTGAGACTGCTGCATTGCATCCTCAGTGATCTCAGGGCAAATGCAAGACTGAACAATGACTCCATATCTGGCTGTGCGTGATTCCACCTCCCCAACAACTTCACTTGAGAAATCAATGAAGCAAAATATGGCATATTTTGGGGCTGTATGGGAAGTAAGTTTCTTGTAGTTTTACACTTAGAAAACAAGAATCTAATAGAACCATCCTTCAAGTTAAGCAGAAGAGATTTGCTACTAAAGGCAGAAGGTGACTGTGCTTGCCATGAAACTGTCAGTGGTCACAACTGTAAGAAGGTCATAGAGATATTCGTAGTTAGCTGCTAAATTTATTCAATACTTTTAGACTCAGTTTAGATGGACTGAAGTTACCCCAAGGTCGAACTTCTCTATGGTGCAGACGGTAAGCTTATAAATTCAAGCTCAGTTTTAGACCAGACACATATTTCAGAGTCCCCAGCACTCTATTTGCCTGAACACGCTTGGTGAGTCACTGGGTCAACAGGCATGTTTATGCAAGCATCCAGTTGGCACTCTGAATGCCAGCCACAGGGACAAGATGCAAATGTGGTGCATGGTCTTTGGTCTCAAGACCAGTTTTGTAGCAGTGCAGACATAGCTTCAGTTTAACTTGTGAATCTCTTGTGCTCCCAGAATGCTTGTTTCTCACTCCTAATAAGCAGCATGTTCTTTATCAGGCTATTGTCAGAAAAACAGGTCTGGAAATTGCATTGTGCTGGACCTTGCTTCAGTATCAATGAGCTTAGCTTCAATATTAAAAGAGAAAAGACTGCTCTGAGTTACATCAGGAACTGATTTAAAGACTCATTTGCTCCTTCCCAGATGCTTTTCTTTGCCAAACACAGCCTGTCTGAACTGGGAAGTCTGACCCTATACAGACAGCTCCTGGACAGAGTTAGCCAGATAGCATACATTTCTGCAAAGGAAAACTTGTATTGTTTTTCACAGAGAAGATCCAGACTAGGACTGTAATCAGTATAATAGAGATTGTAATGGACGAGCCAAAAACAAATGGACAAAAGGTTTCTCTGGCCCTCCAGAGCGTAGTTGACACATGCAGACATTGCAGCCCTACATCAGTGAATGAAGGATGCTATGTCCTAGAAAATGCACTAATGTGTGTCTTACGGCATCTTTGCTACACTACCAGGTGCAGGTCAAAGGAAACTGATCTTCTAATGCTAGAAAGAAAGATATTCAGAACATACAGTCAGTCTTTCCTCTGCCCTCCGCACTGAGCATCTTTGTGTTCACAGGTACCTTGGCAAAGGCAGCAGTACATCAGCCCCTTATTCTGTGCCTTTCCCCTTCACATTTAGTAGGGGGCTTATCTGAAAACTGTCTCGCAGAAGAAGACAGGGAAAAGAGGCCATCTGCATCTCAGTTGTCAGGCTGTTGTAGACAGGGGCAGGGAAGGTGGAGATTTAGATGACAGCTGCCCGTACAAGCGGCAGATGAGTGAGGAACTTGACAATGGAAAATAATACAATGGAAATAGAAAAAAAATATTAGAAAATAGGCCATAACTTCAAAAGAAAAGTGATATGAATAACCAACCCCAGTGGTCTCTTATGTTGGGCATTAGCTTGGATCTCTAAGACTATGCTCCAAATGGATTCTGAACTTAGAGAAGACTCCTACATTTCCTTTCCTCTGATTTCTTTCTAGGGGTTATGAAGTGAAAGCTCCCTGACATCTTTCCAGTGAGCTCTGTGGGTTTTTGATCTAGGATTTCCCCATGCTGCTCTGCCTGTCCCAGCTGAATAGGTAGCTCCTCAGGTCCAACAGCACTACTGAGGATGCTGGATGTCAACACTTCGAGCATTACTGTGCTGGTGGCTCTGATCACCTTGCATTCCCAGGATGCTACATCCCCCACGGAATTCAGTCTCACTTGATTTGGGTGACAGAGAGCTCCCAACTTATGGGTGACTCCTTCATTGCCTGAACTTTGTAAAACTAAGTGGAAAGAACAGGATTAGGCTTATTCAGAAACACTGTCAGGAGCAAGCCCATGACCTTGCACCCCAGCGAGCAGTGATCTATGGGATGTGTTGATTAATTGTAGATGGTCAAAGTCACTTGTAAGCTATTTATCACAGTCATCATTAGGTGTCATAAGGGACCTGTAAGAGGCCTGGTTAAGAGGGATTGCTCACATTTTTCTTTAGCTTTCATCATATTCAAGAGCTAGCAAGGACCCATGGCTGGATTAACCTCTTATTTACTAAGGATGAAAAAAAAGAGGGCCAAACGCAAGACCTTAGGTTAAAAGGGGAATATTGCAGCATGCCCATGGTTATTACCAGAGTCACCAGCAGAACTCAAGTCATCTGAGCTCTGTAGCAACCCAGCAAGGGCACTACTGATGCCTGGTCTCCTCATGATCAAACTCTCAAAATGAGAATAAAGTCCTCATGTCAGAGACCCAACAATTGAATGAGCACCATAAGGGCATGTGTACATCTACTTTGTCACTCTTGACTCCTGGATGCTGCCACTTGTACATTGGTGGGCTTTGGGCCATGGATTAGTAAATTGCCAGGAAGAGTGGAGAACAAATTAAAACACAGACATAACCCCACTGAGACCTCCTGTAAATCCATCCACAGTCAGCTGCTGTGGGAGTCATAACTCCCCAGAGTTTTAAAAGCTATGGCTTCTAACAAGTCAAATGAAAACATTTTATCAGGTCAGTACCCCAGATGCTAGAGACATGAGTGCTATTGCCTTCTAGGTATGGGAAACCACAGTTAAGGATCTGCTCAGAAAGATGCAAAATAGTTTCTCTAGATGTTTGCAGAATGGGTGCCTCTACCTGCAACTGCAATGCCTTGCAGCAGTTGAGCTTGCACCTGACACTGTATTATTCTTCACAAAGGAAAGAAAATCAAAGAGAGCTGGCTGAATAATCCTACTGTCCTTCATATAGAATGGCTCTACGTATCTAAATGGCCTCTTTCTCTTCACTGGGCTGGTTAGGAGAAGGGCCAGACCTCATTTTTGGAATAAACAATCCTAACCATTCTCTGGGACCCTCTGCATCAAGTTCCTTCTGATGGACACCTGACTAATGATGCCATTGTTTGCAGTCCCTTCTGCGGGCATAAGAAATCCTTCCCCCTGTAAATAGGAGATCCTCTAGAAGCAAAGGAATTCAGAGGTTGGCACTCATTGCAGTCTAGGACTTGACAACCCCTTTGATGTGGTTGTTTGACTTTTGCCTCGACTGTGGCAATCAACAATAGTAAACAGAAATATCTGTGTTATCCAGAATTTGACTGATAGAGGTGCTGTGCTGCAGTCCCTTGAGGAGAGCAAAAAATACAAAAATACCTGAGTCGTATCTTGGGGAGAGAGGTTCATTCCCTGTCAAATAAAAAATAAAATTAAAAAAAAAGATATTTACGTAAATCTGTAAACCTCCATAAGATTTAGGGTTTTGTGAGGAGATGTAAAATTGAGGAGTAAGAAGGAGGAAAACAATGAGAGATGAAAAGATAAAGTAATTGTCTAATGTGCATCTTTAATGAACTAAAACATATTCTCCCCACAAAGGGCCCATAAGAGAAAAAATAAGATTCCTCATATACACCTTCAATCTAACACTGAATTATTTGTGGCAATTGGACCTGCAGCCTCACATGAGAGGATCTCATAAAGAGGAAGGGATATTGTAAGACTACTGTATGCAAACGCACCCAATTAATTCAAGAGCATCATTGTTATTTCATTTATATAGCACCATAGGGGTATGCAGTGCTTTACAGACGATTAGGGGCTATAAAAGTTTAGAGAAAAGATGAAGCAGAAAGCAAGTAGCTGGCAACTAACTGGAGTACAAGCTCTGACTAAAAGCTCTCACCTTGGTGTTTATGGTTTGTTTGTTTGTTGTGGTTGTTTGTTTGTTTTTTGTTGTGGTTGTTTTAAGGTTCAAGGAGTGGTTTTTGGCACTAATCCCATTTTACAGGGAGAGAGAAAGACCGTTTAACATGACTGTTGGGCCTGTTCCAAGGATGCAAAGTTAGAAAACATACTCATTAAAACAGGTCTGAAGAAACAAAACAGAAACGTGCACAACAAGGAGCAGGGAGATAAATTTGTGATAAACTGTAAGTCATTCCTGATAATTCAATGCTTTGATAAATTTTTGGAGGAAACAAAGACTGTGTATGCCCAGAATTGACTGGCTAAGGCTCCAGTAAGATTGGTGTTATGCTCCTAAGTTGAGACAGACATGCATAAAGCATGTCCTGTCACTTATGTCCTGCATTTGCAGCTCAGGGCTACTCTCGAATCCCTAGCTGTGTTTTAGCTGGCATGAGAACAGTCAAGACCAGAAGCAAAAAATCATGCAACTCAGGATTCCAGACAGAGATCTTATTAATGGGATCTAGACCGACTTTTGTGCTGCAGCACTAAAATATTTCAGGAACAGCTGGACCTTATATCTACCCAGAAGCCATACAATGAGAACATAGCAGCTTTCTGAAGAAACATGTGCTTTTCTCATAGCAGCATATGACACCTGTGCTCTGTTGATGGCATGAAGCCAAGATTTTGAGTTTTACTGTATCAGTTGTGATCTGAAAATGGGTAGATCTTTAGAAGTTCTTTGTTGCTGTTTGTTATGTGGTTTCTGTTTGGGGTTTTTTGATTACTTTTGTGGGGGGTTTTTTGTTTGTTTTGATTTGGTTTGGTTTTTGTTTTTTAAAGACATGGGAAAGTTTTTTATTTGTTTTGTTTATCAAAATGGTCACTGGGAAATATTTTTAAAAAGTAAAAATTTAAAAATATTAAAAGCCTTTTTTGGTTGTTAACTAGGATATTCTTCATAAATAAGCCCTTTTTTTTAAATCTTAACTGAAATTTTCTACTTCTCTTTTTTTGGTAGGGTGAAGAGGGGAAAATGAGTCTTTTCTCCACGCTTCCAAGTAATTTTGGCTTTCAAAGTTTCAGAGTTGTTTGCTCAGGCTCTGCTTTTTCCATCAGTTCTGGAGTAGTTTCTGAAATGTTTTTTTGCATTATTTCCCAAGAAAATATGCATTTTTTTGCTATTGTTCAGCAGCTCCACCACTGATGACAGGCCACCTAAAGCTTACAGACTGGTATTAGCACATTTTACAAGTTAGTTACTCAATACTCTGGACTGAAGTTTGCTGTGTTAAAAAAATAGTTAAATTTCCTACCAGTATGTTTGACCTTGAGGTAACTATTCTCTAAACTAGTTTTATTTATAGAAAATTATGCGTGGATCATCTCTATCATTCTATTGAGATGCTAATGCCTGTTTAAACCTATCTTATGCTACTGTAGTTTATTCCTTGTTCCTGTATGATATAAAGTACTTTTCTACTGATTTTGCTGCATCTACACTAAGGAAAATTATACTGTGGTAACTATTTCAATATATTGTAGGACAGATTGAAAGATTTCTGGTTGAAGCCACTGGTAAAATCATTAATTTTGTGGGGGAAGGGAAAGGAATTGAGAAAATGTTACATTTTTTGCTTAGAACAGTACTTTTTTGTGTGCGGGTGTGTTCGTATTATTCAAATAACAAAAAATCATCAGCGACAAACATCCTACCTAACCTTTTCCCAGCCTTCCCTTAAACAATGCTAAATGCTGTCCTTCAGTAGCCCACGCAGTCAAATATACAGCTAAATCAGCTTTTCATTCTCTTGGCCAGGATCCACAAACAGTGCTCCTCCACAGAGGATGCATGTCCGGCTCAGAGAAGCATCATCTTTGGCTGCCTGGAACTGATGGCAGCAGCCTCCTGTCAATCTCCATTCTTTTGAAGTGACCTGCATCCCTCAAATTCCAGCTCCAGAAAATTAAAGGGCAGTAAATTAAGCATTTCTAGGCCGTGCTACAAATATCTGTTTTCTTTTCACAGCTTGGCCCAAAGCACCAAGTACATGATGTTCCTCAGTTATTTACCCCTACGTCCCTGATTTTAGGCGATGTACGTAGTTCTTCAGCTGAGTCATGAACCTAACCTGACACTTGACTTCTGACAAAGATGGGTTGTAGCTTTGCTGTTCTCCACAAAGAGCTTCTAGAAACTCCATCCCGAGTTTCCTTGGAAACAGTGTATGATCAGCATAATGCTCCGTGGCACTTGACCATTCATCTCCATGGTGGTTATAAAAATCCCATCAGAAAAAGCCTTCAAGCTTTCTTATCCCATTAAAAAAAAGAATCCAGATACTCAATCCTTTGATTCAACAGTAAAACAAACAATAAAATTCCTCATTAGACTAATTGGGCCAATACTGTTGAAATACATGATGGGCCTAAATCTCAATTCTAGTTCCAAACTCAAGAAGATAAGATCTGAGGCAATATCCATTATGCCTGTGGGGTTTGTCTACTTGGTAATTACTATTAATTATGAAAAAGTGGTTTTTTTCATTTTTGTGGCACCTAAAAGTTTCCTACATGTTTCACAATGGAGGTGTGGACCCTAGTAGAGTGAGCTGAATCTTCCTGATATATACTTTTCTTAATAACTCTTCCTGAACTCTCTTGGATCTGCACAGTGCAGGTTGGAAAGCATCGTAGTACTCCTCTACAGGGGAATTATGGGACAGGTCATGAATAAATGGGGTTCATTTTCCAACTACAGCCCCTACTGTGATTAAGGCTATTTTTTATTTCCTTAACCTCTTGAGTCAGGCATAGAAAAAATATGTCCTACAAAGCCATTAGACAGAACAGTGATTCATGGAAATAAGTGATTTTTTTCCCCTCTCATTTTTTGTTTGTAATTAACAGTCTTCTCAGTAACTACCATGATGGCAACACTGGCCCACGTGACAGAAGGTAATGAAAGAGAAGAGAAGGAGAAGAGAGGGGAGGGGAAGGGAGGAGAATGGAGGGGAGGGGAGGTTCGGAGAGGAGAGGGGAGGTTCAGAGAAGTTCGGAGAGGTTCGGAGAGGTTCGGAGAGGAGAGGTTCGGAGAGGAGAGGAGAGGAGAGGTTCGGAGAGGAGAGGTTCGGAGAGGAGAGGTTCGGAGAGGTTCAGAGAGGAGAGGAGAGGAGAGAGGAGAGAGGAGAGAGGAGAGGAGAAGAGAAAGTTATTGCACTAGAACAAACTCTGTTATATTGCAGAGGATATTACAAGTGAAAGGCAGAGAACTGCATTGCCTAAGACTGTGGTGATGCTATGAGAGCCTTTCTCAGTCCTAAACCGTTCATTAACATGGAGAGATTTTGATTTAATAACTGTGATCAAAATCCCACTGAATGAACTGGTCATTATGTACCCAAACTGAAGATGCTCACCAAGGTTTATGAACTTTGAATAAATTTAAGTATTCATTAAAAGGACCAGCTAGTATATCAGTTACATAAGGAAAGCATCCAAATGATACTGTTGTCTGAAAAAGCCCTGACCTTTCAGAAAGCAGGCAGTACTGCTGTGCCAACGAAAAGAGCAGCTAAAGATGTTAAGGAGAATCTGAGTGTAATACATTAAGTAGTGACCATGCTTAATGAGCAAGAAGGCAAATCGTTATAAGAGAGATCTCATTCTGCTTGAAGGGCTCCTATAAACACAAGGACAACATCAAAAGGTATGTGAACATCATGGCTTCATCTATTTAAATAAATAACAATGTCAGTAAGCATTTCCAGGCACTTGAACCACATAACCTACATTTTTCAAGTGTTAGAGTGATTCCTGGCATAGTTTGAACTCAGCCCAAGTTCCATTTTCTTAAACAATTCTTGGGCACAGGGTGGGAACTCACAGGGTGGTCCAGGGACCATTTCTAGTTGGCAGTTTAGATGTGTATCCCTGGTTTGCAGGTTAAGAAAGCTTAATGCTATGGAAACTGGTTATTTTGTGCCAGCTGGGATCAGCACCAGAGAGAGGTCGTGGAGTCCTAGCTATATAGTGAGTGCCTGGCAAGTTTCCTTGAGCTGGATTTGTAGAAGAATCATGGCAAACAGGGAGGGAAAGATAATCACCTTGGGTCCATCTTCTGCAACAGAAACTCTTTTTGTTATATAGATTTTATACTGTAGCAGCTGACATGAGTTCTGGCAAAAACTCACAGCAGAGCTGGACCAACGGAGTAAAGATGCATAGTAAAAGAGAACAGAGTGACAAGCCCAGAAGTTCCTCAGAATTTATAACAAGATCCAAGGCCTCTGTTGCCACTCAAGGCCTTTATTCAGTGCTTCCAAAACAAATGCAAATTGATGAGACATAGGTTTGCAATAGTAGCATACAGACAAAAGAGAAATCCTAGGGAACTGTCAAAGTAAGAGTGATGTCTAAAGGACATAGAGCAGCTAACTGTGGAATATGAAGGAACTTCTCCCCTTGGACATCATAGCTAATTGGACTGATGCAAAGTCAAGGGCACTGGAACTGGGTTTTCAGAGGAACTTGGCATCCAGCTACACTTCAAAATAAGCAGGTAATTCTTTCTAAGATGCTGGTCCTTATTCATATTTTAACCCTAAATAGGAGCTGCATGATACTGACAGGACACATCTGGCTGAAGAAGCCAAGCACTTGAACAACCTGCAAAATGTTTACCAAATCTACTATTTACGAGTTGTACATAGCAGAGTTTTCCATATATAGGCAGTGAAAGATATGCTAGTGCAATTTAAATGAAAGTTACCAGTAGGAAAGAACTGTGATGTCACACATGAGACTGATACCATTATCCTTTTTGCAATGTCTGAAGGCAGTGAGTTGCCTGTTTATGAATGAAAGGGTTTTTGTGCAAGAGGGAACTTACTATGGCCTTACTGCCTGGGAAACACTGAAGCTGGTATCACAAAATAAGACCTTTACACATAAGACCTTATGCTCACAATGAGTAAAACACTAGTCCATCCACTCTCTTCCTACTTCCAAAGCAAGATATCTTTCATGACGACAGAAAACATTTTGGAAACAAGGTCCTTGTCAGCACTCTATCAGGGTAATATCACAGATTTATAAGCTGGCATAATACAGATAACTGGTTTTCCCACCTGCCATGGCACACACAGGGCAGTTTACTCTAAGTAGGAGGAGTAAGAGTATTCAATCTATGCCAGGCTTAGCATTCTAAAAAATGCACAATTAGCAATGGAACGCTGTAAAGAGTTGGTTTTTAACTGTCATTTTTTTGGGGGGCAAAGGTAATTGCTCCGGTGATGTTAGACCTTTCTTTCAGTATGCATGCAGACTGAGCATTGATGAAGGCTATCTCGTGCATTGGATCCAAGTAGTAATTCCCAAAAGGTTGCTACAACCTCTTTAAGAGGGATTACGTGATACTCATCTTCAAGTGATTGGGATGAAATCAATGGCTGAAGGCCATTTGTGATATCCACCACTGAGCACTAGAGGTCCAACTTTGGATGTGGATAATTGGGCACATTTCTAACTACAAAATGAAAACTAGAGTTCAGCAATTGATGTAAGTTATTAAGATTATGAAATCCTAGTAAATAAGCTATAGGCTGAAATTAATTTCAAGGCATTTCTATTGACAAGCATCATTCAAATAGATATCCTCCAGCAAATGGCTGCCAAGTGGAAATTGGGTGTTTTCTTGTGCCACCGCATCTGCATAATACAATATTGAATGGGACAAACCCAACTGTTCCTAGTGACACAAATATTTTTTCCAGAACCAAACATAAAATAACTTCTACCACAAACATGTTGAATATCCAGTATAATTCCAGGTTATGATCTTCTTTTATGCCAGGGGGACACTATCTATCAAGTAAACACAGAAAACACTCAGTTGAGAAATACTGGAGACACAAATTGATGCTCTAAACTATGTGGATGAAGAAAAGTATTACAAAATTCTGTTATTTAGAAGACTTTAGAAGACCTCAGTTTCAAGGAACATCTAGTCCAGAGTGACTCGAGTATGGTCAACTATTACTTGCAAGACTTGGCTGAAAAAAGCATCATCTAAGATCAGTTAAGGTCAACTAGTTCTTCTAGCGTAGACAGAAAGATAGAGAGTTGCTGTACCAACCCAGTCACTTCAGACTGACAGCAAATTACCCTAACTCAGAAAATAACCAAAATCTTTCCTCTCTGTTCCCTGCACTTAAAACAAGCCAGGCATGCCACAAAGTCCAGCATGTGCTGGTACAAGGTGAACTTACTCTAAAGTAGTCAGAGGCTGTGTGCTATCATAAGAGGAATAGGCCCTTTCAGGCTCTTCGTGACAGCTTTCTTGCTCAATGGAGACACATTTAATTAAACTGAAAACCAAAAGAGAGGCCTGACTTTGTAGGCAGGATAGTAGCAAAGACTTCAAAGCAAAAGCGTTATGTTCTCCATTGTGCAAGATACAAGGGGAGGAAAAAAACATTCTTTCACTCTATCAAACATAATAAAAGGCTGAGTTAAGAAGCACAGAAAAAAAACTGTCTGGTTAATTTAAGGTGAAATCAGAAAAGAAAAAATACAAGGGCCAGCCTGGTTCTCAGTGTCATCACTCTTGCTGTTTTTCGATGGTAGACTCAGCAACTCTGAAACTGATATCCAAAAATTGAAGAGGGCCACATTGTTCCTTCTCACTACATTAGAATTGCCATATTGAGTCTCAAATAATCTGTTATTACAGTGCATTTGGTGCAAGGGGTTACAGAGAACAATACTGTAGGCGCGCTCTACATTGCATAAATTCTCACTGGCACATGTAGTAAGTAGCAAATGCATTTAGAGATTACAGGGTTATCCACAAGTCTTGTTGGTTTTTTTTATTTTATTTTTCTCTTTAATCTATGTGCCAGAAAGACAGTAACATTAATAAAGAGGGCTCTGACCATTTCTTTCACTGCAGTACCTCATAGGAGAGTCAGTGCAAAGGCAAGATCATATCAGGACTCTGCAGCGCTCTGTCTGGAGGTTGGTTCACAGGCTGGTAATGGGTAGAGGGAACACCAATCTGGGAAGATGTGGAACTGACAAGATGTTTTAAAAGCATCTCTCTCTGTCCATCCACAGTTCCCTTTCTATACTCAATCCAGCTGATAGAACCAGACAGATAACAGCAGTTGTCTTCCAGGACTCAATGATCTTAAAGGTATTTTCCAGCCTAAATGATTGATTCTGTGATTCTATTCTTCCTGTGGGTGCGGGAATGTCATATGTTGGTCAATGTGAAAAATGAAAAAAAAAAAACCAACTCTCTGCTCACAGGTGAAGAAGGTTTCTTGGTGAATTATTGTAATCCTGAAGAACTGGTACTCCAGGTTCTCAGTTCTGGATTTCTAAGGAGTCCAAATGTGTTTCATATGGAAAACATTCTCTCAGCTGATAGGAACCAGTGAAAAAAATCCAAAACCATTCACCAATGTTCCATTCTTTTCAATATCCAGCTCCAAACCAATATCACAGCCCATTCTTTCAATTTTTTTTCTGAGTTGTGGAGTGGTTACATGGTCCTTCAATTACGTTTTGGTCAGCTTTCTATAACAATACCCTTGCATTGAGTATAATTTAAAGAAGAGTGGAAGGCATAAAAAAAAATAAAGAGAAGAGAATAGGTAAAGAGATTCTGACAAGAGATTTGATTGATGGTGTGTGTGCTTTATCTTTCACAGCTTATGTAATATATATATGAGAAATAGTTAGTTTGATAGTTAAAGAAACTAAATGCCTGTCGAGGATAAAATACATCAGGGACACAGAACAATTCCTCATCTGGTTTGGCTATCATTCACTTTCCAGCCTACTGGCTGTCTCCCAGGAGAATTCATAATAGATCAGAGGCAATGATCCTCTCTCCCCAGGCCCCTGCTGTTTCTTCCCTCCTTCCTCATTTCCTCCTCCTTTCCTGCTGTCACTATCTTCTCAGTCCCAAACTGCAGCTCCCTGCCCAGGGCTGTGTAAAATGAGCATGCAAAAGCAACAAAACTCTGGAGAGCACACGTGGTGTGACCGCCAGGAATGGGGATGAAGGAGAGGAGGCTGGTCCATGAAGTGAGCCTGAGGCACTGTGCTGTCCTCACATGGTGCTCTCAGCCCCTTGCAGGCTGCTTTACAGGGAGCGGCAGGAGGAATGGGGGAGGCAGAAACAGAGTCTCTCTGGAGACTTGAGAAGAAAAGTCATGGATTCAAAGCAAAGAAGAGTCAGAGCAATGTGATTGAAACTCTGAATAAACACTTTCCACCCAGCACTCCCCTTTCCCCTAAATGCTTTCCCTCTTAGTATCTCACCTCCTCCTCACTGAAGAAAGACAAGCTTCTGTTGTAAGGACGGCTGGCCAGGACTATCTCAAACCCTTCTAGTATAGTAGGTGTCTGATAACAGTCTCTTGTAAAAGCATATGCTCAAAACAAAGTCAATGTTAATATTAAAATTAATTGTTACAGATAGGTCTGTATATAAAGTGTCTGATGTATCATCTCTTTAGTTCCTTAAAAGTTTCCAGGACTTGATTCATAGGGGTGAATAACTGCAGAAAACACTGTTTGGGAGTTTGGTGTTGGTTTGGTGTTTCCCCCCCCTTCAAATTTTTCCCCCTCTGCAAAAGTTTAGCTACTATTTGAGACGCTGTAGGGAAACAGAGGGAAAGATGGTACCTTGCAATTTCTAGGCAAGTTCTATGGTTTCAGGGGCCCCTGGTGGTCTAGTGGTTGGGGTGCAGCACTTGCACCACTGCGACCCGGGTTCGATTCCCAGCCCCCCGGGCAGATGGAGCTCATTAGCCCTGTAAGGCAATCCATCTAAGAGAAGGTCACTCTAAACAAACCTACGTCCTGAGAACCTCACTGCCACTGTCCAAGCTTGCTCGGCCCCGGCAGATGAACCTCAGGATTAAAGGGTGGGCTCAGTTCAGCGCACGCTGTGTCTCACCTAAAAAATCCACTGCGCAGGCTCGAAGGGTTAATGACCTTTCCCAAAATCTTCGCTCGCGAAGACTGGCCATACTACTACCTATGGTTTCAAATGGGGAGCAAGAACATGAAATTTGGCAGGATCATGGGCTTCATCCCAAAAATATTCCAGTGATACAGCCAAGAAAAATACAGATGCATTTACTATGACAAAAGCCTATGAAGTAAAAATCCAGATGTTGTAACTGAAGAACAATGTTAGATCTAGTGGCAGTATACTTTGAAGGTATTACCCGCAGTGAAACTGCTCAGTAGAAACATTGCTGTTCTCCTTGGTTTCCTGAGAGGCAGACAGGTCTGGTTTCTTCAGTGAAGAGCAGAGACAGCTGTACACCAAATAATCAGCTGCCAGATGCAGGCAGCAGCAAGAGAGGGTCTCAGTTGATGAGACACAATGGATCGGTAGGTGGCAAAAGGCACGGAACAGTTCCAAGAACCATTACAGGGTGGTTGCAAGAAAAAAGTCTGGAACTAGAGCTGGGGAGGAAGCTCAGCTTGGAGGTAGTGTGCGTTGGGATATTTGGTCTGTGAATTGGCGTGGAAGTAATGTGTGAGACTGGAGGCTGGATGGAGGAAAAACAAGTGTTAATAAACAGTCAGAAGAGAGAAATGGAAATAGTTGGGCAAGAGAATTAGTATAAGGTAAGGAGATGAGCATAAGGAGTAGAGACAACAAGATTTAGTCCTGATCACCAAGTACATAGTCTAGAGCTTAGATGAGAAGTCCAACAGGGACTACTGCAGTGTTACAGCATCTTTGTCTGTTATTCTGGTGTCATTTTTTGCACTGCCTGCCCCACTGAGACAGCCTCCTCCTAGTCTGCCTCTATTTCCCTCTCTCCCCTCCCCATGGGGACTCTCTGCTCCACTGGAGGGGAAGGGCTGATATTTCACCCCTGTGAAATATGCTGCCTTCACTAGGAAAGTGCTGCAGCAGACAGTAGATGCCACAAAGATGTTTCAGTGCAGGTCTTGCAGGTTACAGCTGAATGAGAAGGGATGCAATGAAGTGGCATAGAAGACCACAGCCAAATGGATGCTGCCTCCACTGAGGGATAAATTAATTCAGAAGCAAATTTCAGCCCCACAGTGAGATCTTGAGGGCTGATGCGAATTTAGTGAGGGTAGAGCCAGACAGAGAAAACCCACTCTAAACTGCATACCCCAGTGACACCAAACATCATTATCATGCGTTAGTAGTATTTGGTGGGAGGTATCAGCACCATGAAAGAATTAAATGGCAGTGCCCATTGCTAGTGAAAAGGCCCCCTTCATTTGGGTCTTTTTTTGGCTATGTGGAACAAGATAGCTCTGTACACACTCCTGTTGAGAATTTTAACATGTTTGAATATGTGGAGAAAAAAAGGAGTAATTAACTAGGGAAACATGGGAAACAGGGACTGCCCAGTTCAGCAAGGCAGAGGATACTGTCCTGGGAATGACTTGGTTTTGTGTCATCGTTTTCACTAGCTGGATTACACAGAAGCTGCTGTTTCACCTGACTGCAGCATTCCAGAGCCTCCTTTCCAATACCCAGAGATGCTTCCTGTCCTTTCCCGAGGCACACAGCCTGACAGAAAAAAATAGAGTGAACCACTCCAGTTGGGTTCACGATTCTCCAGGACATGGGGAAATCCATCCCTTCTTACCAAAACCCTGAGGCTGCTGCAAGATCAGTATACAAAGATTGCAACCTGGAGATCAAATTCTCTCGCCCCATCCCCCAAGAGTTTAGGTGAAGTTTCCAAGCCAGGCCACTTTTTTTTCAGACATCTCTTTCCAACAGCCGTTCATGCTCACTCCCCTTGGTACAAAGATTTGAGACCCATTTATTCCTAATGGCAACTGCAGGCTCCATGTCAAAATCGGGCTCTCCATATGAATGGAAATACTTTATAATTCTAAATCTAAGGATAGGCAGGAAAGGGAAAAACAAGAAAATGCCATGACCTCATAGTTGCAATTGTCTTTGGCAAGAAATACAACCCAAAATGCACTCAAAGCACTATGTGTCTGTCAAAGCCTAATAAAACAAGCAGGAAATGGGAGATCTCCTGACAGTTCAGGGTCTAACAGGAAAAGCTTGTCCATACCCTGAACAGATAATCTCTGCAGCTGGTCACCTGAGTTTCAGGCATCCACAGGTGAAATCTATAACACAGCCCTAACTGCATCATCTCTAAGAAGAGGTTTCCATTAGCTCTTTTCAGGAAATGTAGCAAACATTTTCACTGAAAGGCACCTCTTAAACACATTTACATAAGTAAGCTTTCACTTACAAAAAGCAGTCTCAGTCAATCCACTGGGGTTTCCCATCGCCCCCTAAACTTAACAGCAAATGACTGAAGAGTAATGGAGTAAGCAGCTTCTTCCCTAATTGCTCCTCCAAAGTGACTTTATGCACTGGGTGATTTTAAGAGGTGGGGTTTCTCCTGCTGATGTTGGGTGAACTTGAAGCTCGCCTAAGGGCCAGCTTTCCTAAGGAGGTTCATTACACCAACTCCTACTACATTATTTATTATTTGTTTGCTCAGCTCTTCTAATTGTTTTCTTATAAGCATTACACTCTCTGCAGTCTTCTCAGGAGGCATGTGCTTCTGCACCTCCTGTCCTGTAGTGCTGGGCTCTGCCCTTCAGATGCCTGCTGTGTGTTTCGTCATGGAGGTGAAGGCAGTGTTTTGGGGCAGACATGAACAGATCCAGGTGCAGTGAGGAAAGGGTACACTGCATGACAGTTTGTCTGTCAGCTGACCTGCCCTTTTTGGATGTTCACATTTGCCTCTCCCAATAATTCACCCTCCCCCAACTGCCTTAGAAGCAACATCATTCTCTTTCTGAATTAAATAAGTCCATGGATAGACAAGAATCAGCGTATAACAGTCCCCCATGTTCTGTAAGCCATCAGCATCTACACTTGGCTTATCACTAGATGTCAGCTCTTAAAATTGCAATTATGAAGAGAAGCAATTTTAAGTCATTATCATAGGCTTTCTAAAATGCATTTGTTTCCTTCCAACCCCCGTCCTCCTTCTCTGAATGTCTATACAATTGAATTTATTGGGACAGCCTGTCTTTGTAGGCAGGAAGAAATAACACCCATACAATGTTCTGCCTTCTTTCTACTCATCAAATGATTGTTTCAGTGCACTTCTTTTTATTCTTCTTTTTAAAAACAGTGAAGCAGGTAGGATTGAGGGTGCAAATCTTTTCCTAGTGTTCCTCTGAGCTGATGGGGCTCCACTGTGCCTCAGCAGCAGGGCTTTTCCTAAACCACGCTGCTGAAAAGTGCATACCACGCTGTAATGCATTCTCTATATATAGGCTGTAAAGAGCTTTTGGAAACCATGAGGAAAAGAGCTATTTGATGTTCAATAAATTATTAATTGTTATTAGTTACTGTCTTGACAGGTTTCTGTTGCTCAGCTATCCTCCATCTCCAATTTGGGGGAAGGGTAGCTTGTTTCCCTTCTTCATTCTTGATTCTTCCCTTTTCCCCCTTGCCCCTGGCCCACTTTGGGACCAACTATCTCTGCATCTTTCTGCCTCTTACTGACTGAGAATGGGCTGGATCTTAGTCTTCCTCCAACTTCCCCATACGCACAAGGGGTTGGAAACAACAGCGTAGTAGTGCCTCAGAGCAATCAACACCCTGACAGGAACCACTATAATCTGGATCCTGCCTTCACATCCAAAGCAGGATTTCACACAGCTACTCACTTGTGCTGGCCCCAGTACCTCACGTCTGAGAGCAGAGTAGTACTCTGGGCCATTCACCCACAGCATTTCATCTCTTTGTGCATTTATTATATGCCCAGAAAAGCAGAGATTCCTTTGCAGGGTGTGTTTGAGCTCACCCACCTCTTGTGATGCAAACAGCTCTGCATGAGACTGCTACGTGCATGCCAGCTTTATCCCATATGGAAGGGCTTGGTACAGGGTACACAGGTATGGCACAGGTGAGAGGTCACTGGGAGGCAGTGTAGCATCTGCCAGGATTAAGCAGAGGGCAGTTCAAGGCCATCCATCCTCTCTGCTTTGACTCTAGCATCCTCTTACCTATTTTTGAGGTTACCTAAAACATACTTTTCTTTTAAATTCTCTGAGATGAAGTTAAACCCAGAACACATCCCTTTACTCAGCTCTGCCTGACAGGCACATGCCTCACAAAACACAAACTGCTCCTCAGGGGAGGAGTGAAGCAAGTGTGACGTTAAATCTGACGCTATGTGGCTGAGGGATGACCATAACCACAGCTCTGTGCTGAGCCATTCTACACGTGGCCTCATGAGCATGTGCCCTGAGTCACTCCAGACCCCAAGTGAAAACAGGAAGAAGGACTCACCCTTGTCCCTAAAATAATCAAAGTTTTCAAACCCTCCATACAAAACCAGAAAGGATGCTTTCTTCACTGGTGGAATAAAAGCATTAATTTAATTTTTAGTTTAACATGAAAACCTCAAAACATCATACCAGAAAAACACAGTATACAGCAAGGCTCTATAAGGAACCAGCTTGAAGTCACAAGTCTTTCAGGCAGCAAAGAGGCATCACACAGGCTACCTTGAGCATGAACAGCAGCTCCATCTAGCACATGCCCCAGATCACTGTGTCTATTTGTTTGTCTCATCATTTGAAACAGGCAGGCTACTCAATTTACAGGGAAGCAGGATGCCTTTTGCCTTCACCACGCTATGAAAAATATACCCCATTGTCAGCCATGAGTGCAGCTGTACTACTGTGAATATGATTTACTTGCCACGGCCGATGAAGACAAACGAGCTTTGGTGTGATTTCAGAAGCCAGGATAAAAACCTGCCCGGGTGAGTCAGAGGGAGAGACAACCACCTATACTATCCATACTCTCATGTGCAACTATCCGCATGGCAACTGTGCATGCAGAAGCACTGAAGACTGCAAACAAGCTGTTCACACAAGGAAGTGTATGAAACTTTTTCTGGTCGTTTGTTGGCTATAAAGCACTTAACACAGATAGGGTTTAGAAAAGCATTTCTAGACAGATGACCTGATTTGAACAGTTAATTCCAAACTTCCTCAAGCCAAGAATAAATAACTGGAAATAACTTCACCTACCATTGAAATCATGAGGATTAATTGCGAGATAGGGCGCATTCCTTTTTGTAGAGAAAAGGAGGTGAAGAGAATAACAAAGGCAGAAGACCAGCATTTTTGCATCCCTATTCCGGAAAAACTAAGAAGAATGTTTTTCATTTTATTCTAGAGAAAATAACCCATCCCCAGAGTACATGTCTATAGTTCTTGCTTCTGGGAAGAGTGCACCAGAGTATAAAAAAGAAATTCAGACGTAGAAACGAAATAGATTTATTTTTTTTTAAAGTAGCAAACTTAAAACATTGCAAAAGGTTACAATGATTTAGAACACCCAGTCTGAGCGGCCACGCTTGGCTGTTCTCTGAGTACGTGTGAGGTGACTCTGCACACAGGGCTTTTGCAATGGCCAGAAAAATTGTGCTGCTTGCAGCCTCTTGCATTTCCCTGCTATCTTTATGAGACATACACAAAAGAAAATTACCTGCTTGCCATACAGGCACATGGCACAGATCAGTTCATGCTCCTCTGTCACAGTAAAGGCAAGTGCAACGTGGACGGAATAGCTGCTCCCCTGCCTCCTGTGAGGGAAGAGAGGTCAGCCATGCAGCCTGTCCTTACGTAGTTTTCTGAGAATAGTTTATGACCAGGTTAACACTTTTTAAATTTGTTGGTACGTAGAATTGCTTGGGTTGGGAGCTTCAAAGGCTGTCTAATCCATTGTATGCCCGTACCCTCCAACGGGGCTGTAGATATGCACCTACCTGTAATACATCACTACGTTAGCCTCTATGTGCTTTGTAATTTCAATTCTATTATAATTGTCAAGCTGTGGGTGTGCACCTTTTCCCTGTTGGACAGACTCTGTGGTACCTCTATCAGCAAAATCTAATTGGCTACCAGCATTCTGTTACTTCTATAAAGTAGCTGTCACAAAGGTGACACCATAGTGTCAACGCGACTGATTGGCTGGCATGGTGAAAAGTAGTTACATGGAATACAGCCTGCTTTAGCAGGAGATAAACTAAATTACAGAAGATCATCTTCTTCATATACACAGATCACACAGATAGGAAGAAGGTACTCAGTCACTCTAATATCAAAATCACTGCAGAGGAAGACAGCTGTGCTCAGGCTTCCTCTAGGCAGCCAGGAACTAGCTTATGTACCTCCACTAAAGAGATCCCTTGTTATCCTTTTGCATCAGCTACCAAACATGAAGAAACAGAGGGATTATTGAAGGACACAGAAAGTTGTGATAATGTTATTGTAAGTGAATGGACAAACTATCATTGTCATGACAGAAACTGGGCTACAACTACCGTTGACCAAATTCTTCATTAATTTGTTGGCCCAGAAAAATCCACGTTGAGCAAGGTGGGGGAAAAAAGTCATAGTGACATATACACAAGAGGAGCAATGTAGCAATGGCACAGTTGCATTAGATGGATACAGGTTGCTATTATATGGGGTCTACAACATAAAATAAAGCCTTTCCTGAAAATATAGAATTGTTGTGAGGGCCATTTAGATGAGATAGATGTATGACAGTCCAATCTCATCACTTACTCTGTAGAGCTAGGATATTACTGAAGTATCACTGAGCTTAAGTTAGGCATGATGGTTTCAAGAGGTATAAAGTCAGGGATCAGTTAAGGAAAGCAGAACTCACATTGGCTCTCCCTCCTGGAGTAATGCCTGGTATATAGTACTCTCTGGTTGTTCCACTCAAATAGATAATTTTAGAATATTTTGGTATTGTTATTCAAGTTGACAATTACAAATGACCATGAAAAAAAGAGTCTACCTAGGCACATTACGAAAACTTCAGCTGAAGCTGTGGTTGTCAGTACATTTAGGAGTATGGTGTTCAGTTCTGTTGTTATTGAGAAAAAGTGCAAGGGAACATCAAACAACTTGAATGCGACCAAAAAATAGACACTTTTGGAAGAATATAATCCTCATTTACTCTCCTCTAAGCAAAAAATGAGCTGGTAGTGACCTGCAGATGGGACATGAAAAGAGCTATATGAGAAGACTTTCCAGGAACTGTAGTTACAGTTCATCCTGTTGTTTTCACCGTAGTCAACATCACCTGTTAGGATTATTGAAAAAATTCTCTCCAGCCTCTTGATCCTTAAATTTCTATTATCATTGCTATTGAAAACTGTTTCACTGCCAGTGCTGCCCTACCTACAAGAGAATGACAACAGTAACATGTTTCATTATCCCCTGGTAGATGCTCTCTGAATGCAAGTACACCGTGATTTGAGAATCAGATGACAAGCAAAAATGTAGTCATTTGACCAAAGCCTGCCCTTAGCTGGACAATCTAGGCACCAGCCATATTCAAGTGGTTGAATATGGAGCTGAATCCTGCTTATGGAGTAATAAGTTTTGAAGCAGGTGAAGGAGAAGGGCAACTCCTCAGCCACCACTATAAGACACAACAGACGGATCCACTGTTGTGTCCACTGGCAGGTCCACTGTTTTGCTGCATCTCCCATTTGGAGAGTAAATCTTGGGGAAGAAATGAAGCTGAAATTTTTAAAACTAGCATCCTCAGATCCTACTGCTTCCCATTACTGAATCCTCCCTTATGACCCTTGCAAAAGCAGCAAGGAAGATGTTCTGTACACAGCAGGTAACATAGAGAACCTACACATCTGGTGAGTCAGAACATTCAAGGTGGAACAGTGAATTTCCTTTCACATCTCAGTTTTTAATTGTGTGTAAGTTTCTCAGTAAATATCTTTTCTTCCTGAAATTCATCATGACTAGATCACCTGTCAGAAGAAAATGCTTCTGGGGGTAAATTATATGTCATTTGGAAAACAGTTTTTAGAAATAGAAGTCTTGTAAAAGTAAAAAAAAAAAAAAAAGTCTAGTTTCTTCAAAACTATCAAAGGTTTCTCCATCAAAAAGAGGAAAACATGTTATGTCTGTAAACTCCACATTTGTTTTATTCATTATTTTCCCTTCAGAAAGTTCTCTATGCAAGATTCATTCCTGAAAGGACAGCAAGGTCCTTTCTACATTAAGAAAACGTGCTCTATATTGATGCAATTGCATTGGTGCCAACTTCCTTAATGCAGGCAGAACTTCAGCTGACCTTGAAAAACACATAATCTTTCCAACAGGGTTACAGACTTGCTGGAGGTTATGTGCAGTATGTAACTTTGAAAAACTTGAGTCTTTATGCTAGTTATTCTATATAGCAGGAATGTTAATTCACCTTATATTTTTCTTGTGCGTGTCAGACAATATTCTAGGACTACAGACGGAGGCGAAGAGTTTGCTGTACCATGCCTGGGTGTTAGCTACCTGCTGTGGCAGCTCTTCTTCATTCCTGTGCATGAAGTCCAGGTGGAGGGCAGTGAGAAAGAAAGAATTAAGGAATTGCTATTGGTTTCTCCAAGTTTCCCATCAACGTCAGATTCAAACCATTTGAAGTTATTAGAAGTGGAGCATTCTGTTGTCATTTTTCTCCTGTTTATATTGCCCCTGCAAGCAGATAAAATAAAGGAAGTGAAATTACAGTTCTGGAGGGCTTCTCTTCTCTCCTTTTTTTGTGCTTATGTTATTCTATTTGACTGTTCTTCTTGACTGCCCAGGAACTGTCACTTGTATAGCATCCAGGGGGTCTCTAGCAATCCAGTGACAAAAAATAATATAGTGGGGGAAAAAGTCACTCAAGAGGCAGATAAAAGAAGTGGTGAAGCCAACATTAAAATAAACCCAACAACAAACAAAAATGAAAACAAACAAACCCCCCCAAAAAAAAACAAACAAAAAAAGGAAAGCAGTGGGGCTGGAATGGTTGCAGATGTTTGTGTGCTCTGGAGATATCAGTAATGATGAAGTAGAGGCAATATATTGTTTTGAAACCCTCTATGACCCTTTTCCTATTCTCTGCCACTCTGGAGATGAACTGTGTGCACTGGAAGTTTCTTTCTCTAACCCCCTACGCCATCTCTTCCTTTTTCCTGTGATTTAACAGATATGGTAACCTTTGTGTTTTTTATTGTACACTCAGGAAATAAAATTCCACTCAGTTAAGCCACATTGTGAGTAGAAGGGCAGCCATCAACTCAGGTGGGCTTAGAGTACAGCTGCTCAGAAAATCCAAATCAGGCAGCATCTACACTCCATCACAAGAATTGCTCCACTGTCCTTTACCTGCCCTGACTCCAACCTCTTATTTAACGGTAACCTGCAGCTACCTAAACTACTCAGAAAACAAAAACCCAGATCCCATATCTCCCATAACAGGTTTAGGGAGAATGACTTACCTCCTTAGCTTGGAGGTCTGTGAATACACTACTTTATAGGATAACCTAGAGTTCCGGAGAAGAGATGAGACAGAAGAGGTCAACCACATTAGATTCCTAGCACTACATGTTAAGGCAATTTTTTCCTTAAACAGAAGATTGGGAATCGCCAAGAAGGGTTCTCTGTGTTTTGGAAAGACTGATGTGTACAAGGAATTCTGGGCTGATCAACAAAGTGCCCATAATTCTGTAACTCTATCACTAATAAAAACATTGTAAATATAGAAATGTCATCTATAGGGCATCACTGAATTACAGTTCTGAGCCTGTGTAGAGATGAATTTAGGGTGAAGATTATAAAGAGGTATGGTGTTCACTGAATGAGAGCTTTCAATTCACTGTGTGGAAAAACGAAGAGCAGCTCTCATGTCTCCATCATAAATCCCTTCAGATGACTAGTTAATAAGCATATTGGAAGTCCCCCCATACAGTCCCCTCACTCCTAAGGTCTGCCATCCCATGGTCCTTCTGTGTGAGAAGGTGTGAACACCCTTGCAATGCTTTGATCTGGCTCTGAGAAGCTAGTATTCCTCTCAGTCTAGAACTCCTTCAGGAAGGCATTCTCTGGGTCCCTTGGGTGGGCCTTTCTTTGAACCTTGTACCTCCACCACGGAGATAGTTGAATTCATTGGCTTGAATGATGCCCACCATTTGAGCATTTGTTGGGTGGAGTGCTGGTACAAAGTGAGAGAAGTGTTATTTCTGGGCAATTTCAGCCTGGCCATAAATCTTGTGTCACAGATCAAGCCAAACTGGTAATAAATCTCTTAAGGCTTCTAAGACACAATGCCAGATCCAGTCCTTGGAAAATGGAGTACAATTCCATTGGCTGCCAACACTTGTTTGCATGAGATTTTATCTCATTCCTTCTCACTATCTCCAATACCAATGTCTTACCTGCTTTAGCTGACTCTGAAGTAAATGTTGCTCCAAAAAAGAGAACAGCAGTCTAGAGATGGCCGGGAAATGCTATTTCCATACTATTTTCTCATATTGTCAAAAGTTTTCATTACACACCACGTATAATATAGCTGGAGGCATAGCAGGCTCAGGACAAAACCACAGTTCTAAAATGTTCGTCTTAGCCCTTTCTGCCAACACCTCTAAGGTCAAAGTCTCTGGCTGCCTAGCTTGTCTTAGAGTATCCGTGGGGCATCATGAGAGTGGCTGCATCGACACACCAAAAAGAATTAATGCAGCATTCCCAGACCCTTAAGCACCTCTGGACTTCCCCTGAAAGAACATGGATGGCTCCTGTCACAGGTTATTTCCCTCCGTAGGAACATAACTTTGTGAGAACACATACCAGAAAGCTACAGATGGTCTACATCATCACACACAGTGCATCTCCCACTGTTGCTCTCTCACGTACATATACTGTCCACCAAAACCTCTTTGGACAGCCTAAGGCATCCAGATATGGTCAGTAGGGTGCTAATAGAGTGAAGCTGATCGGATGATCTCAGCAAGCTTTATGGCTTTTACACATCCTAGGGGACTCTCCACTTCCAGAGCTGTAAGAGCCAACCAGGGAAGATATCTTAGGATAAATTCCCCAGCAGGTATGTGTAAGACTGCCTAGTTTCTGAGTCAGTCAGTTGACAATGAGTCATTGCCCACTGGAGGGAAAAAACCAAGACCTGTCAAAGTTGTTTTTGAAAAACAAGAAGGAATGACTCAAGCTTAGCAAATAGGTAGGCATTTGGCTGCATTGGGGAGGTCCTAGTTCTTGTTCCTGTATTTCCCAGCTCTCACATCCCAGATGAGTGCTCCAGCAGGCCTACACAACCAATTTCCTCCTCATTTGACAACAAGGGGGACAGCTAATACAAAGTGTAATAGCCACACCCCCACTCAAGCAAGGCTAAAAAACTACTTCAACTGCTGGAAAAAAAACAAAAAACACCACAAAAAAACCCTGAGAAAAATCATGGCTGTTGGGAACAGAGCCAGAGTGAGGGCTTTTATGTGACTTCCAGCTTCCTTGGTTAAACCCTTGGCCACTATGCTGTTTGATTTTCAGGTCCAGCTGGTCTCTTTCATCAAAAATTTCCAGCTGAGACCAAAAACTCCTTCCAAAAATGTTACATTAAAAAAAAAAAAAAAAACAACACCAAAAAAAACACCAAAAAGCTGTGCATCCTTGTATTTTCACAAACTGAAAGTTTCAACACAAAACTGTTGGAAAATTCCCCATTGAGTTTCTGTGAAAGATACTCCAAGAAACAGCAGTGGCACAAATATTATAAATACCAACTATCCAGGCTCCAGGTAAGCAAGAGTTAGATATAAGTGAGTCTGACCTTGTTTCTCAATCTCCATATGCCCTACTCATTCACTGTGGAAGCATTCAAACAAGCCAAGAGTTTTTCCTTTTCTTTTTGCCAAATAATAAATCTTTCAGACAGCCTCACTGGAATTATTTGTACATGCAAATGGTCAGCTACTGGAATATGTTTCTTTACGGGTGTCTGTTGCTCTTCTTCACATTCCCTAGGTTTCAGGCATTCTCTTGTAGCATCCTCTTTGACAGAATGAGAAGACAAAATCAGCCGGGGCATAAAGTTTCTGATACACAAAAAGGCAGAAGAGAACTGGTGACTATTCTATGGAATTATATAGAAGGAATAGCTTTTTTCTTGTAAAGGCAAGTGTTTTGGAAATCAGTTATGGTACAGATACCTGAGTGCCAAAAAGAAATTGCTGGCCTAATTGGAGGGCCAATAAGACCAAAAGAATGCTGGGGACTCAGAAGGGACTGGGCAATCATGGTCCAGGTAGCAGGGCAAGAGCTGAATATTTTTATCTGCTAATATATTTGGATTGGATTTTTGCCAAAACTTCATAACACCCCTTATTATTAAAACAAGAAAGAAAGATTAAGAAGTTGAGAAGTCACAAGTATAGGAAAGTTTTGGAGAGGAAAGCTTTCTTGATCTTGAAACTCATGTGACTAAGAAATTGCTTCCTTCTGCCTCCTGTTTTTCATTGCAGCTCCCAGGACATCAAAGGAGGGCAGTCAAGTTATGATGACTGGCAAAGGCCGTTAATTAAGCTTGACCATTAAAACAGAGGACAGAGATTAAGGCCAGATGACTCTACAGATAAGTTTGTTGTAAATAAGGTTGCTATAAGCATAGACAGTGCTGACATCCAGCCATGTTCAGCTGAAGAAGCAGAGGCACATCTGTGCTTCTAAAGGCACAAGAAAACATAAATGAAAAGCATTCCAAAAGACATAAACCCCCTTTTTTTTTTTTCTGCCTTTAACTAGTCCCAACAGATGTTTGTCCAACTTGGGCATTTCTTTGTGAAAACTTCAAAGAAGAAATTCTATAATCTTCTCAGGCAACCTATTTTAGTGTGTAAGTATTCTTACTGCTAGAAAGTTATTCCTAATATGGAGCAAGAAGATCTAGGTTACAATTTAAGCCCATCATTTCTCATTCTTTCCTTGGTGGATGTGGATAGCAGTCTTATCTCCACAGATACTGAAGGTCTAACAGCAAATTCAGCTTCCCTTACTATCAGGCGTGGACCTTAATTACAAGATGATTTCAACTCTTACAGTTCATATTTGTATATACACTATGCATATTTATGGCACTTGCCAAAGATGACTGCTTTGAATGGATGGCTGTGAGAATTTTGTTGAGTAAGAGAAAACAAATTGTCATTGCTGGCATTATAGCACAAGAAGCATTTTTCACACATGCTCATAAGTATTCCATACACACACACAGATATATACAGTTTTCCCATTAAAATCAGTGTTGTTTACATACCCTGACAGTTCTGAGGGCAACCTAATGCTACACAAGTGTACTTGGTCCATATCTGCATGCAACCCCAAAAGTGCATGCACAGACACAAAAGCATATGAATGCTTATGTATTTGTGGTACAAACTTGCAGATGGTATAAATCAGTGTCGCTCCTACTCAGCCTAATTCCTATTCAGGTTGGCCATAAGGCATGAACAGACAAATACGTAGATCTCCATGTCTCCACAGCCATATGGGCTGTATACCCAGGTGGGTGTGCATTGCATACCTTCCTGGTCTGATGGATGCTGCAGTACAGCTGCCAGACTGGTCACCCAAAGCACAAAACTTGAGCACCATCGAGTTCCCATCAGTAGAAAACTCAGTCTTAGGCACTAGAAGAAAGACTGTGAGCAACACAGTGCGGTACAGCGGGGCCCTGTTGAACCAATTAGGGTTAACACATTTCTGGTTAATGAGAGGTGCCGGTCATGATTGTAAATTAATATTTTCCAGTGGCTACCCATGCACTCAAGTGTCAGTATTGATCAAACTTACCTCTGCCCAGTTAATGCTGATGGATTCAACAGCAACATACGCCTGCTCATCTGTTACCCAATTAAGATAAGCTCTCTACTCATCCTAATAGCTGTATTTATTGTCATGAGGAATATTGATGTATCTCTATCCTAACTGCAAGCCAACATATACATATGAGCACATGCAAAGGACACAGCATCACTCTGGGAATTGTTCCAGTCTCAAACCACAGGGAGAAAGCACTTTGTTAGCCTTCACGCTCTTTTGTCCATAGAGGCAGTATTTTCTATGGGGAAAGGAAAAGTAAAGGATCCTCCCCTTCTCTAGACTTACTAGACTAGATTCACACACACCCTACCCTGCATCAGAGAATAAGCAGCACAGCAAGCTCCACAAATAAACTGCGTGGATCTTTAAAGACTAAAGCAAATGGAAGCCTCCTGTTGCACAGGGAGTCCAGCGTGTGAGAAATACTGGGCATGTAAGGAAAATGCCTATGGGAGGAAACAAATAAGGATTAATGAGCATCTTTTTATATGGTTTTCTACATTTCTAGCCTGGCTTCTGAGTCAGAAGCTGCTGGGTAGCTAATGGGCCTTGGGTAATGGACACAACAGCAGCTGTCTGTGCAAAGCAAACAAAAACAAACAAAAAACCCCACATAAAATTCTATGAAAACTTAACATTTTCCTCGCAGCACAAGGATTTCATTCCTGAAAAGCCAACGTACAATTTAGCCAACCCAAGACGCACTTGCCCATTCCTGAAAACAGATTCCTGCATGTAGCAAATGGACTATTAAATAGAGCAACAGATAAGGACCCATTTACTCATAAAAAGGTCATTCTAAACTAAAATAGAAGTGAGAGCTCGGAGGAGGCCAGTTTGTCTCTGCAGCCAAAGTGCAGCCCTGACAATCCCAGCCAAAGTGCCCATCCTGTGCAGACAGGATTGCATGCTGTGGTATATAAAGCTGAATTAAAAAAAAAAAAAAAGACGTGAACGTGGCTCAAAAAGTTAGAAAACAGTTAACAAAGGTCTTTTAGAGTGCAACATATTATGGATACCTTTTTCCTGCCACATGAGCCAAATGAGACAACACCATCTGACTTATGCGGAGACTGAGTTTGGTCCCAGGCTGGAATCTCAAGTCATCAGTAAAAATCTATCTAGTGGTTTTCGTAAGTGGTAGCCTCAATTTGCTTCCAATTTGACAGATGCCTCCAAGGCAACTTATGGTCCTGGAAGCACCTTATTAAGCCACAGTTAATGGCAGGTCATGCTGAGTGACAAAAGTTTGAATGGGACCTTGCAAATGGACGCTTTTAACCCACCAGAGGTGGAACTTGCAAGCCTGCTGCCACAGAGTGATGATAGAGCTCATGCTGCTGCTGTTTCTGTCCAATCTGTCCTTTAGATAAGTGAAGGACACCTATCTCCGGGGCTTTCCACTTAGTACTTTTCATCGTTCACTAAATTAAAAAGTGAGCAATTGACAGCACACCTTATTAAATGACTCCTCTCCCTTCTTCCCCCTACCACCATGGCCATGTTTTAACAGCCACAGACACTTCGCTGGTGTCTTTTTAATTTGATTTAACTAAAAAAATAACACACGAAGCCATTTGGCCTTGTGCCACTCAATGTACTGCTACAGAGTAGGTATGAGTTATAGGGTAATATTTCACACCCTGTTGTGTCTTATTACTTAACTAATAACAATATTTACCCAGGGTTTTCCCCAAGCAATTCAGACAGGTTTAAAAGAAATCTTGATTAAAGAATGACAGCCAAAGTATTGGATGTTAAGTATAAATAAGAGTAATGTGAAGAGAGTGGAAGAGTTTACTGTGGCATCCTGGTAGTTTGCAGTAAATCAGAATAATATGAAAGTTCCTCTTTACTGGGCCTCTCCAGTTGCCATTTCTCTTGCTGCAGCCCATGTAGAGATGCCAGACCTCTGACTTGTACAAGTGCAGCTGTTGTAGGCTGCAGCTGCAATACACAGTGGTAGCATTTGGTTGCCAGAGGCTGAACCTCTTACACTAAGTCCTTAGCCACTAGAGGTAGGGGAATAATCAGCCACTTCTCACCTGTTCTGGGGTTAGCCACCTAGAAACACAACTATAGCAAATTAGAATATCACAGCCTTCATTCTCCACAAACTCCCTGACACTCTCAGTAGCTTGCAACTACAAAAAGAATTTTAGCTCATATAAAAAGCCACCTCTAAGGGTGTTATCTATGGAACTCACTGTTGGGGCAGACAAAGCCAAGGATCAAGTAAATTACAAGGGTATTAGACATTACCAGTAAAAACATTCCCATTCAGGTTAGACAGGATATGACATTTTTACTGGTTCACATAACTCATTCACCAGTCAAGCAGCAACTGTCTCTTTGGTAGACTATTCCATGTTCTTTGCACCTTGCAATTTCCGCTGAAATAGTAGATGTTGCCCTCTGTTCAAGGCAGGATACAGAGCTGTCAAAGTCCTCATCTCACTTCCTTTGGTAATTCTCCAGCTGACTAAGAGACTTAAGCAACACATCCATTCAGCTAAGGAAGGCACTGCAGATTCCTTCCAACCTAACTGCATTTGGAAAACCCATCTAATACTGTAAATACAAGGACTCCTGTCAAAAGCAAAGAAGAAAAAATACATTCAAATTTATGTCCAAGTTGCTGTTTTCCTGACTGCCTTGTAGATTACCTGCTCACTGGAAGGAGGGATGGGGGGAACATCACCACTCTCTGTTTCCCCTCCACAAGTTTACCAGCCTCTGAAGTAATTCCTGTGTAAGAGTGGCTAAAATCATTGTGCTGGTAGAGATGTATGCAAGCCAGGACCGGGCACTCTAAATAATGTCATTTCTGTAGAACTATTTAATCTGATGAATGGGCAAAATTGTTACTCAGAAAAAACATCATTCCAAGATGCTGAAAATTTTGAATGAATAAAGGGTTTAGAATTTGGTCCAACAGTAGTAATTTTGGAGCAGACATCTTAGGGAACATGATTCTCTTCTGACCTGGCATTGTGGCAGAGGATGCTCTTATGGTCTAGTCCCACATTATACCAACAACATTCTGTCACTGGCTGCAGTAGGCAGTAGCTGAGGAGAAGTGAAATGGCTAGACTAAACATTTACCTCTTTGATCAGGCTCTGCAGACACTGTCTTTTCATCTTTCAGTATTTCAGCATTCTTTCCACCTTGGAAAGACCGGGTATGAAACACTTTGTCCTTCCAAGAAGCTTTGTACTGCAGAAGAGCCTATGGACAAGCAACTGAGCAGTATTTGTATTTGCAGGGTCTATATCTGTTCTCAAATGAGATCCAGCTAGGGAAGGTCACAGCAGTACAAGGGCAGGGAGAGATAGAGATCCTCCCTTGTCACCCCACCAACAGGGAAAAGAGCCCTATGAGCCAAGCAGAGTCACGTGGAGATGACACCTGTGAGTAACTAAGGAATCAGAGAACACAGCATTTCTGACAATTGCTTCTTATTGAGAATATATAGTCCTAGCTAAGGGAACATCTTATATTTTTTCTTTTCACTGACATCACCTGGACTTGCAGTGAAGTTTTATCCCATCTTACCACATACTTCCTCTTCTCCCTACTCATCTCCCCATAAGTACACCAGCTACATTTAGTCCAGCTTTCCTGCTTTCAGGTCTGTACTCCATCAGGTGCTACCCAATCTCTCCCCAGTTCTTTTTTCTCTAAACAGACACCTACCTAGAGTTCTCTCACACATGAGTCTCTACTTCTTAAAGCCTTGACAGTTCTGGTTGGGAATGGTATGGACTCACTATTAACTCTGCCAGCTGTTTTATCACATTGACTCTCAGCATACCAAACCAGAAAGCCCTTTGTTCTCCAGGACACCACTCCCTACTGATTCTGACTGGGTGGCTTATCACGCAGAAGCAGCAGCTTTTGCCCTGGCAGCTTATTCCTACATGCCAATCCTTCTGTGCTAGCAAAAAAAGAGCCTTTCCTCTCCTACTCTGGACCCCTAATGTTTGTCTTTCATTTCTTTCCTAAGGGAGGGTAGGGAATCATCCCTCTTGGCTCAGCTGCTTCTGCTGAGCATATTCTGGCCCTCTACAGCAGATAGAGCTTTAAAGGAAAGTAGAAATGCCCTTGGGATAGGAGATCATATCCTTATGAGTTAAATTACAGATCAAGGGCTAATCACTGCAAAAAGAAGAAACATGGCAGACAGAACTAGTTTCTGTTAGGAAAATAGGGATTACGCTTTTAAAACAGAAATGCAGGATGATGGAACTTATTCAAATCACCGTGCATATGAATAATGGGTCCAGAGCTTTAACAGACCTAGTTTAAATGGATCCAGGACTTATCCATCAGAGTCAAGACAGACAGATCATACTCGGCCCAAGAGCAACACCAACTGTTGCTCTTCGGAGTTATGGGACAGGCATCAACAGACAGAATGGCAGGTAGGAGAAAAAAAATAGCATAAAATACAGTTCCCATGAACCCTTCTAGTGACTCAAGCTACTGCTGTGAAAATTGTATTTTTACATTTTATTCCAACACAGAATAGAGATAGATCTGTAACAGGGAAAGGTAATTTCCATTTTCTCTTAGCCTGTGGATTTAGCCCTTGAAGGAAGGCTGATCATGTGTCCCATTCATCTCTTTTTTTTTTCTTTTTTTTTTAACAGCACAGCACTTATTTTGGAAGCCCTTGCTTTCCATTCATGAGTGATCTACTCCTGCTGAAAGACCTGTGCCCAGACTTCTCACTCTCTCTTTGCTGCTAGATGTCTTTTCCCTAACTCACTCTTTTCTAGCTCATGTCAACTTTATCATCTGTTATGAGTGGGGGAAGGACACTAAGCACCCTCTGAAAAGAAATAAAATTTTAAAAAGAAAAAAAGGAGGAACTTTAGGTAAAATACCTAGAGGAAACCCAAATTCTTAATAACAGAGGATCATTTTGCAAAACACTGCTTTCCTCTGAATACCCAGTTCATTAGCTGCATTGGGAAAGGTTTCTGCTGAGACAGTGGAGACCCCTGAAGCACACAGGATCCAGAGCGAGAGAAATGAGAAACTACTAACAAGGTCTGTGTGGAAAAACATGACTTTCTTAATAACAGTCTTTTATGTCCTCCCCCCACCCACTCACTTAGCCTTCTATTTCTTCATATAAAAATGTATTTCAGCATAATTTCTCCACCACTCCAATTCTACATCCTTTTTGGTACCCTAACTCACTTCCACTCCACTTGCCTGACTTTGCTCACCTTGGCAGGAAGACCACTGTACTCATGCTTACTTTCACAAAACAAGCCCCATTTTTTTTACCATGCATCCTTCCTACCCTCTGTGGCATTCATTCTGTAGAGATGTAGCAGACTATTTCATAAAAACTGCCCAGAGAACTCCACCTCCCAGACATCACAACAGCTTTTGTTGTGCTGCTGCCCTGTCCCCACTGGAAGAATCTTCAAAGTCCAGGCCCTATCTGTTACACCTTTTCTGTTTTAAGACCCCTTTTCTGTTCTTGGGAGTCATGCAAGTATGGCCTCCCAGTGCCAGTAAGGATGACGCCCACCCTTGCACACAGATCAAATACTGATGTCAGGTCCTGGAAGTGGTGGTGTGCTGGAAACAGCAATCTAGGGTGAACATATTGGTGTGTGCAGTCTCCCTGTAACCATGAGAACAAAACATGTACTAAGCTATGCAAGAAAATAGAAAATTTCCCAATTTTGTAGCTGCCCACATTATTCCTGAGATACGAAATAGGCGGTATAAAGGAAACAGAAGGAAAGATTATGATTTTGCCTGATTACCTAACCCTGACCATTGAATTTCAACTAAAATTTTCACTATCAATATGCCTGTGTTTGAGCTACAATCTCTCTTTTAAACAGCAGGCCAGTCTTGATTTGAAAAACTGATCTAGGGAGAGTTATCATTTCTTCAGGTGTTTCATCCCAATGGAAAGTTATCCTAACAATTAAAAATGCCTTACTCCCCTCCCTTTTTGTTCTGTAATTCAGTATGTAACTACTGGGTCTTGTGAGACTTTTCTTTGCCAGAATTGCTGCAGTCTGCTTCCTAAGTAGGTAAGCAGGGCCTATAGTGATGATCCTTCTCAGTCTTCTCTAAATAGATTGAGTTTCCCAGGTAATTTGAGGCAGTTTTCCAAATTTTGCATCATTCCAGTGGGTTCTTCTCTGAACCTTTTCCCATTTATCAAGAGGGCCTTAATACATTTTGTAACAGTTAAAGTTGCAAGAGAAATCATCCCTTTTTTTTTTTTATTTTCTAGGCTTTTTTGTGCTTGATTTTTCACCCATAACATTACACATAACTACATACCATATGCAGTAAAAAAAAAAAAAAATACACAGAGGAAGCTCTTAAAGGTCAAAAACTAAACTAGCAAATTTATACCAGATAAACTAATCAAATGCTATTCATTTATTTTTTTTCTGTTCCCACCTCTGGATGCCAGATGCTACAGGAGCTTAAAGCACCTTACCCAGTGACTTTTTAAGTTCAGAGAGAAACAGCCTGATCCTACTGTCATTTCTTCCTTTGGAAAACCATGCTGCAAGACTCGTTAGGGGAAATTTTTTCCTGATACCTAAATTTTTCATGTGGGTAATTTAATCCTATTTCTTCTACAGCCTTAAACCATGCTATGTAAATCTTCTTTCTTCTACATCCTTAAGCAATATAAATTACATCCTATTATTCCTACATCCCTAAGCCAATCTAACTAACATCCCTTTGTTACTCCTACACCCTAAAGCAAGCCTGCATGTCTCTTTAACGTGTCCAATCCTTTAAAAGCTTGTAAAGAATCCCAACGCCCTAGGTGGGTTGGTTATATACTTGCTTACTTTCATTTTGGTACATCCACCATCAGTGAAGCTTTGCAATTGATTCTCTGCATTTCTTTTGTCTCTGGGACTCATATCAAGGTACCTCAGTTCAGACAGAACCAGGATATCACTACTGCCAATCATAATAGTTCCAATCTTGCCAGTTCAGGACTTGCTACCTCTGCTTATGAAGCTCACAGTCTCAAGTAGGGTATCTCTATTATATATACACACAATACCTAAATTTATTTTGTCCTACAAATGCAATCACTGTTGAATTTCACCCAAACCACATATGAACTACTCGTTAGAGTAACTGTGTTGAATAGAGGATGGAAAACACAAATAACCAAAGTTCCCAGTGAGGAGTGGTGAGTGTTATCTGCATGAGAAGCAAACACACAGCAAAACAAATTGTTTCTTCAGCAAACAAAAGTAGCTCATCAACTGAGTTTTGGGTTGAGATTTTTGTTTTTAATCTAGTTTACAATCACTGGACCTTAGACTGCTGGCTGTACATAAAGCAGCAGCATATACAAGGATACAAGACAAATCTACTCAAAGCTTTGGGTACCTCCAACACTCTTGCCTAGTCTAGACACAGCTGAGATCACTAAATCCTTTCTCTGCTAGAAGGATAAAAGTGACTGTAAGTTACTCTCTTATTTTGGTACTCTCCATCCAGCAGACAGAATTGTACCTACTTGCAGACAACAGGACAATCAGAAAGCACACTCCAGCTTTACACCCTGTTGTTTGGACTCTTAACCCATAAAAGGCAGGTTTTAGCCCACTCTCTCTGAAGGTGAAAAAGGTCTGTTCCAAAGATGCCAAACTGCTCACTCAGTTTGAGCTGCCATCAATAGTGACTTAATTACAGAATTACAGGATCTTTGGCATTGGAAGAGATCTCAGGAGATCATCTAGTATAATAACGTGCTTTCAAGACCATAAGTCATCTTTGGGGCATCAACTGTGACTGATCTCCTGCCAAGCAAAGGAATAGCAGTGATTGTATTTGGGTTAAAAAAACACCCTGCCATACACAGATCCTCTTTGGGAAACTCAGCAGATATTTAGGTCCCATTTCCCTTAAATAAGGACCTTTGTGTTCTGATGCTGTAAAAATACCTGATGGCCTATATAACAAAAACACCTTAAGAGCAGTTATCCTCAAAATGCAGCTGACATTTTGAGGGGGTTTAAGACGGTATTTTGGATTTGACCAAGATGACACCAAAGGGGAAGGCATAAATGTCTTGCTTTGGCAAGACACTACTACAAAAATTGTGTTCTGGTTAAAATTCAACTGTTTTCCCTATCTTTTTGGCCCACTCACAACACTAAATGATTGATTACTTCGCCAGGTTTGGAGCCCAAACTGGAGTAGTTGTTTCTTGGCTCAAACTTGCATTAGAAGATTCTCAGCTCAAGGTAACTGACTCTTCACCACATAGCAAGCACTCCCTTTTGTGACACATAAACGTTTTGTTTCACTGCCTTATCTTTTTCTAGATATATAGAACACACCTTTCCCCGGAGCTCAAGTCACATTTGCATAGTTGAATGAAAGTGCCATAAATCTCCTTTTCAGCAGTAGAAAGCAATAGAGAATGATCTCCTCTTGGAGCCCTCTTAAGCAACTATTTATCTCATTGCTGCATCTTATGTTCTGCCTTTTGGGGTCAGTATGGTCCTCTGACTTGCCAAGGTTGTTCACCGGTCCATACAGAAGACTCTTCCCCTTCAAGAACAAGGAGCTCCTGCAAGTCAAACCAAACCAATAATGACTCCTGCTGACAGGTAATGGGATGCCTCTCTGATAATTAGGCATAGCATTAAACATTACAGAGGATTTGTCCATCAAAACAGCTGCACAGATTTATTACATATAGTTCTGTCAGTTCATAAAAGAACCAAGACTGAGGAAAGATTTTTGTTGTTACTGTTATAGAGATGAACCAGAAAAGAGGTTTTAACTCCTAACTTAGGTGGAAAACAGTGGGTTAAGAATGAAGACTTCATATCAGAGATCATTTTATGCTGTAATACAGAGTATTAGCATCCCACTATGGTAGATTGGAAATTACTGTGCATACTCCTACTGGTGCTTAGTTGGTGGATAAGACCAGTTTATTTTCTATGGTCTTAAAAGAGAAACAAAGTTTGTATTAGCTGGACTCAAACACTTCAACAACATGTTGACCCTCTTAGCCCATATGGCCATCAGAGAAGTCAGAAAAGTTTTTAGCTCTTGAATGGCCCAAATGCTAATCTTCATCATATTGTACTGTCCCTGTGGAATTCATCATCATTTGTTCCATTATATGAAGAGGGACATTTGGACTACTGTATCAAAAAAATCTTTCTAGTGCTTGTGTGAAACGATTCTGCATCCTCTCATGCTCAGTTAATAGTCTGAATGATATTTACTTGCTTCTATTTGAATATTTGAATGCAATGTCTGAGTCCTGGCTGGTTGCTGAGCAGACTTCTCCAGACGAATTTGAAACACATTTGGCAGTTCTTTGCCCATATGGGCTCCCTCAGACAAGCCTCCTAAAAAAATCACACAACTAGACAGTTGCTCAGAAAAGAACACGTGTTCCCCTCAGACATGACAGGTACTGTTAGCCTATGACTTCAGCTACTTTAACATAGTCAGATGCTACAAACAAGTCTAGTATAAAATAGCATTTAGTTAGCTAGCAACCCTCTCTCAGTAATTAGATGGCAGTTTACTGTGCTAAATGACAAACTAAGCAGACTATTTCCTAATGAAAAACTATTGCCTCTGCACCAAGTGAAAGGACAGTAGTGAACATAATAGCCCAAGGAACTGTATTTCCATCATGTAAGGAAACTTCCCTGTCCAGCCATCCAGGAGCCTTTCTGGCAGTCACACTCGCACTACCTGAGCTGGGACTGAGGCCCCTTCACATCTACACACCCCACACTCACACAGTCAGACTGGGTTTTCTTACTGATTCAATCCCAGGTTTCTGATTGCAGTCTCAGACATCTTGATTCTTAAAATAATTTAATCTTGGTACAATAACTAAATAACAAAATCCCTTGAGGAGGGACCCCAAACAAAGAAAACCCTGGGCTTTTATACCCTCACAGTCTAAGGGTGGGAAAGTCTGAGTCCATGGTTCCTGCTGTCTCTCAGCATCCAGTCATCCAGCTGGGCCACAGCTCCTGGGGCCCTTTGTTGCGCAAAGGATCGACAGTTCATGGCCGCTTGGCTCAGGCTCCTGCAGATTGCACAGCAGCCACACACTGAGCTACTTACATTGAAGGTATTCCTCTAGCATCAGTTTCTCTCCTTCTGCCCCTCTCCTTCACCTGTCCCCCTCTTCTTATTCTGCTTCTGGTGGAGATGCATTTCCACATGTAGCCTTTCCCCTCTAAGAAAATTTTTCTTCTAGCATCAGGATGAAATACTTAAAAGGGATGATATTTATGAAAAACTCTCTACCCTTCACTGCAAACTTCTCAGGAGCTGGCACTGTCCAGGACCAATGGAGCTTCTGAGTGAAGCCTTGTGGCAGCTTTCTGAAGTGCCTACAGTGAGAGTCTGGGAGGGCTGGAGCCACAATATCTTCTAGTCAACAAAACATGAAATACCTCTCAATATCTATAATTGTCCTAAGCTGGAATCCTAGGGAGCCAAAAAACCCATAGATGTGAAAACATTGGTGGAATGAAGTAAGAGAAGGAGAGGGAGCAATGCAAAGATGGGAGTAAAGGAGTGAGAGAGAGGGCAAGAGATTTATTCAGCATTTCCTTGTCTGTCTCCTCCACAAACTGAATCACAGAAGCATGAAAGTAGATGTATTGAATCTCAAAGGAAATAAAAGAAGTGGAAAATTAACTACTGATGAAAAAAATAGCTGTGTCCAGGGATTCCCGCATATCAACTCTGAGCTCCTTCTTATCAGCTTAGAATAGAAAAGGCCAAGGGACTGGGGAGGAAAGGTCAAACACTGACAGAAAACACAGGCAAGGGAAAAATGAGATCTAACATGGAAATCAAAGCAGAAGAGTAGGATGGAAAATAGTTGATCTCGTTTCAGACAATTTTGCATGCAATGCCCTGACTGCCATTTCCCTATTTCAGCATCATGAATGGATGAAGTTGGTTTAAGGCTGAGACTTAGAAGAGCCACAACACTTTCTACCTTTCTTACCACTCTCCCCTCTATTTGGCAACAGGTAATAACAGTGGGTTGGGGAAACCTCATAGAGCCACAATATGCACTGGCACACAGCCTTCTGTGAACTGCTGCATGCCAGGTCTCAACTGACCTCAGGAGCTCTCCCTGCTGGTTACTAATGGCTTAGACAATGTGCACAAAGTTCATCTGTGCAATTCTGTCTGGATCCTGGGCCTTGTGTTTTCCTGTATCTTACACCATTTTGTCACATTAGGTTTGAATGACCTTTCACCTTATTCTCTCCTGGGCCTCCCCATCCACTCTGATTTGAGTGGCCACCTCAGATGTCCAGATGAAGAATAAAGGAATGCCTCCAAGTTTCTTTCTGATGACAGACAGGTCCACTGCCATAGTCTCATTGGAAATCACTAAAAAAAGACTGGAATAAGTGTATACTGTTACTATTGAACACAGGTAGTCATTATACGAGACCTTAAAGAGTGACTTCCAGTGGAAGTAAAACTGGTTGTCCTAGCATATTCCAAATAAATTGCTGCCCCCCAAAAATGCCACTACCCCACAACCCTTCCAATAAATACCAGTGACCAAAAATGTGCAAAGCTGTCTCCTTTTTAGAAATCTCCACTGAACCCCAAAGCTTGGCTCCCAAGGAGCAAATGTGACCCCAAAATTGCCTTCATCTGGACAACAGTCCAGCTATTCAGATTGCTCCCTCAAATCAGTATAAGCACAATGTCAGCAACATCACCTCTTCATAAGGCTGAACGTTTGCTCAGTCAGTCAGGGCCACAAAGGACACACATACAGACAGGACGTGCCTGGGGACAGACTGGGGACATAATTCAGCAGAGTAAATTACAACCTCTTACAGAAAGAGCTAATAGCTTTAAAGACAAGAACAAGATAAAAGTATGTGGGGGGTAAGCAGGACAGATGGGTTAACAAACATAATAGGATGTGCATAATTCTCAGCTGCTCAGGAACAGTAATCACAAATCACCACCTGCCCAGTTACTATCAGATGGCAGGTTTGCCTCTTCACAACAAATCTGTTTCTCGTGTATGCATCACAATCTTGGTGAATTTACTTACTATAGTAACTTTTTTTGTCCTACACAGACAGCTCAGCTCTGGGAAAAGCTTCTGCCTTCCTGTACCAGACATTATTTACTATATTTGACTTAGCCATGTCTGAGTAAAGCAGCTGAAACAAGGAAGTTTTCAGTGTATCACTGCACCTCCTTTTGGTTTGCAGAAACTTTTAGTTTATGCAAGGCTTGACTTTGAAACTACAGTTGAGCACTGCAGGACGTATTTTGAACTGTCTCACTCAAATGGAGGCTATTTGCTGTTGTGGTACCAATAGGAAATAAATATGGAACCTTACAAACTCACTGGAACTGCCATATCACGAAACTGAGCTCATTGGGAGAGGTTGCACATAACATTTTTGAGCAGAACAAAAATTCTACTTGTGAAGAATTAAGTGAATTTGGGTCAATTTTGACATGCACACTTCCGGATAAAAGAAAAAAAAAAAGTGGGATGTGGGAAAAGAAATCTCAGAAGAGTCAGAATTATTTTTTTTTTATACTGTTGAAATGATGTTACCATTTTTAAAAACTGTTCAAGCTTAAGAAAAAAGACTTTTACAAGAAAAGAATTAACGTCCTCCCTACAATTAAAAGAAACTTTTCTTTTTCAGTTTTGGATTGAATGAGGTACTGCTGGGCAATGGAACCCACTATTCTCTTTTTCCTTCAGCTTACTTTTTTTTTTTGTCCAGTCATCGAATTGAAAGCTCCATTATTCACACAACTCAATCTGAAATAAATAAAAGAGCAAACCAGCTGTAGACTCCTTACATTCTGAATTAAAATGTCAGGCTATGGCAGACATGGTAGAATATTCCATTGTCAGAGAATCACACACTATATAATCCCTTAATTATAACCAAACCTTTAGCAGTAGTTTCATGCACTCATCTCTAGATTTCAGGTATCCTCATTCTGAGCTGAACTTCCCACAGAGCATTAAGGGCACATGCAGAGAGCAGTAGGTCTATGAGATGATGGTTATCTAATTCCTGTGATGAAAAAAAAAGGAAAACATCTGTCAGCGAGAGGGAAAATTGCAACCTTGGGAGCTTTTGTCATGGGACAGTGACATTGCTGGCTTGTCTCTAAAGAAAACCTTGGGAGTGAATTCTCCAGAGGAAAAAAAATGCAATGATAGGAGGAAACTGTTTATTTGTTAATTAGGCCTAAGACTATGGAGAAAACAGAATCTGGGCTTCAGAAACTTAACTGGATAGCCAGGAAAGAGCACAGTTAAGTGCACAGAAGTGAAGAATCTTCATAGATCAGCAGAGCTGACCTAATTTGCCTCGCGTTTCCCAAGCATCCCTCATCCACAACAGCTGAGTGATGTGGAGGATAGCGGGCACCAATCTAGAGCCTGCATCCTACATGAGGTGGGCAAAGGATAGCCCATTCCACATAGAGTCATCCTAGATTGTCAACAGCTTATTGCAAGTTATCTTCCCTCCCTCCTTCCCTCACTCTCATCAGGGCTTCTTTTGGCATGGATTTAGCCTGTCCAAGCAGCCAGGTGAGCAACATTGACTTTTAAACCTGTGCTGGCCAGAGGGATAAAGGAGACATTCTTCAGGCTTGCTGGTTAACTCACCACTCAGCCGCAGCAATTTCTCGTTATCGTTGTCCATGAGCCCGAGCCCACAGAAATGAAGAAAGTGGAAGTTACTTTCTGCCGTTGTTTTGAATGTGAAGTAGAGCAGAGCCTGGATTTCACTCTCAGGGCACTGCAGGGTCACAGGCGGTGCATAGACAGCACAATTGCTTATCTCTCCCCAAGGCATTGCACACAAGAAAGAAAAGAAACACACGGCACTGGCCAGGGTTCATTGCTCTTGGGAAACTGCAGCAACATCCCAGAGGTGAGCCAGCCCAGTCAGAAATACCAGCTCAGAGGTGAAGCACCACGCCACTTTGGCACATGCACAAGACAGCCAAAAATCTGCAGCTAGGCAGATTCAGACTAGCAGTGTTTAACTGCAAGAATAATAACCTTCTGGGACAGCATGCCAAGGCTTGTGGGGAGGCTTCATTGCAGGGGTGTTGTTAAATCCAGCCCAGATTATTCTGAGCTGTGGTCTAAATGCAGCACCAAGAACCTGAGGTAGAAATTAGCACAGAGCTACCCATAGCATCATAGCACAGTGTCATACAGAGCACTGCAGTTGATGAGCATATGATCTTCCTCAGCCTTTCATACCAAGCACCCTGTGTCAAACGGTCCCTTAATCTGGGAATTCTTATCATGCAGTGATCATGGTGTGAGGAAGTCCAGGAATGTGGGTCATTAATACACAGGACTATCCCTACCACGCATTTTGTGGGGGCTTTCTGTATTCTTCCTGTTTGAGCCAGCAGAGTATGTTAGGCACTCTTACCCTCTCCATTGTCTTCTGGTGTTATATAAACCAAAGTAAATCAACCTATCCCAACTGGCTACCGACTTCTCAGGCATTCAGTAGGTGAACCCAACGGCTCAAGTCACACTACTCAGGAGGAACAAGATGGTACCCCCTTCTGCATCTCACTGCCTAGGCACCCAAGTGAGCTTAGTCGTCTTGTCAACATGACACAGGAGGAAATAAAAGCAGAACATCATCACAGCTCGTCTTCTACACAAGAACCTGGTATCTCTACTGGGGAGGTGGAGGATTTAACAATAGTTTTCCTTTCTTTGCAATTCACAGTCAATAAAACTAGAGAGTGCTTAGTCTCCTTCTTGCACACTCTATTTTCTGTTTTTTCATCCTTTGTTATAGATCTGAACCTCTGAATGCACTGGGAAGTGTTTTACTGTAGAGTATGAGTTTGGGGATACTCCTAGATCCTTCAGTTATTTTCTACCGATCTTGTTCTACATCACCATAGCTGCTAGAGAGAGAAAGAGCAGAAAAGGCCTGGTAATCCCTGCAGTGCCTTCTAGCCTGGTGGTCCAGTATTTCCTGATCAGCAACTTGAAGTAGGGTAAAAGAAAAAGGAGACCTACAAACATTCTCATTGAATTCCACTTGCTCCCTGGCAATAAGTAATTTTTAGGGTAGGAGGGGAAAATCTGCACTACATGCAAGTCAAAACCAGGATAAGAATCCTAATAAATATACACGAGTAGCTCTGTAGCACACTTCATCATCCCCTGCTGCTGTGGTAAGCATGCAATTCGGCACAATTGGGCCCCTTGCTTGGATGGCTTCCCTAAACTCTGATGATGATCTTCAGGCAAGAGAGGCAGGTAAATACCTTGCAGAATCTCTCAAGGACTGCAAGTCTAACCTGTGATGGTCTAACCTACCTCCCCCTGAAATATCTCATTGGAGTAGCTGGCAATAATAAAAACAGCCTGGACATTTAAGTCTGTGTTTCCCATGAACTGCCCCAAGAGTCACCAACTTAATAAAACACTAGCCCTCTGAAAGATCACTGAAAGAAACCTCACTCACTGTTTCCCTGTGGATTTTGCCTAAGCCTCACACTGAGGTAAAACTCTTCTGTGGAACTGAGGAACAGAGCTGCTGTTATCACCATTGTGCTCCTCGGGCAATGCCTCAGCTGACTCCTGTATGCTCTCAGAAAGCAAGCCTCCTGCCCTTCACCTTTCCCTGCAGCCGAGCCCTACATCTCACCCCCACTCCCATCACTGCTAGTGGGCTTGATGAGAAGGCTACATCTTCCTGCCCTCAGATGGCTGCTCTTGGGAGGGAAGGAAGCTCACCCAGATGGATTTCAGCAGTTCTCATGAGTATTTTATGGTCTTTTACTGATTTACAGCCAGTTCAGCATTTTTGTAAATGGCTATAAATTGGATTGAAGTCATAAATCATAACAAGAGAAAGAGAGACACAGTCTCTGAGTCCCAGCTCAAGCTAAACCAGCCTCTATGAATATATGGAAGAAACCTGCTCCCTCAATCAATATACACAGCTCAGGCTACAGCAATAGTCCACAGGGTCCACCCCGCATTCCTCCTCCACAGAGCTCTAACAAACAGCAGTTGCCATGTGTGAGACACTGAAAATACCTTCCTTCCAACTGCCTGGCAAAGCCAGCTGTAACATAGGGCTGCCCCCACCACATCACGGTCTGAGGGCTTTCTGACCTTTGCTGTACTTACACATGCATACATAAACATCCCCAGTGAGCAGGGAGGCAGACCAGCACTCTTCACACCAGGCTCACAATTTCTTCATACAGATTAGCAAGGGGAGATTCCCACCCCACATACTACTTTTGGGGGGTGATGTTCTTTCTTCTTGAGTGAGATTGGCAGAAAGTTGCAGATTGTTATTCTTCTGAAACACTTGATTTATTCCACATGGAGCACTGAGACTTGAAATGCCTTGTTTCCACTCCACAAGCCTGGGACCTAAACTCTAGGGGTTTAGGTCCTTTCTCTTTTGTTTCCCTAGGTCATTTTTAGAATCTAGGCTGTAAGCATTTCTGAAAGCATCTGACACAGCTGTCCAGCTGCAAGCTAGACCCTTCCTATTTCTGTAGATGAGTGCAGCCCAGGATCTGTTTTTTTCCATTTCCTTAACCTAGCAGCCACTCATGCTTGCTGTCAATACTGAAACCCAGGAAGCACCAGCTCACCACAAGCTTTCCAACAGGCTCCAAAATCCAAACAACTCAAGAGACTGCCACTACCAGGCTTTTTGAGGTCATGAGGGCTGCCAGGTGAGTTGCTTTGGCCCTCACTTTCTAGGCAGAACACCTGATGGAGATAAACTTCAATGTCTTCCCTTGCAGGCTTAAAGGCCTCCTGCTGCTGCTAGTACAGTAGGAAAAAATCCTGCCACACCTACAATCAAAGAGGGATTTTGCTTGCTCAAAGGCACCTGAAAAGCTGCCTCAAAGGCCTATCCAGCACTTACATAGGCATCATAGCCTCAGCATTATGATCTTGACGTATTGCGGGTTTGCCTAGCCAGTGTCCAAGGATGCAAATCCTATTCACACAGGTAGTGAACCCTTTTCATGTCTGTTTGGTTCAGACTTGCGTATGTTTATTTATTATTTAGACAGATGGATTGCTTTAGTCTATGCATCTATTAAAATGGAGTTATGTGCTTTGCTCTCTCTATATTTTGGGTTTTTAAATACAAGCCACTGGTTAATTGCCAGCACGAAGAGAGGATGACCTCACAGTAGAGTACCCTAATAAAATGAACCACTGGTGAAAATGTCATTTTCTAATAGCCTGAAAGAAGAGGTGAACTTCTTACTTATTCAACTTTTCATTAATTAATCATTTTGCTGTTACTTTGTGCTCCCCCTTGTATCCACTTTCTTTTCCCCTTTGCCTTATTTTTACTTGTTTGTGCATCACTGTCTTTGTGATAACACCTCAAAGCCCTAGACTGAGACTAGCTTCCTACTGCACTGAGCACAACAAAAACCACAAAGACATTCATATTTATAGGTGGGCAAGGGTGACTGTTTCTGGAGTTCTTTTGAGTTTTATTCCAGTAGCTTTGAGCAGATAATCCAGACACTACTATTAAGGGTTCTGTCAAAAGTGTCTAAAAGTAAGACCCAAACTGGTAGGTCAGAGTCTCTTTAGAGGACTTGTTTATCTTTGGGAGCAAAATTTAAAATAGTTTTTTTTAAAGAAAGGCTGAGGAACAAAAATCATAAAGCCTTGCCTTGGAGAGAAAAAACACAGTTGTTTTACCATAGTAAATAGTCCCAAGATTAGTACCAGTGATAATGGTAATTGACCTGTAGTTGCTTGCCAAGACTTTTAAGAAGAGTCATAGTAACTTTATCATTTGTACATTACTATTCTGATTCTTGGAAAAACATGTTATTTTAAGCTGCATCTAGCTGGTAATGTTAATACTAAGATAAAGTATTGCCAGCACACTGATGGTTGAGAACATTTCACAAAATTATGAGAGGAACTAAATTTTATTCCTACCCTTACTGATTACTGTTATTTTCCATTAGACACCTTCATGTCATTATTTTTCTTTGTTTGGGTTTCATTTTCATTCTCTTCATTCATTTTCATTCTATACTGCAGCTCTGATCACCTAATCACATACCTGTATGCTACACTGTGAGTAGGACATAGAAAACAAAGCTAACACAGTGCCGATGGCACCAAAAGACTACGGAGTCATTATTCATTGTCCCTGTCATGCAGCAGGAATCTGTGACCTGGGATGAGTCCCCTGGACACACAAATGAAGCTTTGAACCAGTTCAGAGCTCCTCTATCAAGGAGCATGGGAAACAGCATGTATCCTGTGGTTCAGAGCCTGGGTACAATCAAAACAGCTTGCTTGACAGCCTGGACCAGCAGTGTTGAATTTATCCTAATTCCTTCCATCACAACCCAGATTTAGCTTTTCAGATGTCTCCAAATGGCCCTCAGTCTTTTCTTAATAGGACATTAACAAAATTGAGTTTGGCTAATGGCTGAAGACTCTTCTGGCACCGGCACAGCCTGGCACAGAGCCATCAGCATATGCCACAGTCACCACCGGTTCTGTTTTAAAGGGCTGGTGGGGGCAGGAGGCACATCACCAGCACAAGCACACCCAAGTACACACAGCTAGACACTGCCTACATGGTGATGCAATTTACAGGAATAAGGCAGTGGATCTCAAAGGTGCAATCCAGCTTCAATTGCTGTGAAGGCTAAGCCACTTTGCCATGGGTTATTTTCCCAAATGATGCCAGCAGATAAATCCTAAACTTTACAGATCAAGAAACTTGTATTTTTCTTCTGTGTTTTTTTAGTGAAGTTCTAGTCCAGGAACTTCTAAGGGGTTTCTATTTTAATACTACTACTAATAATAATAATAACAACAATAATAGCAACAGTTAATAGCAAGAGGAATAGAAAAAGCAGAGGCAGAGGTGATTGCAGGTTCTTTTGGTCTTCATTTGCTGAGCAAGAGAAGATAGGATTAGCAAAATCCACAAGGTGACACCAAATCATTAGGGTCAACCAAAATAAAGGGACTCAAAAAATTCAGGTGTTATAGCAGTTTCTCCATAAATCTCCCAGTTAGAATGTCACCCTCAGGCTGAATAGAATCTTGCGATGAATTCCCAGCCTTAGAAATAGTTGCCCTTCACTGGGTACTCCTGAATCTTTCCTGTCAAAGAAGATTTATCCATGGGAAATAATTAAAAAACATTTCAGAACTTTCTTCCTCTTGGAATAGATTATGTTACATTAATTAGTGGAGGGTGTGGTTTAGGTTTTTTTTCTTTGCCCCCAAGGACAAGGGACATTTGTGCTTACTGCAAGGTCTTCCCTCACCCCAGACCTCTTCTTGCTACTTTAAATGATATACGTTGTCCACAATGCTGTAATAGTGCTAAGCACGGCATAATTTTCAGAAACAAAATGTCTCCCTCCCTCTTATTCTCTCACACGTATGGCATCTCAAACGGCAATGACAGACCATAAATTCACACCAAGGTTATGGAGACTCATCAAAGAGGAAGGAAAAGTTGGCTATTTTTTGATGGCCATTCTCTGTGAACTGTGAAGAAAACAACCACTGCCATCATCAGATTCAGTCATAAAAACAGTGATACCAGAAAAGTGTTTTCTAGGATGAAAGATTGTTTCCAGCAAAGTACAGTCTAGAGCCTTTGTGTCTGTGGTGTGCGGCAGCCTTCCTTTGGCCAAGGCTTCTTTAAACCAACAGATACTCCGGCTCTGTTTTGCTTGAGATCTCCAAGAAATAATGCATTGTGTCTTTTGGATCCAGCCACAGTGTTACGTGTCAAGTCCAAAACTGGACTTAGTTCTCAGTTTCTAGCTGCTCACTGGCACCTGCAGAGCTGGCTCAGGTCTGTAGCAGGGATCTCTCCATTGTGTGCCACGACACTACACAGATGTCTGGTAGGAGACACCAGATCCCTCTGACCCCAAAGCATCCTCTGGGTTCCTCAAAGTCCATGTTTCCAGTTTCTGTTCTTCCACCCCTCTATTCCCTTCTGTTGCAGTGCCTGCAAGAGATAGCAGCTGTAGTTATTGTAGGGCATTAAAAATATAAATATAAACAATGCACTGCAGAAAGTTAGGTCCAGACACTGTGAATGCAGAAAGGTGCTATTGTTTTTTCACTTGTGTGCTCTTCATAGCAATCTGGTAAGAGGGACAAGTTTCAGAGCAGCATCACTGCCTTTAAACATCCTCTCCACTGCAAAACTCAGGCAGTGGTGCAGAGCACAATGTACCACCAGACAGGGATTTCCCAGCTTGGGAGGGAGTGTGAAGAACAGCACTAGTTTGGCATTGTGGGACTGCTGGACCTGAGACGGGGTCTGATGGGGAACCTGAGTGGGTATCTCTGCTGGCATGCAGCTCCCTGTACTGGGAAAGTGCTTGGCAATGACAGTCACTACCCTGCCCAGCATTTCCCAAAAAGTCATGCTCTGTTTTTCCAATGAAAGGCTTCTTTGCATGGCAGGAAAAGAGAAGGAACGGAGATGAGGAGATTAATTTCTGCTAGCCCTGTGCTTTGCACTCTTTTTTTTAATTGGTGTAAATAGAATCAGAATGACAAGTGCAGAGTGATGTCTTCCCTGTGCTATTTGTCTGGTGAGGAATTTGTGAAATATGTGTTTTTCTGTAGAGAGTGCATGGCTGTAAAGAAGGGCCATAGTCAGCACAACCTCAGAGCGATGGAGAATAAAGCATTCTAGTTTTGTGGCCATTGATCTGATGACACTGTGGGTAATGGATGGACAAGGTTAGTCTCAGAATGTCTGATTTTTCTGAAATCGTTGCTGGCGTCAGTCTTAAGGTTGCTTCATCGTGCAATTCTCTATTTACCATTATTAAAGATTCTCATATCTTCACACTTGCTTTGAATTTCCTATGCTTTTAGTGACTGAGGGGTTTGGAAGTTTTTTTAGAGAAGCATATAATTCTGGAAAGATATTTTTATGTGATCATTTTTCGTTTACCTGAATTCTATTAATCTTCCCTTGCAGTCTTAGATCCATGTTTTTATATGGAATTTCATTTCACAGTTAATTTTTCCAGGATAAATCCTTCCTTTTTTTTTTTTTTTTTTTTTTTTTTTTTAGGCTTAAATTCAGGGAAGAAGAGATCCCTGACTAATTAATCATACCTAAGTAACACAGACAAGTTCCAGACCTATTTGGGGCTCCACTGCAAGAACAATTCTTGGGGAAATGCCTCCATAGACAGGGAATTGTATATTTTGTTATGAGGTGCTTCACACTGTGCCTCCATTAAAGGAACCTTTGAAGAAAGAGCTGTGGCAGAAGAAAGGAGGAAAGTGGTAACCAAATTGATGCTTGCAAAAAGAAATGAAACACTTCAAAGCATTCATGTATTTCTTTCCATAGCACTATCTGCCACTGAGGGGCATCAGCCCCAGACTCTTAAGTCCACCTGTAGCTTTGAAGTCCCTTTGGATGTCTTACTCCTATTTCTGTGTAACTCCCAGATAATCATATTATTAAAACACTCCCAGTTGCAACCTGCCAGAAGATGGTGTCCTATCCTATCAGACACAGGTCTCAGCACAGTGATCCAGGCATTCATGACTGATTATTGCAGCTAATGTCTAGTGAAGAAGCCGGGCATCCTGGAAAAGCTCCAGTTGAGAAAACACAGTCTCTGGTCTCCCTAGCAACACTGATTACTGTGAGAACATCACCCGGCTGCTCCCTCATTTGTACTGGCCACCAGTGAAGACAGAGTCACCTTCAAGGTCTGTGCCCCAATACTCTGTGCCTGCCACGGCTTTTGTCTGAGTTGCTGAAGAAATTCACTTTTCTGCATAACCCCAGGGTTACTACACTGTGCAGGAAGAAGAAGGCTGTTGACTCCAAGGATGAGGTCTATATGGGGACAGGATTTCACAGGGCTTCAGATCATTGAATTACTCCCACAAACAGTGAGAACCGTTGTGATAGTTCCTGCCCTCTCCACCAAGAACTCAGTTCCCCAACACAGCCCTCCATCAACAGGCTTTTTGCACCCACTCATACGGGTGTAAAACACAACACATCCACACACCCACTCATTAGCACGCACAGAAGTGTAAACAAACAAATCACCCTATAAACTAATCCATCTCTTTCCTTTACAGGGCAGAAGAGGGAAAAAGACATAGAAGTTGTTATTTTTGTTTCTGTTTTCCAGTACTTGGATCCAGTACTCTGAAACAGTGTGTCTCTGGAACTGCCTAAACAAACAAGAAAGCTTTTGCGGTCAGAAGCCTTATGTGGTATCTGGCCCATTAACTCACCCAGGGAGATTCCTATAAGCCCTGGGAGAGATTCCCATGAAAGCAAGGATAAGGTTGCAGAGCCCTGCCTGGAGTTGTGAAACTATACCTCCAAATCAGCTCTTCTAAGCTACCTTAAATCTGTTAGCAGGTCCTGAGGAATGACCCACAAATCTTCTTTCAAATTTTTAATTCATTCCTTTCTGCTGAGTTCACTCCCCTTTTTTTGCTGTGTTTCCATGAACAATCTCACAAATCAGTTTAGTGGCAGAGATGTTTGTAGACACGGCAAATTTTAAGTCAGTGTTGCATACTATTTGCAGAAAGTGCATTTTAAATGTGTTATTACAGGTCTCTTCACTGTCTCCATTAAAAAACATTTCCTCTAGAAGAATGGAACTCAAAACACAGGTTCACGTTTGCACCCCAAATCCCTTAATAGGTGAAAGGATAAAACTGATAGTAAGCAAAACTATTCCATGTCCTTTCTTAAGCATAGTTCTGGTTATAAGAGCAGCTGTGCTGGTTCAAACCACAGGTCCATCTGCTGCCGTCTACTGTCTCCTGCAGCAACCATGAGAAGAAATTCAAGGAAATGTGTGAATGGAGCAACTACTTTCCCAAAGACAAATATGTCACAGTATAAACCCATTAGGGACTTTGCTGTTGCTACCAGTATCACAGGGAGGTGTTCAAATATTCTGGTAAGGGGGATACTACGGCTGATCAGACAAAGAGGTTGAACGATCAGTTTATCTTAGATCTAAGTCAAGCAATATACACATGCTTTTAACATAGAATGATTTTCATGGAGAATATAAAATACTTTTGTGTGACTCTCATAACAAACTGTTTTCAACCCATACTTCAAAATATTTTTGCCTGAAAACTCTGAGCAAACATAAAAATGATTGCAAATTATTAGACCTTGTGGCTTGAGCATGAACAAACTCAGAACTCAGTAACAGGTAACATATGATGGAGCAGGGCAAGTTCAAATGGAAACTGTGCTTTATATGAAGGAGTAAAGGTAACTAGCCACAGCAAGAAACTCCCACATGAAGGAATGGATTAGCCATGTTTCAATGTCTTGAGATCAACAACAGACCTCATTCAAAGAGTTGCTTCTTAGGTAAACACGTGTTATGCTTTAGTCAATGGCACATTATTGGGTTCAATCCAGGGATAACTGGGTGAAAATTAATGGCCTATGATACTTGGAAGATGAAAACAGATGATCTAGTAGTCCCTTTAGTCTTCATCTCTGTGAGCCCATGAATGCACAATGGACACATGGTTCATTATAAAGAGTGGTTCACAGCCTCAGCTGATATAAATAGACATTTGCACCGATTTACACTTGATAAGCATCTGGTCAGGCTTGCTCAGCTGCACACTCTGGCATGAGAAGTTGTCAAGATTAAAACTAAAAAATGGCTGTAGCACATCAGAGCTCGTGGACCAGATGGTGATGGGGCATTGCAGGAACCTCACCCATGTACATGGCCCTGTCAGGAGAAGTCTCAGTCTCATCCACAAGCCATTCCACTTGCAAACCAAGGAGAGCAGGTTCCTGGGGAGATATGTTGTAAGCTCTGCTGTATAGGATGGGCTTTCCTGGCTTGTGAAGGGCTCTGGAAAGAGTGCTGCTTTGCACACAGTTTCTTCCAAAGCTGCCTCCTCACCAGGATGTCCACAACATTACCCAACCCAGTGCCGTCCCTAGACATCTCACCTTGTTTCACTTACTAGTATATTTTGTCCTGGGGTTTATAAAATTGAGAGCAATTGGGTTTCTTACAGGCTACCATCAGGTTAGGGTAGTGACAGTGAACATTTCCTTTCCTATTGTCTGAAAGCTAATCTCAAAGGGAAAATTCAGGTTACTCTCAATTCCTGCCTGTTTTCACTTGTCTCCCCATGTATCATGCTACTAGTGTTTTCCTGTTTCTGAAATACTTTTTAAGTATGTGTAGGTTATCATGCTCACAGTAGTTGCTGTTTAACCAATCTCTCCAGACTTTATCCTTTTAATCTTTCTTTCTAAATCAATCCCTCCACTCCCTTGATCATTTCAGTTGCTCTCCTTTGAACAGCTCCTGTTTGTCAATAACTCTTCCTAATGACTCATGTGGAACAGGAAATATGTGAAACTTCAAGGCATAACAAAACACAGGAGCAGTATAGGGTCTGAGTCCTGGATACTGGGGATTTGTGATTGTAATGAAAGAGCAGCCTATAGGGAACTTGTGAGCACTGCTCATAGAGCCTGTTCCCCCTGAATGCTCCACACAGAGCCGATGGGACACTTGGTGCAGGAAAGCCTGACAGCATGGTGATGGATGTGCTCAAGCACCCAAGGCCTGGAGGTCATGTCCAGGCCTCATTAAAAGATATGCAAGAGCTCTCTGTAGATACAATAAACTGGCCTGTTTTGGGCATGGTCTCAGGGTTTGCAGGAAGAAACAGTGTAGTTATATTCCTAAAACCAATTTACACATCCATTAGGAGAGTGGTGAACAACCAGATGATATGAGGTCATTCACTACAGCCCTAACCTACTTCCACATGATGCATATACATCTTCCCCACAGGTGGAAAGTAATGCTGAGAAGTGACACCATGAATAAAGGGAAAGATACAATCATTTAGTGAGGCACTTTCCAAAATATGGAAATAGAGCCCAAATTATAGTAACATAAGAGAATGTAAAGTGCACAAGGGAGATGTAAAATGGAGATCAAGGAGGGTATAATGACCTTTGCTGAACAAACCATACCATGGCAAACCCATGCCCAGATTCTGTGGACACCTAACTTCCCCCTGGGAACAAAATGGTGCAGTTCTCCCAAATAAGAAGACAACAGTTTATTACAAAGGAGAGATCAGGGCAAGGAGCCATCCCTCCCACAGCACAGGAGCTGTCCTATGGAGGCAGCCTTCATAACAACTTGTACATACAAAGTTTCCTCAGCCATTCAGGTAAAACAGCCTCCTCAGACTGACAGTGCTGCAGCTCCAAAAGTGTGGGGACAGAAGGAGACCTCTTACAAAGCTCCTCGGTCTCCTCTGTGACTCCAGCTCTTGTTTAGAACCGGTTTCAGCCTACAAAGGAGATGAAAGCAAAACATAGGGATAGCGGCTCTGTGGGTAGAGACCCACGTGTAGAGTAGACTCTGGGGGATGAAGGACAGAGAGGTCCTCACTTGGTGAGACACAGGCAAGGTCAGGATGTACAGCTCCCTTTGCAAGTCTTCTTCCTTCCTGGGCCTGATCGAGGGACTACTATAACTTGTATTGTCTTCCAGGCTTTAATTCAGTAGCTGCACATCACGGAGACCTCTGCATGTCATTCATTGCATGAGCCAACCTTTGGGCCTCATGCTACAAAGCAGTATGCTAAACTGCTGCTGGCCATGTGCGCAGCAGCTGTGAGGGTCAGCAGAGAGACCTCTGTGTCTGTAACACCAAATGGACATTTTGCAGGCCTGATTTTCCTCTCTCATGACAGCCTCAGCTCGGCCACTTGTTCTTCTGCCTGGGAGCTGGGTGAAATGCACAGTGGAACAGAAAAAAACCTCGTTACGGTAGGAGACCTGTCTTTATGGGGGGAGAAGAAGAAAATTCCCACCTCTGCCATGCAAAAAGCTGCTTTGGGGATGTCCAACTCTACTCTCATGCTGGTGGAAATCAGCTCTCCCTCTGTGTATGTATGCTGTTTTGCATTCCCAGCACTAATAGAGCTCTGCCCATCAGTTCTTTCAAAAAAGGTAGTTTAAAGTTGCTGCCTTTCAAAGACAGAACAAGTGCATAATGGCCATCAATATTGTCTTTAGGACCTCCTAGCTAACCACAAGGATGAAGCAGAAGTGTTGAGGTGTCAGCAGCACAAACTTTTGGTAGCTGAAAGAGTAGAAGAGCCAACACCTCCAGCTCACCAAGCTGAAATGCTGCCTTAGACAACTTGCCACTCCTATTCATGTCTAGCATTGCACCAGGCACATGGAAAAAATATATTTCTTTCTTCTGGGCTTTTTCATCTGGGGAAGTTAGGAGAAGAGTGAGAGGAGGGAGTAACTTTTAGATGTTTGTAAAAGTCCCACGATGAGAAGGGTCAGAGACATGAAAGATGTAACAGCAGATAAAGATGTGAACTTCCAAGTGGGTGATAAACATCTTCAAATGCTCAAAGAAGGGAAGGTCAGAGTAGCTGAGCTATTAACCAAAGCAGGCAGTGGCTTATCCAGATAGCTCTCTGTACAGCCACCTGTGGGACTGAGGAGCTGGGGGGGTAATTATTGTAACTGTGTTTTACAAAGAAGCCAAAGATGATCCAATTATAAAACAGAGCGCCTTACCTCAGAACAAGGAGAAAACACTGAAAAAAATCGTTAAAGATAGAGTTAGAAAGCTTCTAGATGAGTCTAACGCGATAGAGATAAACCTGTCTGCCAGTTTCTGTAAGGGTGACTTGTGCTTCTCTAGCCTATTAGGATTCTGGGGAAGAGTTAATGAAATACTGGATTGAGGAGAAGGGGTGTGGGGGGGATATAATTTATTTAAACTTTTCAAAAGCCTTTTGATAAAGTCTTTCACAGAAGGCTATTAAAGAAATTTGTTACTCGTAGGGTGGGAGGCAAAGTCCTGACATGGATTAAAACCTAGATAAGAGGTAAGAAACAAAGGGAAGGAATAAGCGTCCAATTCTCTGCATGAAAGGAGGTTAATAGCAAGATGCTCCAGGGATCAGCATCAGGACCAGGGATGTTCAATATGTTTATTAACGATCTAAGAGAGAGTGGAGAACAACAGATATACCAAATTTTGCTGATGGCACAGTTTACCTCTTGCAGTAAGTAATTGGCTGTGTTTGACTCTCTTCTTGTGTTCATGGCTTGTCTATGAATAGATCACCAGTTTTACTAATAGGACTATAAATATAATTGGAAGTACAGCTTAGCCTGGTGAATAGTACTGAGACTGATTGCAGGAGGAAACCTATGAGTGCTGGAACATCAACCTGGGATGGATGCACAGTCACAAAGCAAGAGGGTTTCTGCATTCAGCCCTCCATCAGCTCTGTAAATGCTGCTTCTTGTAACTCTGCTGCTTCTGATGTCACTGTCTGCTAGTGTGCAAGGACTGTGGCATGAGCTGTATTAGGATACCCACCCATAACCTCATCACAGTATTTCATAATTACACTCCTGTGTGGCATAAATCTGCTACAGATTCAGCTGAGGTCATGGGACCTTTGCCAACATCCCCAGCCATTACCCATATGTACATCACTCGGGGGAAGCGAGCACTCATGCATGCACCTTTATCTGTATTACTTCTGCATTCCAAGTCCTGATTTGGCAAATTCTTCCAAGCGCAGCCAAGCTTTTTGCTGCATGCTTTAGGAATTAAATGCATACTTCACTGCATCCTTCTACTGCTGCCAGAGATGCTCTCCTGCAGCTGTGTCCTGTACCCTGCCCTATCCAGGTCTGCCTTCTGCACTGCCTCCATACTCTGGCCTTCCTATGGTTCCTATTCACTATTCATCACCCTGACTGAAACACTCAGCTCCTAGCAAGGTAGTTACTGTAGGCAAGTTAAAAGTCCTCCTTCACAGTCACCGCTGCCACATAAGTTTGTTCAACTCACTATATTAAAGTCATTAGTGCCAGGCAGCCCTGGAGAAATGCTTTATGTCATCATTTTGCTCTACATTATGGTAACCATTTTTTTACACAGTTGAGGCTACTACTTCAGAGTACCTCAGCACATGCTGGAGGCTGCCTGTATTTACATCTTTTGTCAGACAAGAAACAAGAAACATCTCAGAGACATAATTAGAGAAAACTACATTTTCAAGTATTTTGTTAAATTGAGACTTTATTGAATTGGTCTTTGTTTGATTATCACACACTGCCAGTCCAGTACTACCAACAGAAACAGAAACATTTTTTTTTTCTTGTTATCAAGTTTCAGTTTATGTTGGTCTCCAATAAAGAGGATATAAAGATTGTTAGCTGAACTGACCACGTAGTAGAAGTTCCCATGCTGCTGGTTTGTCCCAGAATGGTGTCAACACAACAGATGGCAAACAGCCAAATCAGCACACTGGCTGTGAGTGTCACAGAGGAGGAAGAGGAGTGCATGTTTTTCTGTAGAATTCCTTGGCGTGTAAGTTGTTACATGCTGAGGAAGATATTCCCAGATGATACTTGATCCGGCAGATCCTCTGTTGCACTTGGTGAGAAACTGCTGATTACTCAGAGGTTTGTGTGCACCATTTCTCCCAATTCTTGCCAGTTACTGAGGAATGAATCAAGGAACAGGAGTACTCTGGGGTGTAAACACCTTCAACAACCAGTAGCAGCAGGGTTGATGCAGTTGTCCTCATGCTAATGAAGTCTGGTGTTTGAAGGCAGAGAGTCCTGCGATCTGCTGGCATTGTCACTTGACACTTCTCACCAGCTAGGGAGTAGGAAAAAAGAATGTTCTGGTGTCAGTGTAAAATAAGTGGCTGCAGCGTGCAGTGGAGTTGCGGGAGGTTTCATAATGCTGTCTTCAGTCTTTTATATATATATGCAACCATGTACGAGCAGAATGGCCTCCATCTCAAAGCTGCTCCATTCTGTCAGAAACAAGCTGGAGCAGCCAGGCGATCATTTGACTGATGACACAAAGGGAAGGTGCTAAGAAGGCAAATGCAATACGAACTCCAGCTCAGCATGCTGCAAATGAATTGAGCTGCTGCGCTGAAGTTGTGAAGAAAAGAGATTTTCCTATTACTTATACAGTGGTCCTAGACATCAGGGGAACAGGCAAGCCAGAAATGGAAATTCCCAATGATGACAAGAAATTTGATATTATTGTCATTGCTGAAACCTGCAGGGATTAGTCACATTACTTGGAATTTTTAACAGTGTGGTTACAAACATTTGAGGAAAAACAGAGTGAGTAAACACATAGGGGTGATGTTCTGCATTAAAGATACTGCTGCATTTTTTCAGTTACTTGATTTTTCAGAGCAGAGACTGATCTTTGTTTACTAGTAAAACTTTTTAGAGGTTGACTATTGGAGTCTTTCAGACACTGCTAAATTAACGATTTAATAGTGATTCTGCTCAGCTCTGTAGCATGAAAATTCAAAATATAGTTGTTACGGAAGGATTCCTATTTGAAAATATGCTAGAGGTTTTATGCAGTCAACAGGAAACATCACTGATGCTTCTGAAGTATAGAGATGATAATTTTCTACTGTGAAAACAATACATTCAGGTTGAGGTAAAAGCCTAGTGTTATTCTCATTAGGAAGGATGAAGAAGAAAGAAATGCTGGTCTAAGCTGTTGGTTGCCTCTGAAAGGTAGGTCTCAAGTCAATGAGGGGTGCAGTCTGAGATAGACAGATGTAGAAATCAGTATAAAGAAAAAAAATTCAGACTTGAATGTATTCAAGAGCAAATTACACTGACACACACAGGCTTGATAGGAAGCAGCCTGGGAACTGTAAATAAAGAGAGAGAAACATTGAGGACAGTTATAAATAACTTAGAAGAATTATAAGCTCCTGGACTGCAAATTGGCATGAGAAGCTATTCAATGATCCATGCTGAACAGGGTGATTAGTGTATGACTGGTTAATAACAGTGCGGAGAAATGTCACTGGGAAAAGCAGACATATGCACCTGTATAATTGCACCTGCATTTGTACAATATCAACAGTATGAACAGGTTCAAAAATGCTAGGAAAAAAGATTGGTTTTGCACTTGTGAGTGTCCCTGCACCTGGACAGATGTACACACCCAGAAAAGGGCTCGCATATGCCTGTCCAACTGGCCACCTGGATGGTGGAGTTAATAAAAGGTTTTATTCACTGGATGCTCATTCAGACCTGTTGCAGCAGGGGCTGCCAATCCCTGGAAGCAGCTACAAGGACTAGTGATCATGATTTGATTACACTGCATATGTGCACAGGGAGTATGCTGTCAAGGAATAATGTATATATACTTGGCCCTTTGAAAAGGCTAACTTCTCCAATGCCAAAAGTAAAATGTATTAGCAGAGAGCATATAACGTATATGTATGTATTTGTATAAACATTCATTTGTGTATATGTGAGAATTGGGAGCTCCTCCAGCCAAGTTTCTCAGAGGCCTCAGGGACCACCATGGCACAGTCAGCCCAGAAGATGGCTTGGGAGAAAAACTCAGTAAGATCAAACTGTGAGAGAGATAGCATGGAATTCAGAATGCTTATGTACCCTACTGGGAACAAAAAAAAAGGGAAAAATGGAAACAACCAGCATTAATTAGAAGATTGAAGTTCAAATTAGTTATATGGGAACTGATGATCACTCTATATTTCATCCACTTGCCTTTGTATAGGCAATAAAAACAACAGCCAAAGTCATAAGAAGACAAATATTACACTTGTCATGTCCCTTGAAGATACTAGAACCCTAGAATGAGCAGAAAGGAGGGAGGAAGAACAGGAAGGATTTGTAAGGGTCCTGAAAAAATGCAGTTATTTCTAAAGCAGTGCAGCAATGAATCTTGTGTGTAGTTTTTTCCTGGTTTTCTATGGATCTGTGCTTTTCCCTCTGCACTTGCCCAAAGAGAAAAACATGTACATAAAAGTCATTATGTCAGAGCTGAGACATTCCTTGTTTATGTTTCTAGATATCCCTGAAAAGGAAAAGCATATAAACAAGCAGGCTCAAGATCAGGGACTCTCATGGCATATGCAACTGCCCAGCCAGCTTCCCACTGGCAGGTGTAAGTATCGGGGGAAATCAGACACCAGATTTTAATTTAGTGACAAAAGCTCCAGCCCCAGCAAGCCAGGAGAAAGGGTCTCAGAGCCTGTGCCCCCTGCAGCAGTCTTGTGAAAGCATTCAGAGGAGCAGAGGGACGTATAAAACCTTGACACAGAGGAAGACAGCAACCTGCAGGAGCAGGAGTGGGGCTCCCATAAATACAACCTTGTCCCTACAACCCAGCCAGGCAACACCAGCAAGACAGAGGGAGTGTTGAGCATTTGCAGATGGGAGGACCCCTGCACTCTGTCAGGGATGCGTGGTGAAGATGGCAAGGAGGGGTATGGGGTGTTTCAGGAATCCTCTCTGTTCTGCTGAGGGAACGGGCAAAGTTTCTGCTCCCTCCCCTGGCTGAGCCAGTGTGTCTGGGCACCAGCATCAGCTTGATGCTGGGTGTCACACTAACAGGTCCTTCTGGCTGTGACATTTCTACAGTGTCTTTTCAGACCCTGGCGTCACAGCTGATTCATGCCCCGGCAGCGTGTGGGGCCAGAGATGCTGTCAGGATCACTCCCACATTCAATTACTCACAGCAGCCTGAGCACACGCATTGTCACTTGACCTCATACCCCATCCCTTCCCAGAGGCAGAGGTGCTTCCAGCAGCAGAGGGCTGCTGTCCATCAGAGGTGCAGATGTCTCTGTCCTGTCCTCTCCCCTCCCTATAAAACACCAGCTGAGGTAGCCAGGCTCCACAGGGAGGTGAAAGAGGGGATTAAACCACTGGCTCCACATCCATCAGCTCCCTCAGCTTTCATATGAAAAACACAAGGGAATCCGGTTGCTGCCAGATGAGGAGACTAGGAGAAGCAGCAGAGAAGGAGAGAAAAAATGGGTACTGAACAGGGACCCACAGCACTAGCCTGGGGCTTTGCACTTGGCAGATCCTCATCACAGAAGACAACTTTGTGGCACTATTACCAGTCAGCACTTCTCCCTCACTCCCTCACTTACTCTCCCTTTCATCTAGGTTGCTGCAGTTGCATTTAATGACACAACAGATGTATTCATTTGCATCTTTATACAGATCTCTAAGCTCTACAAATGGGTGGGTGGGCGTGACCCTATTTCCCAAATTATTCAGCACCTTTCAGTTATGCATTTCTCTCTTCTGTAATGTCTTTTTGAAGCACATAGAAACAGCACTGGAGAATTACTCTGCTGCTTTCTCTTGAGCATCTGGGACCTGATCGCTCCCCTGCCTATGTGAATCTTCCTTACAAGTCCACAGGAGCCACAGAGATGTCTGTGCACAGACAGACTGCCTCCTCCACCATGTACACAGACTTCTCGGAGAGGGGGAAAGGCACAGATTTACCTGACATGCCCCCATGCTACACGGAAGATGGCTATGGGGGAGAAATAAGGGAAAAACAAGTGACACATTGTCTGTTTATCAAGGGTGATGACAGTTCTGTTGCTGCCATCAAGAGATCTGTAGTCGCATTTATGGGATGTGGATGAGTTAAAATACTTCCTCTACACCATCTGAAGGTGGTGTTTATGCAGAGCTGCTTGAAACACACTCCATGCTGATGACTCAGGGAGATGCTACCACCGGCATTGAAGATCTGTCAGCATGGTCGGGTGCTGGTGTGTGTTCTTGAGAAATTCCTCTGCACCAGCGCTCAGGTCCCTGGCCCTCAGCCAGTGGGTACCCAGCTAGGCCAAAAGGGTTTAAATGGGTGGGGAACAGGTCCACTCACAGTGCCAGTTACCATGAGAAAACACTCCATGCTGCAATGCCTGAAGTGTGTGTCTGAAGCTCTGCCTGGTAGCTGCACAGACTGAGGACAGGAGTACAGGAGACAAGGAGAGGAAAAGAAAGGAGGGGAGAGTTAGAGCTGTTTCCCACTGGGAAGACACTTAGGCAACACAACAGCGGGGCAATCCCAGATGTTGCATGGTGGAGTCAGATGCATAGGGGAGAAAAGCTCCCATCCTGGCTCTCCTTCTACTTGCCCCTTACTCCAGCCAGGTGGCTCTAGGGCCACATATTGGTGAGGAGCTATTTGTGTGACACCCCAGGAGGCCAGTGAGTGAGGAGGTTGGTGCCATTGGCAGAGATCATTGCTGGTTTAATTTATGGGCTGCACTTTGTGTATAAAGCCATAACTACAGATATAATGTAATCCCGGCACTGTGAGTGTGCTGAGCACTGCTGTCAATCAGCGGTGCTTTGCATCAGTACATATTCATATAAATATGTATGTTCTTTTGCTAACAGTATTATTATTTATTATTTGTGTTACTGTCGTGCCTCAAGGCTTCGGCAGGGACCAGGTCCCTGTTGTGCCGGGTGTCTCACACACATGGTGAGAGGCAGACTCTGTTCCGTACAGCTTCCAGACTAAATACACCATAACAGGCACAGTCTGGGGTCCCTAATTAAAAAACATTTTGAAGTCGAAGTGCTGGTTACAGCTTGCCAGTGGCAGAGCTGGGAGCAGACCTGAGCTTGTTCTGATTTCCTATCCAACATTCTTCCCATTAAACCTCAGTAGCGAAAACTTAGGCAAGTTTGGGCTGTTTTGGAAAAATAAATGGATGAGACATTTTACATGGTGGAAATTTCCTCTGAACCCTCTCTCTAAATACCCCCGTGTGCAGGAAGGCCAGGATGTACATAGATAGAGGAAAGAAAGGTGCCTCGGGGAGGGCGGGAGGGAGGCATGTCCATCAGAAGTCTGCCAGTGACTCCCTCTAATTGGCATCCCTGTGCAGAAACCAGCGGTGACCCCTCTGATGCCTGAGATATGGCACTGTTTGTACTAGTTCATGGCCACTGTCACGAGTGTACCCTAAGCCTCGTACTCTGGAACATGAGATTTTTTTTCTCCTCTCAAAGCCCTGCCTGCATCTGGCCACAGGAGGTTCTTTTCTAATTCCTGTAAAAGAGCACTCTGTTGGACATCACTCTCAGGTTTTCATAGCAGTGGAGGGGGCGCAGGCTGCCCGGTGCAGGAGGAATCAGAGGCTGCTCTGTACTGGTCCCAGTTAGTCCTGTCTCTCTCTGTAGCAGATGGCACCAACACACCACACCCTAAGGCCACGGCCAGTCAGAGGTGTCCCAGCCAACAGCGCTCAGGGAGGATGGCACCACTAGGGCAGGAAGCTCTGGAAGGGACACATGGGGACAAAAGAGAGAAGGAAAAAGAGGAGAAATGAGGGGAGATGTGAGGATGCACAAAAGGAGACACAGGAAGGAAAACAGCAACAGATACAGAAGGAAGAATGTGGAAGGGGGCAGGGCTTGGAATGACTTTTGAAGGGAGAAACTCCATGCTGGGTAACCTTGGGAGGGCACTGTACCTGTGGGGGACTCACTCTGGACCAGGGACACCCTGAATGGACACCTACCTGTGGCTGACCCAGGCTGGAGAAGGGTATTAGTGGGAGGAAAGAGCAGGGAAAGAAAAGAGGGAAAACCAGGAGCAACAGCAAAAAAATTACCTTCTACACTGCCTATCTCCTCACCAAAGGTACTACCAAGGACTGTGTGTAAAACATAGTGAAAATGGAGGGAAGGGGGCTGATGGGAGAGAGATGTTGGACTGAAGCTAAGCCTGGGGAAAGGGGAAGAAGGAAGCTTCCCTCGGTGTTTAATTATCTAAGTCTTTGTTTTCCATCACCAAATCAGTAAATAAAAGTTTATGTTAATTGGAAATAAATCAAATTCAGTAAAATTCCCTGAACTGAGACTGTTTTGCCTGCAACAGACACAGGAAAAAATTTGAGATATTTAGCTGACTAGGCTGTAAGGAAAATCTTTAGAAGGCAATTCAGGATTATTGAAAAAAACCTCAAACCAGAAGTAGAGTGCAAAAGGCCCTCAGTATTTCTCTTGTTATGAATCAGTACGTGGCCACTGAATGTGCAAGAACACCAGCAGATGAGCGTGGACATCGTACACTGCGGCTGGCACTGGAGTCCAAGGCATGGACTCCATGCCAACACATGGCATCTCAGTCACAGCTGCTGAATGGGTCTGGTGTAACTAAAGGAACATTGAGTATTTTAAGACAGCCAGGTTTCCAATCTTCACAAACCAGCTAAAAAGAACCAATACTAATGCACACTCTCTGTTCTCATCCCTCCTGCAGAACCACGTCTCTAACCCGTCAGGGTAGCCAACGACCAGGCGTGCTGGTAGATGAAATACTGGCAGATGCAAAAGCAGTAGGTCCCATCCATTGCACACCAGGTCCTCTGTGCGTACATAGACCAATCTGCACACATCAGCTGCATCTGTAGCAATTCTGTGTGACAGTCACAGCAGCCATTGGTGCAGAGATCCAGTAGATTTCTGCTCAGGGTGTAGGACAACTGTCTGTCCAGATCAATACAACTGGGATATCGGATACAATTCAGGAAGGCCAGGGCATATCTTTTTTCCCTCAGATGGCAAAATTCCACTTTATTTTGGCTGAGAATAGTTCCTTTCTTCTGCATATGCTGATAGCAGCTCTGTGTGTCTATTCTAATTGACTTTCATTCTAACTCAAGCCTAAAAATGGCCTGCTGAGGTGTATCTCAAAAAAAAAATCACAGAAATGTCCCTGTATATTCCAGTACCAGCACCCAGGAAGAGAGAGAATCTCGAGGTTCCACAGTGAAACAGCTAGTGAAATTTAATAACGGCAATGGCAGTCAGATTTATGTAACTTTTATGAAATCAATAATACTGGACTCTGCAAAATGACTTGAAGAGCAAGACCCCATACAAATGTAATTAAGCACAGATGGCAGCATGCTTTCTGTGTGCTGCAAAGCTGTATTTGCTTCAACGTGAACAGCAATTGCCTTGAACTTGCTGTTGCTGATGTGAAAATGCCATTGTCACTAATCAAGGCTGCTTTTCATCTAAAAGACACTCATACTTTTTTTAATAGGGCTGGTGTTTCAGGTTCAGTGCTCTATAGGAAACATATAGGGGAGGAGATGGGGTTTGTAAGGTAAAGTTTCATGTATAACATTCAAACCTCATTCAACCAACTTCTACCTCTTGTTTCCCCCAAAGAAATGTCAAAAGATTTCTTTGCAGTGCAGGACCATTATGTATTTCTCACCCCAAAGCAATGGGGCCATCTAAGGGCTTAGATAGGTTCATGGCTCAGGGGAGTGAGTGCTGTGGTGAGCACTCATCTCTTTGAATAACCTGTAGCTTCATGCAATGACCTTTTCCTTCTTTTGTCCCATGCCACCAGCACTGCCATCCCCTCCACCTGGCATCCTAGCTGACAGGGTCACACATGCAGCAAGGGACAAGAAAACACTCTGGGATTAAGAACATGTATGAAATGAATAAAAGGTGGCAGGATTCCAGTAAGTAGCAAAACATAAATGTAGGTAGTTGAGAAATGGATTGGGGGAAAGTGACAATCACATGTTCTAATTTTTTTCAGTCTCCCTTAACTGAATGTTTTATTTTCCTGTCGGATAAAAGACACATGGAGATAGAAGGGTGGATGTCACAAAATTGTCATCAGGCTGTTTTCCACTGTTATTTTCTGAAAATTGAAATGACAGTGAATGTTGAAGATTTGAAAAAAAAAAACAAACTTCTTCACAGAGCTCTCTGTACACCCCTGTCATAATCCTAAAAGGACAGATATATTTTTAACAGCCTCAGGATAAAAAATATGTTAGGAAAGTTCAGAAAAGCTCAAGTGCTGTTACAGCCCAAAAATACTTTTAATCATTAAAGACATGCTTTTTTAACCTTCTCAGCTGACTCTGACACTCTCCCAGGCTTTGACTAACATCTTGCTTTACCAACGTGGCAGTCTGTCTGTACAAACAGACCCTGGGATGTAACCTCACAGGCAATGTGTGCACAGCTAAAGCTGGAAGCTGTCACTCCTGTGCAGAACCAGCTTCCAAAGGCTCTATTCAAGCACAGTTATCTAATGCAGTGTTTTTCAACTTATTCAGCTCTGCTAATGGCTTATGGACTATGTCAAAGGGAAACACAAAAGGTAAAGAAAAGCCACTCTAATATCTCCAAAAGTAAGTTGACGATAAAGGGATCTGTACCACTACTAGGCAATTTTTAGAGGTACACAAACAGGATTGAAAACCGTGGTGAGGTGCTTCACTCTGCACTGAGACAGCTGTATTAGTCTGCCCTTCTGTGACACCGACTGCTGCTGGCTACTTCAGTATAACCAAAGCTTAGCTTCCTAAAGGCTACATGTCAGAGCTGGTAGGAACATCTTACCAATGTAGTCACAAGTTGTGAAAATTTTAAAGTTGAAGACGATAACTTTTTTTCTTTCCTGCTTTTGATCTTTATTCCACTTTATTGTATTTGTGTCCTCTCTTTTCTTTGGATCCCTCCTATCTATTCATTGAATCTCTTTTCACTGTTGCACCTATCATTTCCTACTAGTAACAAATCTACTGAAATGGTTTCTTAGTGTGAAAGTATTGTTTTTCTTTTATTGTGTTCATGAAAGCTGGTAAATCTGAATTGTGGAATATTAAGAAATCAAACACCAGCAAATCAAACCAATTTTGTGTAGTTGAGTTTCTGTCAACCTCCTCACAATATAGCCCACAAAAACCTCAAACCTTCCTATTTTAAAGGCGTTTAGTTTTTGTTTAGTTGTTTTTTTTCTCTTTGTTGCCATACTTTCTTTTCCACTCGTTGGACCATTCCTAGGAGGTAGGTTGCTGTTTAAAAACCTGGTCTTCTTATCATGGTGGTTGTGGTGACATAATAAACAAACATATAATTATATTCCATTTCATCCATCATTCTATAACACTACTATTCCATTAGCAGGTTAGTTGGATGCTCAGCTTCCTGCAAGTGTGCCTGGATTTCCCAATTCAGTGTAGTGTGTGCGACTGGTCCATTTTGCACTCTGAATGCCTTGTCTATTTGGATGATGAGCTTATAGGGGAAGAGAACATCTGCTCTCCACATTTGTATGGTGCTGCATACACTGAAGAGCTCTTCTTACTTGGCCACTATCAGTGGCTCTAATCTTCATCATTAGTAATAGAAAATAATAACTTTTTTTAAGCTTCAAGGATTCTTTCAGCTGTTGGGATTTTTTTTTCCCTCAAACTATTAAAGGCAATTTTTCTTCATAAATATTATTTTATTTTACAAACATATACATAATATGCAGTCACAAAAGTTTAAATGAAGTGCATAAATTGAGGGGAGTGAGAATTAAAAATATTTCTTAAAAAAAAGGCATTTAACCTAAGTTAGTCTTTTTTTTCCATTCCTCCTCCTCAGATTCTCTGAAATTTTTACTGTATGGGGGGTTATTTATCTGCCATTAGGTGGGCATATTTGAGACTACTGCCCTAAATTAGTGAAGATTAGGAGCCTGCACAATTGTAAAGTTAGATCCTTTTATATGGAATTGCAATCAAAAAGTAAATGCACTCATCTTCTTCCTTTTCCTCCCCCTCTAAGAGCTCAGCAGAGCCAGGAGTACTTCTCTTTAAGGCTTCTTTCCAGAGAGGCTGTAACAGAACTGACGTCCCAGAAGATGAAGGATTTTTTTTTTCTTAGATCTCCCAAGCAACATTCTAGGTTAATAGTGCTGTCTTCATGCTTTCTTCATCGTATACCTATTTAAAAGGAATGAACATCTTCCAATATGCCAGCCTGACAGAGCTCAGATGGGGGAAGATCAATAACTTATGGCCTTGGTAAGTGATTATTTTTATGGCTTCAGTTGCTTCTAGGATTTGCTCCCTCTCATGTATATCAGACAGAGAAGCAATGACAGTGTTGCTTTAGCTGTCTGCTTTTGAGTGTAAAGCAATGATTTTTTGTGCTCATGCATATCCATGTTTTCTTACTGGGATGCCTTGCTAGATTTTATTACGCAATCCCAGTTATCCCAGTTCACAAGGCTGTGAAATAGCCCAAAATGTACCATGACACACATTTGACTTATGAATATGCACTCGTTCCCACTGACACTCTGACAATCACCTTACATTCTCTGCAGTAATATTGTCAAAGCTAGAGAGAGCCAAATAGCTTGTTTGCTGTCCCACTCCAGAGGGACCAGGGGACACCAGGATGCACGTCCCATCTGCAGGGGTCTCTGCTGAACCTCCCACGCTGCCTCCTGCAGCACTTCAGCTTAGTACTCCTGAGGGGTCAGCCTTGCTCTGTGAGCAGGGAGAAAGCAGGGGAAAGCTGGCAGGAACAGCTGGATCTGAATCACCTGATTATCTTCAAAGGACCACATCACACCCTGTGGCATTCCCAGAGAGGGTTTCTACTGCAGCTTCACTTCTGGTCTGTCTTTGCTTATTAATACATTTTCTGGCCCCAATGCTCCAATCACTCCAAAGGCAAGCTCCCTTCAGTCACTGCTCCGCAGTGTGTTTCACTATGTGCTTAGCCCTTAACACGTGCTTTCATCCTGTTGAAGCCAAAGGGCACTAAGCACTGGCTTAAATACCCTCTGGAAGGTGAACAGGGACATAGGGCCCTGGCAATGCCACGTAAAAAGCAAATGCAAAGGAAGACTTTCTCTGTCAGTAAACAAAACAAAGCAAGCTGATTTTTAAACCTTTTGGCATGTCTGGGTGTCTTTTCTGCCACTGATGAAGGATAAACAATGCAATTATTAATTATTGATGATCACTAATAAGAACGATGATTATCATCACCATCATCCAGCCTTGCCATTCCTGCCACCTCTCTAATCAGTGTGATCTCACTGTTATTACACATAATTGCAATCTTCCAAGTCAGGGTAGGAGAAGAAGAAACCTTGCAGTGTAAATACTAAATACTTAGTATAACAAGAGTGAGAGCTCCCCAGCTTGGAGCAGAGCTAAGCAAAGTCACGGACTTCCATTCTTTTTAATTTACCATCTGTTCTGTATGACACAGCCTGTGTCTCTTTAGGGTTTAGTACCCATTTATTATCCAAAAGCCACCTCTGCCTGCTATTAAATTCACGTTGGAGTGATTTAGAGAGGGAATCCGTCCATTTGCCCAAGTGGAAAGTTGTGTCATCAGCATAAACCTAAATGCCACTGCCTTCCTGGACTCCAGGGCTGGGAAATGCCTCATCAGCACATGCGCATTCTTGTCAGCTCCAGCGCCTTCCCTCCTCCTGGCAGACCAAATTATCAAAGATTTGGCATTACATGTCCCCTTCTCTCCTCTTCCCTTATATTACATGTACATGCATCACACGCACACACACACTCTTCTTTTGTGTCTTTTTGCTCTGTCTGTCTCATGAAAGGGGCCATCCCACTGATACCCCATCTTCTTTTCCCTTATAACTCCAGCCTCCCTGATCATTACCCTCTGTCTGTTACAAAGTCAGCATGCTCGTTATTTTTCCCTCTCCATTCTCTTTAATCACTCATATATACCTAGCCATGTGAGCATGCTTCTTACTCCTTCATTGTCCAATATGCATCTTGTTCCCATGTCCTCTCAGTCAGCTTTACGTCTTCTCTTCATTTCCAGCTCTCACGGTCCTCACCATTATTTAACAAAACACAGCACAGATGAAGATAATTGCCATCACTTTCACAATCCCTTGAGACTTCTCAGAAATCTCTCACAGGTACCCAGACAGGCATTTCACCCTAATAGCGAATGACTGTTAAACTAAGCAAGAGATTTTCAATAGTCTCCACAAATTGAACCCAAGAACGCCCCCTCCACCTGCAGAGCTGCCTTCCACGGCTTTAGCCACTTCCAATTAAGTGAGCAGCCCAGAGCTGTCCTCAGGGATCCAGGACAAAGAGGATCCAGGCTGAAAACAAGTTCAGGAAGGCAAAACAATTAAACACAAGATGGCTTGTCTCCGGGATCCTGAGGCAGATCTTCTGGGGCACAGGGACCTCGTGGGAGCCCATAGCCAGGAGCTCAGTCCCTACTGAGGTATCAGGTGGGATACATGTGGCAAAGCTCCCTGCACAGCAGAGAGGGCATGGTGGTACCAGTAGTATTGCATTCGTCCATCCCCTGGACCCATCCACTCCCACCAATGGGAGACCTTTCTTTGCACTAAAAATTTAGGATCTCGTTTGGCTTGCTGAGGCAACAGCCATTTTGTTCTCAGGCTCACTATAGGAGAGGCATGTGTGCTACATGTTCCCATGGAGGGTGGAAGATTAATAGAGCCATTGTCCCAACTTAAAACATTTTAATGAAAACTCTGGCATCACTGATGTGTGTCCTTGCTTGCTGTTATTTTTTCTTACCTAATTTACCTGATAGACTACAGTAGGAGAGGAGAGGAAAGGATAAAGAAGACAAAGGAGTAATGGGTATGTTCTCACCAGAAATTCTGAATTGATTCAAAATTAATTCCTCCTCTCTATTTTGAATCAATACTTCAAAATAAAAAACTCTATTTTTGTTTTAGCCTCACGTGCCTTTTTTTTCCTCCACACTGAGGAGACTAAAATGTGTTTGGACTTTTTATTTTTTTAGAAAAGGAACAATACCCTGAAAATGAAATGACATGCTATGACTTTCTGGTATTTTATTTAGAACCGGTGATTTGAAATGCCAGTAACAATTTAGTAGTTTTCTGGGGTAGTGAGCACCTGTTTTCTAAACGACTGATGGAAAGAGGGGATGCTGAAGTACTAGGGCTTCTCAACGAGTGGGTCATTTGACTCTGTCACTCCTTTTGCTTGGACAGCTTGTAGCTAGATGGCCATTTATCCCCATGATGGGGCAAAAGGACAGGCAGCATCCTAGACACAGTATGTTTCACACTGGCTACCCTCAGAGAACAACAGAACTGCAGAAGCTGAGAAACCACAGAACAGGGTCATGAGATGAGTAAGGGCTCAGTCTGATTTTAGTATAAGTCTGGAGCTATTGGAAGAAGAGTGCAGTGGGAAAAGCATATCCCCCTTACCTGTCCTACCTAGCTCCATTGTCCCTTGCCAGTTCTGCCAGGTTTATCTGGACAGAGCACACCTCAACCTGAGAGCAAAGTGGGATGCCAGGGTGTGCTCTTTTATTCGTCTCCACAGAGCACCTGGCCTGCAGGTAAAAATGGCTGGAAGAGTCTGAACGACTACTTAAGAGAAAGACTGGCTGATGATCTGTCACTCTGGACAGTGAAATGCTCCTGCTTTCACCATGCTCTGGCAAGTCTGACAGCATCTCTCACCATCGTCAGGTGGGGAACAACAACTAGTCCAGTCCCATATCTCCATCTAACCAAGTCCTGGCAGATCAACACTACACAGGAGAGTAGTGAGAGGCTGATGTGGGAAGCCCTGAGCTAGAAGAGCCAGGCAGGCTGCAAGGCAGGAGGAGGCACTGGAAGAGCTGATAAGCAAAGCCCCAGGCTGGGAGGGCCAGAAGTTAATGCAAGTTGGTAATGTGGTGCATTAGTAGACATGTGTGCATAGGGTAAGCCATATAAAGCTAAGTTTAGCTCCAGTCAACACCATCAGTCTTTCACTTTCATGAGCACTAAAATTGACTGAAACTCAAAATATGTATTTTTAAAAATGGGAAAGGAAAAGAAAATGTCCGGTTCCTGTAAGATGATCAATAACAGCCAGTGCTAGAGATGACTTTTTCAGCCACAGGGAAACAACTGTTATTGTTGAATTGCTAGGGAACTTTGCCAGTGGACAAAGATAAACCAATAATGTCAAAGAGAGGAGGAGTGAGATTGCTGAAACCTTAGCTACAGTAAGAGGGTTGATGGAAACACTTTCAAGGGACTTGTGGCAGGCCTAAGAAAAAGCAATCAGCTCCAACCAGGCACCAGGAAAAGCAAGTGGTGGGAGACCACACACCTATGTCACCTCTACGGTGCTGCTGCTGCAACTGTCCAAGCAGATGACATGGGATGCTACGTTGACTTGCTTCAGGTGCATGCTAGAAAGCAGAGAGTATGGCCTCTTGCAAGACTCTCCACACAATATTTTTTTGCCCTGTACTGCTCCTTGGCTTCTGCTCCCATATAGGTGTGAAGAGCAGAAATGCAGACACTGTTGGGTAGGAGCAAGGGGCACCCATGGGTCAGCCCTGTGACCTCAGGAGCAAGTCCACTCTTTGTTAGCAGAACTGCTTCAGCCATGCATCACTTGACACTGCAAAGCAGCCTCTACCAAGCTTCATTTCTGCAGCTGTGTCACCCGTCACCTGTGGCTCTGAAGTCGTTGCTTGCAAGCCCATGCATCATGCACAACATACAGCCCTGGTGGACCCACCCACCACACAACATCACACCAAGGGGACTTGTCTCAGACTGCCAGGAAGCTGGCCCTGAAAGGGGGTCCATGGGCTTTTTCAGGGCACTGCACAGCAGTTGCTAGGTTGCTGACTGTAATAGTTTTGACTGTGAAGATCTCCAGGGAAAACCAGAGCAGTCACAGGGTCATAGTTCCCTGAGTTTTCGCTATTTCATCCTGGACAAATAGTAAATCTCATTCCCTAAAATAGAGTCCTTTGTATTTTGCGAAGCACTGCATCGAGGGCTGTTTCTCACAAGACTCTGTTATTCCTATGACACCAGCCACATGACACCATGACACATATTTGGGCCACAGCGTCCACTGACAATAAATGGAAAGGCCCTTGGCAGACCCCAATTTGTGCCTGTGAGAGATAGGCTGTTCTGTCTAATCCTGACCTTTTCAAAGTTTCCAAATACTTACTTCCATTACTACAGAAAAATCACTGCACATTCTGGGTTTTCTGCATTTTGTTCAAAATTTCCCATGATTCAAGAGATGACAGAACACACCCAAACACAGTTCCCTGAGTGATACTTACGGGGTGGGAGAGGCAGCTGATTCATGGGGTGCCAGAGGGACTTGCTGATGGGCGCAGAACCAGTCAAAGCAAGAGCCAAAACCAAAACACAGTGGTCATGTTTCTCAGGTCTGTCTTCTGACTGCAAAATAGTGTTTCCTGGCAGCTCACATTCCTGACATCAGCAGTGGGGTAATCACCCCTCCCTCATCATCATATGCTTTCAGTACATCATTGGGATATAGAATCATAGAATCATAAAATGATTTGGGTTGGAAGGGACCTTAAAGATTATCTAGTTCCACCCCTGCTGCCAGAGGCAGGTACACATTACATCTTCCTTGCTCAAAGCCCCATCCAACCTGGCCTTGAACACTTCCAGGAATGGGGCATCCACAGCTTCTTTGGGCAACCTATTCCAGTGTCTCACCACCCTCACAATAAAGAATTCATCTAAACCTAATATCCAATCTAAACCTACTGTATTTCAGTGTAAAGCCATTCCCTCTTATCCTATAACAGGGTCACTGGCTGCTTGACAAAGGAAGCAAGTGCTTTGTCCCTTATATTGCAGAATGAGAAACTGAGGCAAAGAGGAAAGACAAGTGACTTACCTGAAGATATTTAGGAAATGAGTGGTACATCTGGATCTAAAACCATGAAATTCAAGACCCCAACGTCTTTCAAGTCTCAAGCTCAGCAAATACTCAGTTCTGAATACAGGTATTTGTTGCTAGGTTTATGAATGGGGAGGGAGGGATGCCCTCTGAAGCATTTAGGATCCTGCAGCCCACATTGATTTGGGTGTTTTGGAGGTTGCAGCCTTATCACTGTCAGGAAGAAGAACTCAGATCCCATAGGGATGGACAGAGCCCCAGGTTACCACATCTGCGATGGGCATTTGAGCACATGGATTCTGCAGGCATCCCATCAAAGTCTTGCACCTCTGACTTGCCCAATACACTTTTCATCTAAGAAGTCATTTACATGGCCCACTCTGTCCTCAGCCTCTCTCCTAACAGAGATGCTTATTTGATGCTGACACTTGCTTCTGCAAGGACACCTCAAGTGCCGGTCCCACCGACTTGGTGTGCACAGACCACAGAGAAGTCACCTCAAGTGCCTGCTAACTGCTCAGTCCCACCAGCTGCCATACACGTGGGACCCCACCTCCCCAGGAAAGCCCAAGTCCTATGCTCCCCTCCCTCTCCGTGTTTGCCTTGCTCTTTAAATGGCTTTGTTTTGCTTAAGCATCCCTTTTCAAGTAATGTTTAGCTTCCAGTTGGAATGAGCTCCAGGAAGCATGGCCGGGTCCCTGCCTGGAACAACGGCCTGTAATTTACGGTGAGTTATGTTTCAATTACCTCGGTGTTATAGCGTCTTGGTGAGGGCAGGCATTATGTCATGTCAGGGATACAGGAGAGGGAGAAAATACAGACGCTCCCATTACAGCCAGTGATGGAACAGTTTTAATAATACTGCAGGAAAAAAATAAAGAGAAGGCGAGCGCAAATGACTTTCCAGCCATACCATTACTGCACATTAGTAACCCAGCGCAGCCAGGGAGAGAGAGGGGGAGAGGGAAGTGGGGAAAGGAGAGGCACAGCTGAGTGACAGGGAAGAAGAAAAGGGAGAAGAGATAGAGGGGCCAGAGAAAGGGAAAAATAGGGTGAGGGAGGAGAAGAGAGGGAAGGAGGGAGGGAAAGGTGGAGAGAGGGACAGAGAAGGGCATCAGAGGAGCAAGGAAAGAGAAAGGCAAAGGCACTGAGTGAGAGATACAAGAGAAGAGGCAGCAGGAGAGGAAGGATGTGATCCTTGTAGAGCTATAAAGGGATGCTCACTGCCTCAGTCCCACAGCTCTCCCACCCCACAGCCCACTCCCATGCACTCCACACCTTCACTGGCCCTGGTTCACCAGCTGGCTGTGGGGAATGGCAAGGTAGGAGAGAAGCTGCAGAAAAGGGGAAGACAAGCAATAGTTATTAGGCTTTTGTGAACGATATTGCTTTGTTGCTGGAACAAAGCACTCAACTTTCCAATAATAACAATCTACTTTTTTTTTTTTAATCAAATTTCCTTTGTCGTTGTGGCTTTTCTTAATTTTGTTTTGGCAGGATAAGCCTCTCACTTCCAGCTTGCTGCCTCAATCGACGCTCTGCTTTACTCTCAGTCACTCCTATCCATGTGCGCCAGCCTGCTCTCCCCTTCTTTATTTTCTTGACACAAATGGCAGTCATTGCTCAGAGAATGTGCTGGGTGAGCCTGCTTTGTAATTCAAACCTTTTATTCAGGTTACCATTATGTACTAAAGAGGAAAATATGTATTGGCTAAACTGCCTCCTTACTGATAGTCCCCAGGATGGGAGGGAAGGGCTTGGGCATGGGACCTCATGAGGACCTGCTGCCCCCCCTGTCTTGCTCATCACTTGCCTGGGAATTTAGCTCATTTTCACTGCCTTCCCACTGTGGGAAGCAAACCTTCTGGTTGGAGATGAATTTCTGACAGTGTTCCTGCTCGACAATGGGTTGAAAAAAACAAGAACTGTGGGAATATCAAATAGCCAACAGGAAGACTAGGATTAAAAATTGGGAGTGTTATTTGAAGGAAGCATGAATAATGAGATTTCTCCTCTGCCTGGGTAATTTATACCAGTAAAACTACTACAGATTGGTACCCACCTGGGTAGGCTTATTCTGCCAGTGCAATGCCATAAAGCCTCAGCAAACCTAAGAAAGGGATTCCCCACCATCACAAATGGCTTCATGTTGCTATATCAGTAAAAATAAAAGCTGCCTCCCTGCCCCTCATATTTAGGTTTTCCAGAGTGCTGTTAGTAGAGAGCAGGGCTAATATTGCAGTGTTTCAAGCTGTGCACATGCATCCTTTCAGTACCATATCTGTACAGTATCAGTGAATACAGTTGTGTAAATGTGATCTGAACCAAGCACTGGCACATGGAGGTGCATCTCTTGTGTATGCAATAAGGGGTGCATGCCTGCCTCATGACAGTTATGAGAACACAGGACACCAAATGATCTGGTTTAATATTAAAAGAACCTGCGTAGGCAATCCCTGTTCCAGTGCAAAGCCTGTAGAAACATTTTCCCCATCAACGTGCCCTGATTATCAGTGTGGATTTGCACTGTATCAGCAGCTTGCCACTGTGTGACTGGCATTTTTGCCATCCAAGTACAAAGACCTCAAATGCTGGTTCAGCCTACTGTAGGTTCCCAGCCCTCCTGTACAGTGTGCAGTGTGTTTGACTGTTTGCAGCTGAGGGCTGTAGCTTCCAGAGTGGAATTTCTTTATGGTGCTCTCACCTGACTTGCTGCATCAAAGCAAGGGGGCAGATGTGCCTCCTTCCTGAAGGCATCTGGATAATGCTGTGGTGGGGCACATATAGTGCAGGTAGGAGGATCTCAGAGGTGAGGGGACTGCTACCAGTAATTTCAAGTGGAGGCTCCCTTGAAATGTTCTCCATCCACTGGATTATCACAATTTTATAGAATGACAGAGACAACAGAGGAAATTAATAAGGTGGCCTGAGTTCCATGTTAAGGAGTTAACCTTTTCTGCTTGTCTGCTGAGAGAGTGGATGATTTTCTGGTCAAACTGGATTTTTTTCCTCGACTTTTCAGGGAATATTTCTATTTTGTTCCTGGACCTCCCTGAAAAGGAGACCACAGTCTGCCTTATATTGTCTGAGGTGTAGTCTGGAGTTTTTCTTCAGTTAAGAGACTCTTTGCCTCGGGGAATGTTTCAGAGAAACTTACATGGCAAATGCATCTAGTCTGCATTACAAACACGACACATTTCTCTTTCCAAGTGGATATTATGTAGTTTACTTTATTTATTTATTTGGTGCCATGGAGATAGTTCTGCACAGGCAGGTAGTATTCAGCTGCATGTAGAAAAGGGAAGCTTCATCCAAGCAGTTCTAACACAGCCCCTCATTTGTCTTGTGGCAGAATTTAGCAGTAAGAATCTCTTTCTTCCCTCCATTCTTGAGCTCACAGATGTTAAACACAGGCAATGCATATCTGATCATCCTGTGGTTCCAGCTTCTGTTCCTTGTTACCAGCTGCTAAATCACATTTAAACATGTTAACAATATACAAAATACCCTCAGCATATGACTTCCTTCTGTAAGTGATCACTGGAGTTGTCACAGGGGTATTATTACATTGCCAATGAGAAGAAACACATCCTCTGTGGTTCTGCATGAAAGGGGAGGCATTTGTAAGGCAGCTTCTCAAGTAGGAGGTGGCCCACACTTCGGAAAATGTGGAGGGCCCCCCCACAGGAAAACTGTATTTTAGGAAGCACAGACTAAGGAATTTACCTGTACTATTTCTATTGTTTTCCCTCCAACTATGATTAGTCATTAAAGTTATACAGCAGCCAAGTTCTCATCAATGGATTTCTATGAGACACAGTACAGTGACTGGTGATTACCTGCATAAATTTTCGTCTGATTTTTTTTTTAGTTTTTTTAACCTAAAACATGAAGCACCTGTAGGATGTATGGATGTGCCTTTGGGATGATTGTGAGCAATCACGTGGGTAGCAGTGTGTTTGCAAACGGCTAATACTCTGAGCCATGACATGACAAAAAGTTAGTCCTGAGGCACCAGGGAAACTACAACAGAGATTTGTTGGGCAGCAAGGGATATAGCTTCATTCTTCTTCACACAGGGGAGAACTGGCCACAGATATTACGGGAGGGCTCTGCCACAGACTTAGAAAAAGAATTTTTCTCCTATTGTCAGTATTCCCTCACAACTACAGCTGGCCATCCACTTGACTGCTTGTGGTATTACCCGAGAGCACAGGATCAAAAGCTTGCACAGTAACTGGGTCAGAGAGTCTCCTTAGAGGAGCCTGTGCTGTGTTGCTCCTCATCCCAGCCGCGATGTTAACCACGATGCAGTGAACAAGTGAAAAATGCAGTGTCAGGTAAAATAATCAGACTTATGGCTGACTTTGGGGAAATTTTGGGAAATGAGGAGTGGCACCAAATTGACTGCTTCAAGAAATTTAGAACAGTGGATTCTAAAAATCCTGCAGCACAGCTCTGCCTGATCACTTTGGTTTGTATAATAGGATGTATTAGGATCCAGTTACAAGCCAAAGTCCACTAGGGAGTGGAAGTGTGAAGCTTAATACAGTATCACAGAAACGGAAAGTGTCTTTAATAGTACTGAAGGGACTTGTGCTTGAAAGCATTTAACAGAGCCTTGGTAAGTAAACTGTAGTAATTGAGCTAGCAAAGGCATTTAGCTTGAATACTTTGTATATGTATAACAAAATCAAATAAGCACCGGGAAGAACTGTTCTTCAAAGGGATAATTTGAAATGCTTCTATTCCCTCTCCAGACAAAGAACACTTACTCATTTCAGTGCGCACATTCCATTGTGTCATGTAGCTACAGTGACTCCTAGTTTGTGAACACAAAAGGATTTAAACCACAATGCATTGTAGTCAAGCTTCCATACCTACATTTATTTCAAGTCCACCAGGTAATGCAGCCCAGAACTTCAAACTGAGAACTCAGCTGATCATGGCATCCTCTGGGACTAATCCTCCCTCTCAGCTCCAATTCTCTGCTTTCCCTGAGGACCACTGTTTATCTGGAAAAGAAATTGGGGTGCTGAAAGGCATGGGAGGAGAGATAAATACTGAACGTGAGAAAACTGTCAAAGAAAACTTTGCTGTGGTCAGTTGTATGTCAGAGAAAAAGAGAGGAAGAGAAAAATAAAACCTAAGGACCATACAGGCTTTAAGGATCTGACATCTACATCCAGCAGAATTCTACTGTTTAATACAAGGGGTTGTCAAAGATCTTAATAACATCCGGGTCAAAAAAAACCCCATTAAGACTGTTTGTTTTCCTTGAACTGAACCTTGGGATTTTACTAACTAAAATTTAAAAAGGAAATGAGGGCAAAAAAACAGTGTTATGCCTTGGAAGCTGCTGCAGGGCCACACGGGGGTTGAACTTTCCCCTGTTCTCCTCTGGGAGACAGTCTTGTTTAGAAGTGAGTCATAAGATGAAGAACTGAAGAACTGCACTTCCCACTATTACACGCACGCACACAGAAAATTCTGAGTTGGAAGGGACCCACAAGGATCATCAAGTCCAGCTCTTAAGTGAATGGCCCATACAGGGATCAAACCTGCAAGCTTGGCATTATTAGCACCAAGCTCTAACCAACCGAGCTGTAGCACAGCGTTAAGTTCTAACTTGGCAAGATCAAGGAAAAATATTTGAAGTGTGGTGTGAAAAGTGGAGATCCAGTTTAAAATTTTAGGTGGAAAAGTTTTTCCTTTTTATGCTTTATTGGCAGAAAATATTGTTCGAGGTCAGCTTTATGTGAAAAACTGTGGTGAAAAGGAGCTCCCTAGACATGAGTTTGGTTTAACCTTTTTGATCTCTTTTGATATTCAGGAGAATTTCAGTTCAAGAATCTTCATTGGACCAAGATGAAATGAGATTAAATTACCCACTGAAAAAAAAAAAGAAAAGAAGAGAAGAGAAGAGAAGAGAAGAGAAGAGAAGAGAAGAGAAGAGAAGAGAAGAGAAGAGAAGAGAAGAGAA